>NC_041380.1:489229772-489298586 GCF_002162155.2 Triticum dicoccoides
AGCCACGTTGCTCCACCAGCGACCTCCCTGCCCGTCTCCGGTCTCCCCCACCGGCAGTCCTCCCCACCCCCGACGCCCTCCCTCCCGGGCGGCACCACACCCTCTTCCCCTCTCCCACCTTCTCTCTCACACGTTGCCGCCGCCATCGGGATGGGGATCTTCGACCTGCTCGACCTGGCCGATGGCGCCTCGGGCAATGAGGTTGTCGCCCGCGTCGTCAAGAAGGTCGTCCCGCCCGACAACCCCGACAAGCCCACCAGGGCCAGCAAGAAGGCCGCCAAGTACAAGAAACGCCGCCGCCGCCGCCGACAACCAACGCCGCCGCCGCCCCCGACACCCATGAAGACCAGCCGCTGCAGCACCACCACCAGCAGCACTACCCCGACCACAGGAGGTAACATCCCCCGATCTGACCTCCCCCTTCTTCTCCGACCTCTCTTCTCCTCAATCCCCCTCACCACCCTCGTCGTTTTTTCAGGGGAGGCCATGTTGATGACGGAGACCAGCCGGACCAGGGAGAGCAGGCGGACCCCCATGGCTACCAGGAGGAGACCTACGCGGATCGTGAGGATTGGGACAGGTGACCATCTCATTTCCCCATCTATCTTATTAACTGATGACATCTAGGGCTCTGACATTATTATCTTCCCAATGTGAAATACATGCTCAGATGTATGTCTATTGTTCATGTTCAAATGTGTGGCCTGCTTGTTTCTCTCAAGATAAAGATTGCCCTATGCATGCCATTATTATTCCTGAAACTTGCACGAGACAGATGGATATCCTGTGATGTTCATGTTTTTTTGAATGCATCTTTGATGTATTTTTTTATATGCATCCTGTGACGTTTGTCTAGTATGCATGGTCACTTGAATGGGATGATCACCTTCCAAAATCTAAATCTAAATTTTGTCTAGTATCCAAAATTTTGTCTATGCGTAGCGGGGGTGTTGGATTAGGGACCTGACACTCTGGATCGGTTAAATCTTTGTTAGTTCTTTAGTTTATCTACACCGTAAAGATCAGTATAGCCTGCAACTTGGGCCAGTTTAGTGTTCTACTTTGTATGGAATAGTCAGAAAGCAACAGGGGTTGGGTTGATTCCTCTAGAAATAGTGAGATGAATCATTGTTGTAATTTGTAAAGCTGTCAAGGAAAGTAGTTTAGCCAAAATATTTATTGTGGGCATTCTGTTAGCTAGTGTGCATTGCCAAGTACAACTATTCTACTTTCTATGGAATCATCTCACTATTCTGAACATCTGAAACTTGCTATGTGCAGGGTGAGGAGGCGGAGGAGTAGGGGCGCACCCAGCCGGCAACCCTGTCCTGCTTGAGGGGGCTGGGGGGCAAGAGGGGTCTGCTCCTCTGCTTCCATTGCGACCGCGGCAGGTAGCTCCTCCATCTCCCTCCCCCTCTTCTCGTACTCACTACTTCTGATGCTAAGTTGATGAATATGTGATGTACTTGTGCCAAGGAATTTTAGAGGGATCTGTACTCAATATTGAACTGGAACTCCAGTAACAAGTAGATGTTGCTGATGTACTCAATATTTGAAGTTGCTTTTTTCTTTTTTGAGAGAAGTGTATTAGGTTGATGAGATTAATTAGCTTAGTTGGCTAAAGTAGCAACAACAGCAGCCACACTTTGCCATCCACTTTATAGTTGGATTGTACTTACATGCTTAGTATAACCAATTTAATTTATAAATGGTTATATGTTGCTACTGCAGGAGCAATGTTGCTGATGGCGACAGGTACGTGATGGTGGCTAGTGTGGTGGACGACCCGACCAAACCAATGATGCAAGGCTTCTCCTGCTGCTGCTGCTGCATGTCTTGATCAACTTAGTTCTTCCACAGGGAGAGATAAATTCTTCACTTGTTCACTGTGTAATCTGCAGATTACTTCCACTAATCACCTAGTGCTCCTATTAGTGAGATTCATCTAGTATTTCTTTTTGCAAAGCATGCAATGGTCTGGAGTACTTGATCATGGCCTAATGGAACATGTCATTACAGCAGCTAGAAGCAATCCATTTTATTAAATGCATTCTGGTTAGGATTTGGTCATGGCAGCACCTTTCTATTTTCTTTTCTTTAAATCTGGTTGCAAGTTTACTATTTTTCCAGAACCATCATCTTACATTTTGGGCATCGGGCATTGAAATTTAGGCATTTATGTATAATTTTAGTTCTGGATGTGTCCTATGCAAACATTACTATCAATTGTCAAGTTGATTCCAAAATGTCTCATTAACTAAATTTTAGATGGTGATTTCTAGATTTAGTACCAATTTATTGTTGACCTGGCCTATGCTCAGTACCTTGCTCTATACCAATTTATTGCATTATTCTGTTATTTACGGTTAAATATGCTATCATTAACTCTAAGAAAATGTTATGTCTTTGCTGATTAGTGGCAGTACATCTTTGCTTTACTATTCCTAGCAGCTGCAGTTCATCTACCATGAACATGCTGTGTACATTCTGAACCCCCAAACTTGACACAAGTGATATGTATATGCAGCAGGGAATCGTCAACTTGTATAGTTTGTTTACTGGAATGTAACTTGTACAATTTTCTGCACAGGTGAAGTGTGAATCCATGTCCGAAGCTGTGAAGCATATCAGCAAAGAGTAGCATATCTGTTCGAAACAATGATTGTGTATGTGCTTTGAATACCCGTGAAACGGAAACCTGACAAGTTATAATGGTTGTTTGACAGATTTTGAAATTTTTGATGTGTGGGATCAATTTTGTGATAAGCATGACAAGTGGGACCAATCTGATTGGTGGGACCAGTGGCAAAAAAAGGACGAAAATAAAAAAAACCAGTAGACTATAAAAGGCTGTATCTTAGAAAAAAGGCCGGATTAATGGCCCAAGCCCATGTAGCTAGTCAAAATTAACAGGAAAAAAATACATTAAAAAGGCCGAATTGTTGGGCTAGGCCCATGTAGAAAACTGAATTGGACCAGGCTGAATCTTGTGCCACGTTAGATTGCCATGCTGGATGCCTACGTGGCCTGGGGAGGTTGCTAGTGACCAAAACGCCACAGTAGACGTATTTTGGTCATAAATGTCTACGACCATTCCAGAAGAAAGGTCGCTATAGTCAGTTTACGACAGCCAGCTTTTGACCTTATGTTTTTGGTCACAAAAAGGTCACAAATGGAAATTTGTGACCATTAAGTGACCAATAGTGGTGGTCACAAGTTGACATATTTCTTGTAGTGGCATGCTGGATAGCGGTCGATGTGTGGAGTAATAGTAGTAGATGCAGGCAGGAGTCGGTCTACTAATCTTGGACGTGATGCCTATATATTGATCATTGCTTTGCATATCATCATAATTATTCGATATTCTATCAATTGCCCAACAGTAATTTGTTTACCCACTGTGTGCTATTTCTTGAGAGAAGCCACTAGTGAAATCTACGACCCTCAAGTCTATTCTTTATCATATTTGCTTTTGTACATCTATTATTTCAAAAACCCAAAAATACCTTGCTACACTTTTTATTACTTATTTTATTTCACATTTTATCGAGAGCTATTTATCCAATCTACCACAAATATTCTTCCGTCAACTTGACAATTTCTGCGCCATTACCCGAGTAGGGATTGACAACCCCTCATACGCGTCGGGTTGCAAGTATTTATTCCTTGTGTGCAGGTACCATTTACATAGTGTTTCTTGGTTCTCCTATTGGATTGATACCTTGGTTTCACAATTGAGGGAAATACCTACCGTAGATGTACTGCATCATTCCTTCCTCTTTGGGTAAATACCGACGCAGTTTCAAGCGACATCACCAGGCTATTGCGATAGAGCCCGACCCAGAGCCCCTTGTTGATCTCTAGGCTATTAGACTCCCTCTGAAGATTCGGATCTTCCTGTGGAAATGGATCCGGAGCTGGGTACCATTTGGGGTAGAGAAGGAATAGCCTTGGTGATGGGATTTGCCCCTTGTGTGTGACAGCAGAGGACTCGAATCACATCCTCTTCACTTGCGTATTCGCGAAATTCCTTTGGAGTTGCTTCTGGAGGTGATCGGTGGGCGTTGGTGCAACAACAAATTCCCCGACCTATTCGCGGAAATCTAGGCCTCTCCGCAGCGTGGACGCCACATTAGGTGGTTGGGTATTGGGATCCTCGCTTGGACGCTCTGGACAGTCCGCAACAAACTAGTGATCCAGCGAGCACCTCTTCAACGGGCTACTAATGCGGTTTTAAAAGTGTGTGGCTATTTGTAGCTCTGGTGGTCGCTTAGCCGCCCACAAGACCGAGACGCCATCGAAATTCTCATTGCAGATCTTCGTGCGATGGCCCTCCGCTTGGTGTCGCCGCTTCCTCCACCACCTCTCGAGCCGAATTAGCCATGTGTGGGAATGAGCTTCCCCTTGTTTCGTTTTTTATTTAGGGCTTGTTGAGGTGTGCCCTCAGCAGATCCCTCTTGAACTTTGTGTGTGTGTTTCCTGTGTGCGTGGTGTGAACCTTTGTTGGATCTTGTGGCTCTAGCGGTTTGATTTATATATAAAGCAGGGCGGAATCCTTTTTCGATATTTATACCTCTTTGTGATGGTATTAAGTTTATTTGAAGTAGCATATCCATTGGTTTGGTTAGTATAATTTATTAGCGAATCAATTATAAAAGAACCAAAAGCTTTTCTGATGAATTTGCTCTAGCATTGGTCTCTACAATTACACGACATTATGATGAAAGCTAAAGCTAACAGTTGGAAGTCGCTAAATGGTTCCACACCAAGGGTCCTAGAACACAAAAGCATATTCAGTAACACAATACTAGCCATGAAACACCTGCTTTACACGTGTCACATCTATAGACTACACAATCACACAAAAATCCAATGTGGGTGTCATTTACCAAGAACATTTCTTTCTAGATACGGTCATAACATATTTCTCAAGGATGAAGTGCTAGATGCATTTTGTCCAAACCCCCAAAATTCTCTTCTCCCAAATCTCTTGTTGTACCCAAAGGATGAACACGGTCACATTCAGCGGCCCCGACCAATATGCAGCCTGATGTTACCACCGGATAGACTGTAGGGCCATGCCATCTAGACGTCCCTCCCCGGCCACTTCCAGTAATCAGGCTCATTCAATGCTGAGATATCCACCTCCAGATACCCACATACCTAAACGGCCATGAGCAGCGAGCAACAAGGTCATGTTTCACGTTGGCACTATGGGTGCGGAGGATTTCCCCGCCGAGGGCGCCGGATCCCACAACATCTACGATGACTGCAAATTCAGTGTTTAGATCAATTTCTGGTCGCCCCAATTACTTTATTTTATGGAGTTGACATTGCTAGAAAAAGGAATTTGTAGGCAATAATGGTGATTGTGGTAACAGCTAGATTATGATTCACTATTTCGATTGATACATTTGTAGCCTTGGATTTCGCTATGCGTCGTCCAAGTGTCCCTCTCCCCTCTTGGCCATGGCAATCATTGAACGCATTCGTATCTGATTATTCCAGTGCCTATGCCTTTTAGTCCAAACCATCATTGTTGCCAAACTTGCAAGATCATGACAAACTAGAAAGTCTTCCAGCAGAACAAAGACCGAAGGCCAAGTTCACTATGAGAAAAACGGTTTGGTCTCTTCATTAAGACGAGTTGTAGACCATGTTTGAGGTTTCCAGCAGCTCCAATGGCGCCTCCGCACCTTCGATGATTCGGGGATAGGAGTGATCGTGCCCGGATCAAGGTATGGCGGGTGCCATAGGTCACCAGAAAAGCTCTGCCGCAAGCTGATAACTCACAAGTATAGGGGATCACAACAGTTTTCGTGGGTAGAGTATTCAACCCAAATTTATAGATTCGACACAAGGGGATCCAAAGAATATTTGAAGGTATTAGCAATTGAGTTGTCAATTCAACCACACCTGGAGATTAATTATCTGCAGCAAAGTGATCGGTAGCAAAGTAGTTTGATAGTTTTGATAGTAGTGACAGCAACAATAGTAACAGTAACAGTGACAGCAGTAATTTTGTAGCAAGCGTAACAATGATGATAGCAGTAGTAACTTAGTAGAAACAATATAAGATAAATTCGTAGGCATTGGATCGGTGACTCGTTGGATGATATTCATCATGTGACAGTTATAACCTAGGGCTATTCGGCACTAGCTCCAATTCATCGATATAATGTAGGCATGTATTCCGTAAATACTCATACGTGCTTTATTAAAAGAACTTGCATGGCATCTTTTGTCCTACCCTCCCGTGGCAGTGGGGTCCATATTGGAAACTAAGGGATATTAAGGCCTCCTTTTAATAGAGAACCGGAACAAAGCATTAACACATAGTGAATACATGAAGTTCTCAAACTACGGTAATCACCGGAAGAAGTCCCGGTTATTGTCACTCCGGTGTTACCAGATCATAACACGTAGTAGGTGACTATAACTTGCAAGATCGGATCTAGAACATGGATATAATGATGATAACATAAACGGTTCAGATCTGAAATCATGGCACCCGGGCCCAAAGTTACAAGCATTAAGCATGGCAAAGTCACAGCAACATCAATCTAAGAACATAGTGGATATTAGGGATCAAAGCCTAACAAAACAAACTCGATTACATGATGAATCTCATCCAACTCCTCACCGACCAGCGAGCCTATGAAGAAATTACTCACTCCTGGTGGGGAGCATCATGGAATTGGGGATGGAGACGGGTTGGTGATGACGAAGAACGAGGAGCCCCCTCTTCGGAGCCCCAAACGGACTCCAGATCTGACCTCCCGAGGAAGAACAGGGCTTGGCGGCGGCTCCATCTCATGGATCGTGATAATTCTTTCTCTCTGATTTTTTCTCCGAAAATAGGATTTTATGGCGTTCGTTTCAGGGTCAGCGGGGCCACCAGGTGGGGACAACCCACCTGGGCGCGCCAGGAGAGGGGGGGCGTGCACTGGTGGGTTGTGCCCACCCAGGTGCCCCTCTCCAGCAGGTCTTGGTTCCAGAAATTCTTATTATTGATATAAAAAATGCTCGCAAAGTTTTGTTCCATTCCGAGAACTTTTATTTCTTCACAAAAACAACACCATGGTAGTTCTGCTGAAAACAGCGTCAGTCCGGGGTTAGTTTCGTTCAAATCATGCAAATTAGAGTCCAAAACAAGAGGAAGAGTGTTAGGAAAAGTAGATACGTTGGAGACGTATCACAAGCCTCCACAAGAAAGACCACGACCCAACGCCACCCAGGTATCCCTCCAGCCCTCGCAGTAATCATGCTCATTGATTAATCCAATCTACGATTAACCCCGACATGTCTCCTCATGCTCCTCCCCCAACGCCGCGGGACTATAAAATAGACCGTGGCCACGCGATCTTCACACAATTGAATGGAAGAAAGATTGGGGAGGACTCCTCGGAGTTATTTTGAAGGAGGTTTGGAGGCCACGACGAGGGACATGGGTATGTTTTACCATGAGCTGAAAGAGAGGCAGTTTTGCGGGCTTCATAGCCTAAATACAGTATTGCATGGCCCGTTCTTCTGCGAGGCTGACCTCCTAGAGATCGTTGCAGACTTTGACGCTCATGAGTGGGAGGTCATGGTTCGTGCTGGCACCATCGCCACGGTGATTTCTCGCCGACGGCGAGGGATCCCACGACATCTCCAACAGCAGGGACTTTAGTGTGAGGTAAATTATCTTGTCCAACCCCACGCACCTAGCTCAACCCTTTCTAAATGCTTTTGTTATGCATGCTACTATCCTACCAATTATGATATTTGTTATGTTGCGCATAACAAAGCAGCTGTATGGTTTGAAGCTAGTAAAAGTAGAAATTTTCAATTCCTAGTTGAATTTTATTCGGTACCAAAATGTATACGAATGACAAACCATGCACAAGAATATATGTAATGAGAGTAGAGTAGCATGAAGTTACTTCTCCAGATTCCAGAAGGTGTCTGGTGTACAGTCCTTCAAATTGCAAAAGGGAAACGTGCGATGAAGCTTCTGACCCAGTATGGAAGTTGACACATTTTGCAAGATCAACTTTCCAATCTGTTTTGATTAACAATACAGAGCTTGTTCAAATCACTGAAATGACAAAGGTCACAAACTTACTGATATGAAACAGCTCGATCGCTGGGGCAACGTGTTCTTTACACACAATCCAAACCAAGGAGAAATCGAGAGGGAGTCATTGGAGTTTTTCTGAAGGGGCATGGGAGGAAAGGAGTCCGGGACGGGCAACATGGGGATGATGTAACATAAGCTGCAAGAGAGGCAACCATGTGGGCTCCATAGCCTGAACACGGCGTTTCAAGGCACATTCTTTAGCGAGGCCAAACTCTAGACCTTGGTGCTCGGGGGTGGGAGGTTATGTCCCGCACAAGCACCATGGGCATGGGACATTTCCTTGCCAGGGGCAAATGGCCACATAACATCTCCAACGACGAGGACTTCAGTGTTCAACTTTTTTTAGTGCTCTCGGGATTTTAGAAACATTTGTGGAGATTACATTTTTGAAAATAAGGGAATTATTGGCAATAAGAGGGATTTGTGTAGGATTTGCTATTTCTTTTGATGCATTTGTAAGCTCGCAAATCATTACATGCTTGATTAGTGTAACTTATGAGTAAATATGCCAGTGGTGATAGCTATCAAATAACATGATTCCTAGTGGTCATGAAAGAGACTTGATGGCGCTGTCATATGCCTTGTATGGGGATGAGCATTTGATGTGGTCCCTGGCTCCAAACTTGACAAAGATGATGAGGAACAACTTGCTCCATTTCCCATAGCTGCGCTCTGAAGGCCAAGAACGTTGGTGACATAGGACTTGTTGTTGATTATTTTTCCGCTAAAGGGATATATTAATATCAAGAAGCTACCAATTACACCGGTCCTCTGCACCAACAAGAATAGAATTGAAGGAGCAGGGAAGGACTGGAGGGGGGTAGCAGCGCATGTTGTAGTCAACACTCCCATATTGTACTATCTGTCAAACTAAAGCGAGTTCATTTGATTGTTTCAGTCAACCACTGCAATGTGCACCTTTTAAGGGTGATTTTGATGGGGATTGTTGGCATTGAAATGTCCCACAACCTACATAATCAAGAGATGACTTGGAGAGCAAGTTAGCTTAAGCCACCAACTGTTGAATGTGCAAGATGGTCGAAGTTGTTAGAGTTGTATTCTAGCATGTATATTTTCCCTATTGCTAGAGAGCCAGTGGCCCTCATGGAATACAAGTTGCATATTCCGAACATGGTATTAGAGCACAAAAGCTTGGTTTCATTAACAAATGATCTAACTGCTGCATACATGTTAACAATCTCGAAGGTTATGCCATTCACTCCCACTGACCCCAAAACCATCAATAATTAAATATATGCACTCATAGTCCACTCTGGACCGATAAGCAGTTGTTCAACATGCTGCTTCCTTCTGATATGAATTACAGCAATGATGCTAAGTTACACATCATAGATGGTGAAATGCTTGCCCGCTTATCTATATCTTTTTGGCTACAAAATAGCATATCTGGACTTCTCTCTATCATGTTCAAACAATATGGCAGCAAGGCTCTCGAGTACCTCTCTTCTTCTCAGGAACTATGGGATTTCTTAACCATGAAGGGTTAAGTGTTTGTCTTTCAAATATCTATCAGTGCTCAGACCATTACTCAAGGAGGAAACTTGCTGATGAAGTTAATCTTACATGAGATGATGCTAAAGAGGCTTTTCGTTGCAAACAATTATTGTTGAGTCCAAATTACATACGAAGACTTAAGTGTTATGGTGATTGTGTTCATCTATCCAATTCTTATGAATAGTCTGATTTCATTCAAAACATCCCAATCATCCAAATCTTCAATCATGTCATTTAAGTGTCCTAAGTGATCTTCTAAAGATGGTGTAAGGACACTCCCAATGCTTGTATCTTAGCACAATTTCATAGGTAAGAATCTGATGTGGAACCCTATTTAATAAGGAAAAAGAGAGCAATCATATGTTAATCTAGATAATATAGATCTTAGCACCAATACTAAGGCATCTCATGACTTTTCTCTCACAAAAAACATGAAATAAAGGTTATTTTAGATAAAAGACTAAGATGTAGTGCACTGGGACTGCGCTAACACATGCCTAAAGATAATTAAATGATGAAGATTATTGATGCAAGAAGTACCGGTCTTTACCTTCCAGCAAGCAAATTTCCCTTCAGAATTCCTTTAGAACTCTCATGTGCTAGCTGGAATAGACATAAATCACTGATATTGCTGAGGGAATGGGTAAATGCTTGGGTAACCAACACTTGTATGCTGTGATCAGGAATTCTTTTGTAGACCATTTAAACCCATTGGAGTGCCTTCTTCATTAAACATCTGGTAGAGAAAATTTCTTCAGTGAGAATACAGATGTCCGCACGGCATTAACAAGAAAACTAATGTATCACATGAGGGATATATGTGTTGCTTATAACGGGACTTCTAGAAGTTCTTATGGGCAACTAATGTATCACTGACACTGCTCCCAAAATTAAAGTGCTAGATGCACCTTTTCTAAATCCGGTGATGGCACTTTTCCCAAAATTAAAGTGCTAGATGCATTTCTCCCAAACACAAAAAATTCTCTTCTAGCAAATCCACCATCATGCAAGCCCGGTGCCTCCTGTCATGGCAATTCTTCCACGCCTACATCCTCTATAAAACTGCCTTATGGCCAGACATGTGTGTTTTACACACAATCGACTCAAGTAGAGATCACGAGCTACGTTGCGAGGATACTTCAGAAAGCGTGCGTATCCAGCCGGATACTGCCCCAATATGGCCCGATATGTATCCCAGGCCTGATATGTGTCCCTCGATTTTTTTTCAAAAAATAGAAAATAATATTTGCTACGCCTGGGATACGTTTTGGATACGTGAAACCCGTCGTTCGACTTGAAATCCCCTCAGACTCCCTTGTGGAGCCGCCACAACTCTTCATAAATTCCTAGCCCATAAAGTCCTCTCCTCACCCACTTGTTCAGTCGTACCAAAATTCAATCTAATAGCCGATCAGTCATCAGCTCACCGCCAGCAGGAGACTTCCTCGTGTCCCCTGCACCCATGGGAGGTATTCTCTTCTCCCTCCGCTTTTATAACCTCTCTTCATCTCCTTCTTTGATCTGCCCATGTGATGGGAGCACAACAAAGATCGTCGCGGTGATCATCGAGGATACGCAGGGCAGCCACAAGGCGGCTGAAAGATACGGGGATCCGTCGTGAGAGATCGACAGCTATGCATACCCTCTTTGTTTTCTCTCCATGTTTGATTTACTTTCATCATTGGTACCATGGATTGTGCTTTACTATATAAAAAGCCAGCACTTCGCTAGATCTTTCAAATAAGGAAAACGACCAGGCACAAAAACTGAATCCTGCCACGACGGCTGATGCCCGTCTGTTTGATCAGAGTAATGAAACCTGGTGACACTTGCCAGGTCATTTGCGGTTGGAAGCAAGAGGATGGATCATATGGTAGCCGACCAGAAAAAAGAAAGGGAAGGAGGGATGAACGAACCTGCGAAGTGACTCCAAGACGGCCGTCGGCCGGCCGCGGCAACGATGAATCCTGGTGGCGGTGACGACATCATCTGCCTCGACACGACTGCTCCGCTCTCGCTCTCGTTCCTCGTCGTAATCATCATGCTCGGTGGTAGCTTGGACGACGATCTCATGCCAGACGAGTGTTGACGTATAATGTGCTGCCTAGTCTCTTTCATAAGATCGGTGTTTTGGTTGCATTGGCTAGAACATGCACTTCTACCTAGTAGCAAAGCCAAGAGGTCTTGAGTTCAAGACCCGGCTGGCGCAATTAAATTGCAGCCCACTTTCGGTCCACGCTTAGGCCTGAGGGAGCCACACGTGAGGGGGAGTGTTGATGTATAATGTGTTGCCTAGTCTCTTCCATAAGATCGGTCTTTTGATTGCATTGGCTAGAGCATGCACTTCTACAACGAGGACCAATTGGTGATGACGGAGCAGCGGAGTGTGGGCGTGAGGGGCAAGCAGTGGCGGAGCCAGGAATTTGCTCCTAGGTATTCATTGTAGATTTTTTTTGAAATGCAATAGAAAGTGGCTACGCCAGATTTATTTTTGTCAATGCAATAGAAAACAAACTGAAATGTCTGAATGATGCAGATTCTTACATTACAAGAATGTAAGAAAAATATCTGATTCGTTCTAGAATTGCATCAAACAAAGTAGCAATCAGTTGCTAATGCACACATGTACAGCCTGGCAATGAGTAGAGCTCCAAGTGGCCACATTCAATATTTCAATAGCACTTTTGGAGTTTTCATCATGCCAATATATAATTTCTTGGGTTTGTTTTCTTTTGAAAATTTAACAATACACAGTTGCATTTCATGTAGTATGCTTGCTGAAAATTACTCCCCCCATTCCATAATGTAAGACGTTTGTTTTGCACTACACTAGTGTTAAAATGCGTCTTACATTATGGGACAGAGGGAGTATGTTCTTATGATAGTTAAACCTCCTGTGCTTAAAGTTGTTTGCATAGTTCATATGTCTGAAAATTTCTAGATGATTACTATGGGTTTCATTTTAATAGTTGGCAGATGGAAAGGATTCATGAACCATCAACATGATGCCAGAATTATCTTGATCTAAGAATACAGTGACTCGTTCTAAATTTCACCAAACAAAGTAGCAATCAGTAGCAGTGGCATGGACAGACATTTTCGTTCTAAATTTCATCAAGCAATATAGTGATTCGTTCTTATAATTTCATAAAGAAGATTGGGATTCGCTATAAATCATAGGAGAAAATTACCTGGGCCGGAAACTTGCTTGCTGGTCCCGGGTGCCCTGCAGCCCTGGTGGTGTCGTCCGCCGCGGCGCCATCGCTTCCATCACTGCAACAGCTAGGTCGGGACAGCCGAGCAGGGGCGAAGCGCACTGATGTCTGGATCATGCTCCTCCCACAGCCCAGTTGAAGGCCGGCCTCCGTCAAGCGTCAGCTAGGTTAGGGAATTGGGAATCCGACGACTGGCTGGTTCGTGTCGTGTGTGGCGTGGACTGGAGTACTGGATGCGGTCGGGTGACAAGTGGGTTGCTCTCGGGTGCTCCGCCGCTTTGGGCTTTAGATTGTGGCTTGATTAAATGCTTGGGGGATGTATAAGTGCGTATATAAATTATTATTTTTTGCCAAAAACTTGGGTATTCCATGGAAATCCCAGGAATACCCCTGCCGCCGCCACTGGGGGCAAGGTGGAGATTTGACTAGGAGCAGGCGCGGGATGGGGGTAGGCCGGTAGGGCGTGTAACGAGCGAGCGTTCGTGATGCTTGAATGAACAATGTAACAAAGGAGACTTTTTTACGGGGGTGGGTTCGCTAACTCCTGACTGACTGACTGCGGCCCACCCTTGACTACTACTCTATAGCGCCTAGCCCCAACACTTTCATGCACGGACTCGCCCGTTCCGGCGGGCCACCTATCCATATTAATATGAAAAAAGAAAGACTATTGTCCCATGGACACGCGCTTCACAAAGAGAATACTGGCCATCATGAGTAAAGGAAAAGGGCAACAAAGTTACAAAACCCCAATCATCTAGATGAAAAACCAAGAAGCGAGGAATGGCGATACCCGTCCCTTGGTCCTTCCATCGATGGGGATGACACCATTGCCCTCAGTGCCAGACTATCGACCAATACCTTCCTTTCGTCGGCTGGGACGGCGCCATTCCAATATTCATACATGTGCACAGGATGCATGACAGCATGAGTGCAACACATCTCCATTAAGGGTACATCACTCAAAAACTACAACAGCAGCCATGAAACACCTGCTCTACACACGTCACTTCTACATACTACACAATCACACAAGCTTCTATTCTGGGTGTCATTTACAAAGTAAGGATATTTCTTTTTAGATCAGATGATGACATTTTCCTGAAATTGAAGTGTTCGATGCACTTCTCCCAAATTAAGTATCATGCATTCCTAGTGCCTCCTGATTCTTTAACACTTACGTGATTACGTCCTCTATAAAACTGTTTGATGGTTGAGTTGTGTGTTTTTCACACAATCGGGCCGAGGAGAGATCGAGAGAAAGCCACTGGAAAACGACCAGGCCATTGAAACTGAACCATGCCACGACAGCTAATTCCCGTCTGTTTGATCGGAGTAATGAAACCCGGTGACGCGCCTGGGTCATTTGGCGGCCGGAAGTAAGAGGATGGATCATCTGGCAGCCAGCCGGGAGCAAGAAAGGGAAGGAGGGACGAGCAAACCTGCGGAGTGACTTGAGAAGAAGTAGATTCACCAGATTTATCGTTGCAGGCGCCATCATGGGCCATGCCGAGCAATCCAACCTCTGCACCGAGTGGGGACAGCCAATCACCAAAGCAAGATACTGAGAACCTCTAATACATAGGTTACATACAACTGGCCAACCTTGTGCCCCGTAGAGATGGTTAGCACCTTGGGATCGCACCGCCTAGAGCAAATGGGTCGACGCGCACGCGAACACGCAAGTCTGCAAATCACTTCTATGAGGGACTAGGAAGATGCGTTCGCCGCTACCATGCTAATGGGAACCTGGAAGATCCATCGTTGTGATGAATCAGGGAACGGGAAACCTCTATCACAAATCACCGCTGTCGTTGCCAACACGACCAGCCGCTGCACTGCAGCAGCAATGGCATGGCCATTGCCCCGGCATCCAACCACCGCCGACATGCATGCCGTCTAGGGCCACTGCAACACTCCAATGATGAGGGATGTTGAAGAGTGGAGAAGAAGTGGTGGGGTTGGTGTTGACTTGAGCACTTGAGTTCCATGGGTCACTTCTGAGTCCCATGAGTGATAGGTTCATCCAAGGAGGAGCTAATGTTGTTGTGCAACATGAGTGAAGCTATCTTATAGAAGGCTAGGATGGGAAATAGATGCAACACACGTTTTTATTTTGGTTATATTCTAGTATTCATACATATGCAATAGATGGTGAAACTAGAACAAAGAAAGAGGGGAAAGAAGCATACCAGTCTAATACCAACGTCAGGTATTTCACCTTCGACGAGCCTATATTCATACATAACCCAGTCAGTTCTTGTACCCTTGGGCACCTTGCCAGCATGAAACACCAAGATTCTCTTCATCCCAACAGTGTGAGATTCATACACCACTTGCCTGTCCTTTCCCGTAGCCAGCTTGGGTTAATTGGTTAATTCTTGACCTGACAGAGTACTTCCTACCATGAGTGCAAAAGAAATACCATTGGAGATCCCTAGTCGGCATTGAAGATTTCGCTGAACCAAGTTGAAGAAACAAATCGGTTATAAGATTTTTTTTAGGACAGGCACATGTAGATATAAACATGTGGTTGAAAATGGTAGTAATACAACAGGGGGTAATAAATAAATAAAAAGAATATATATACCTAGAAGATCCCAGGGGGCGTATTTGTAGATATCGACTTCTGTAACAACATATATTGCAGAGCAACTTGTTTCCGAGTAGCTTCCTCTTGAGATGGTAGAGGGTGAGCTCGACATCGGTTGGGTGGAAACTGGATCTAGGAGGGAGCGGCAGCATTTCCGTTAGGGGAAATTAGTATGTAGTGCCTTGTCTATTATACTATGCTAGCTAGTCTAATGAGATCAAAACTCAGATCTTAGCTTAATTAAGAAAAAGGAAATAAAAGAGTAGTCGAAATGTAGAAGCGAGGCGAGGCTTGGGTGATGATCAATCAGGTCCAATGCTAAGATATATGGGACACTGGAAGCGATGGCGGCACCCCTACCGAAGAAAGCAGAGGCAACCCTTTCTCCTGGTGTTAAAAGACATTTGAGTCACAGGTGCACCCTCCTGTATGAGGAAAACAAAGATTTTTTTTTTGAAACTATGATGATTTTCATAGCAAATTCGGAAACTATACATCCTAAAGTATAAAAATCAAAAGTTTCACCCCGTCAGCCTACCGTTGGCCGAAGAGGGACTTTTCGGCCTACCGTTGGCCGAAGAGGGACTCTTCGGCCAACAATAGGCCGAAAAGTGGTCTTCGGCCAACACATGCTCTCCTGTTTTAGAAAATTCATATCAATTAGGATTTTCAATATTTTAATTTAATTCTTTTTGCATTAGATTAGAAATTTTATGAAGTTTCTGTATATATCAAGTTTGACTAGATTTGAAACTTTGAATTTGAATTTTCAAGAATTTGCTCAAATTACTAGATTGCCTATAATTTCAGCTAGAAGTATTTTTTAGATGATTCTTTTAATTTGAGCTATTTTTTAATTTTAATTGCTTTGAATTGTTTTCTTTAGTTTTTTTGACATATTCTTTTAGTTTCTGTTAAGTTAACAATATATATTTTATTTGTAGTATTTTTTGTATTTTATTTCTTTTATCCTTCATTTTCTTTCCTGCTGTTCTTTCCCTCCATTTTCTCCCGCTATTTTCTTTCCTGCCATTTTTGCCGCCATTTTCTCCCGCCATTCTTTGCCACTATTTGCTCCTGCCATTTTCTTTCCCGTCATTTTATTTGCCGCCATTCTCTCCTTCCATTTTCTCCCGCCATTTTCTTTCACGCTATTCTGTCCCGCCATTTTCTTTCCCGCCATTCTCCCCTGCCATTTTGTTTCCCGCCATTCTCTCCCGCCATCTTCTTTCCCGCCATCTTCTTTCTCGCCATCTTCTCTTCTCAACTTATAAAACGAGCCTCACGGTGTCCACGACCGTAGATAACATCGTCTGACACGGTCTGTGTCTCCTGCGTCGGTGCTAGTGGTGGAGTGTGAAACATTGTCTGAGAGAAGTCATAAGTGTTTGCAGCTTCGTCATCATCATCGGAGAGTGTTTCACACTTATGACTTCTCTTAGAGAGTGTTTCACACTCCACTTAAAATTAAAAGAAATAGCTCAAACTAAAAGAATAATCCAAAAAATACTCCTAGCTCAAATTATAGGCAATCTAGTGATTTGAGCAAATTCATGAAAATTCAAATTCAAATTTTCAAATCTAGTCAAACTTGATATTTACAGAAACTTCATAAAATTTATAATCTAATGTAAAAATAATCAAATTAAAATACTAAAAATCCTAATTGATATGAATTTTTTAAAACAGAAGAGCAGGTGTTGACCGAAGACCACTTTTTGGCCTACCATTGACCGAAGACCCCTTTTTGGCCAACGGTTGGCCGAAAAGTTCTCTTTGGCCAATGGTTGGCCGAAAAGACCCTCTTCGGCCAACTGTAGACCGAAAAGTCCCTCTTCGGCCAACAGGAGGCCGACAGGGTGATACTTTTGATTTTTATGCATTAGGGTGTATAGTTTCCAAATTTGCTATAAAAATCATCATAGTTTCAAAAAAATCAACAAATTGCTAGAAATTTATGAAAAAAAATATCATTCTTTTGACAAACAAACGAATAGCACGACAAGGCTGCCGTATCTATCTATGTCAATATGTGTTGGAGTAGAGAGTATGGCCTAGTTTGGCAGCACTATCTTTTAAAAACCGTGGAAATCCAAAACCTCAGCTTTTCAATGTGAGTCGGTTTGTCTAAACCATGGTTTTTCTCTGTTTTGCTGAAACCACCTATTCATTTGACAAATGTTGTTTTCTTGTAATTTTTGGCTGACTGCAACGAACTCAGCTACACTTAAGGAGCTGATCAGCATGTAAAAGCTGTCGTTCAACGCATGCAGCCATGCCATGCAAGCCAAGTCCTCTCGGCCTCTTCTAGCTGCTAGCGCGACTCAATAGATGCATACTAGATCGCTGATTGGACGGAGCAATAGCTGGAAACAATGGCCAGAAGAACATGGACTCGAGAGACCAACGGAACACAAGTTAATCACCTAACTAAAAACGCTTAATAGTCAGGATATAAAATTACACCACGATTAACAAATAATGATAAGGAGTTGGAGACGCTGACTTTTCGCTCGGTTCAGTTTTTTAAAAAGAGCTCGGGACCTTTTTTAAGATACCGAAAGAAAACCACGGTATGAGAAATACCACAAAACTACAACATTTCTTTGATGATGTTTCCCCGGCAACAACGCGGGAGACTCGACGGCTTCGTAGGCGATGCAGCAGCGGAAATCGATTTGCTGTCGGATTAGACGGATCGCCAAGACACGCGTGCGGCGGCGGCACAGGCAACCCTAATCCTCTCGGTCTCAAATCTTCTCGTATCTGAACCTTGGCTCTGTATACCACTTGTTAGATAATAACGAGAATAAATGAGACACGAGAGCACACGGATTTTTATGTGGAAACCCTTGCGGGAGAAAACCACGGACGCACAAAGGCGCAATCACTATGAGGAGGAGTATTACAAGCACGAGACGACAGACCGTCTGAGGTGCGACTACATGGGGTATATATGAGGGCAATACATGAGAGTCCTTGAAGGACAAGTAAACGAGTTGTACTCGTACGCGTCGGTACCAACGCAAAGGCCCACACCATATGTACTACGTCTAGTCCAATACGATAGAATTTAGATCACAATTTAACAAGAGTACTAGAAGCTACTCGTACTTCTGGCATGTTGTTTTGTGTGGGAGGGAGAGAGGGAGGGAGGGGGAGCGAGATTATACCGGCAGGGGAAGGAGATACGACGGAGGTGATGATCTAGATTCCAGGGGAGACGTCACATAATTTCTATGACGTCCATGGGTATTTTCATGGGAGTTAGGATCCCAATATTACGAGCTCCTCCTCCATCCATTGCTCCCTTCATAATTCATGTGACTTTCTCTTGATCTCCAATCGACTCGATTGTGTTTAGAACACACACATTTGACCATAAGGAGGTTTTATAGAGGACGGAAGCGTGGAAGAATCACCACGACAAGAGGCAGCGGGACTCCATGATGGTGGATTTGTAGAAGAGAATTTTTGGTGTTTGGGAGAAGTGCATCTAGCACCTTAATTTTGGGAGAAGTGTCATGGAAGGATCTAGAAAGAGAAAGTGCATCTACCACTTTAATTTTGGGAGCAGTGTAGTGTATTAGTTCTTGCCCATAAGAACTTCTAGAAGTGCCATCATAAGCAACATATATATCCCGTCATACGCATGACCTTCCAAGAATCTTTTAGCTAGCTAGCTCGGGCTTCATCAATTGCTGCTACCTATGCTTATCACCAAACAATGACATGACATTCCCGTGACATATATGAATGAATGCCCGACCGGTGCCATTTGAAACTGAAATTGATAGAGGGATCATGTCTTGTACAAAGTAGCAACCGATCATCACAAACTACAAAAAGAGGAAGCTTGCTATTTGATTGTAATTAATATGACATACCCACATATGCACCTCAAACGGTTGAAAGATTAGCAATGTTTTTCTATGCATTGAAAAGCTTAATATCAAAAGGACAAAATAGACTGCCCTCAACCTCAAGTCAACATCATTTGACCTGAGACAGTAAAAGCGGAATATATATGCAAGATCAAAGCTAAACCTATTATTACATGCCAGCCCACATATGAACCTTCAGCAGATCCATAAGAATGTTTTGGACTATGCTCTACACAGAGCAACCCATCCACTCTTATATAGGTAACCAAACCTTATGTTAGATAAGGAAACAAGGGAAGTTGAGATCTAGCCATCTAGCCAACCCAGAAATCCATTATAAAGTAGTAACATTTCAAAAGAATTCCAACAAATTCAGAAAAAGAGATGGACAGACTCATTTTAAGTGAAGTTCAATGTATGCATGTAAATACTCCCTCTGTCCCACAATTCTTGTCTTAGATTTGTCTAAATATGGATGTATCAAGTCACGTTTTAGTATTAGATACATTCGTATCTAGACAAATCTAAGACAAGAATTTTGGGACGGAGGGAGTATATCATTACACATGTTCAATCCAACGTTCCAGATCATTACTCATATCAAAAGTTCACAATAGCTGCTCCAGCGAACAAAGACTTCATTTTTTTTTCGCGTTCAAGAATGTTCCTATGTGAATGAAGAAGAAAAGTGACATCCTAATCTTCTTCCATCGGTCCTTCATAGTTATCGGAGCCAGGTTCCACCATGGTGGTCGGAATTCTCTCTTCTTGGGCTGGATGAGAACTGGTCGCCGAAGCTTCAAATGGCATCAAGCTAATAGCTATTGCCACCTTTGGGTCGTGATCACTCTCCTCTTGCATCATGGGCAATTAGGCATGCCATTTTGTCCTTTTGTTGGCAAGGCTGCTGACTAGATACTTCAGTCTTGGTGCCTGGAGCTTCAAGGTTGCTCAAGCTAGCGGCTACCCCCACTATGAGATACCTCCTTGAGACCATTGCTATTGCAGTGCTGCTCGCTTGTTTCTGTCATGCCTCAAAGTGTGAATGTGTAATGATCCTGGCTTCATCAGGAGTCAGCCACTGGCCAAAATCATTTTAATCAGTAGAGCCGTCCCAAGGGAAAGTGCCCCTTACTACATAGATGTTTGAGCCAGGCCCCCTCATGGTGTCAAGGTAAGCTAAGAGGAAAAAAATGAGAGATGGGCCGGATGCAGACTATTGAAGTTGTTCCACTCCCCATCCACATTCCTAATATTCCTAATGCAGAACCAGTGATCCTGAAGTGGCAGATGAAGACAGTTTCTAGTTCAGGATTGGATTGGGATGCCGCTGCAGCTTGGCAATACATGGATATAAATTAGAGGTCCCATACCTCTAGTACCCTCTTCAAAACCTATCAATGAAAGAAACATAGGTCATGAAATGATGTGGAGTAGAAATTCCAGGGGAATGAGCAAAGCTAATAGGAAAACATCCTAACTTGAATAATTTTGCTAGTATACACCTTACCGCCAGAATAAATAATGCATCAACATTGCAGTTGATGGAATCATGGAAGACATCATAACTAATGTAACTTATGGAAATGGAACATGCAAACCAAAAGGAAGAGAAGCAATAAACTCGGAAATTTTCATTTAAAATAAAGTAACAACCAGTGCCATCAGCCCTATGGCCCGGCAACCCATGAATTCATTAGTGCATACATAAGAATTTTCTTACCATTGAGTTATCTATACTTCAATAAATATGTATTTTCTGAACTAAAATAGTCTATTTGTTCATGGATTTATATGTGGACCTTCTCATTTGAGCATCTACATACATATTATGGTAGACCTTTCATGGACATATTGGGTTTGCACCAACTTCAATTTGATTGAAAGAAATAGTGCAACACTTCAAATTCTTTTCTATTCTGTTTTGTATTGTTGATGCAAATCGATCCAACATTTCTGAAATGGCTCATAAATCACACGATCATGGTGAAGTTTGATAATACCTGTTGTTGTGAAGTTTCTATACTAATAACTTCCACAATAGCACTAGCAAGTTCTATAAAGTCCCAAATTTTACCCATGCCACTTCTTTTAACGAAACCAACCACACCATCTTCAACTTATAGTCATTGGTGAATTAACCAAATTTGTAGTGGAAGACCTTCCTAAGGTCAAAACCAAGAACTGAAGTATGAAACAAATTTCAAATAACCAAGTCATTATAACATATAACTATATCCCTACGATCCAAAGTTGAACTACTCCCTCCAATCCAAATTAATTGACACCACCTCATGTTGTATAGAGGTTGCAGCAATTAATTCGGATAGGAATTAGTAGATTTTTTATGAGCTTCGCTTCTATAAACAGAGTATCAATTATTAACATCATCATGTGTGTACCTATGTGGAATGTGCATATTAGTAAACACCAGTAATGAATTATTACGAACTTGCACCCACTGCCCTCATAAATTGAGATGGGCGACAGTACATAAAGAGAACTGTTTCTGATCATTCTGCAGGCAATGATTTAGGTACACATGCATGAGAAGCCCTAGCAGCGCTTGATATTGATAACTTCCCTATAGCAATTTTGTGGTTGTTATTAAGCTAATAAATGTGATTAACATAGCGCCATCCCAAAAAAAGTATATTATTTTCCTAAAAAAGAGGATATACTGGTAGCTTATCTCAATGAGTATTAAGCACACAATCTCATAGTTCTACATATGAAATATATTTATAGCTACTAGCCTACTACCATGCATCACCAAAAAGAAATACCATATGAATGCACTGTGCATAGCCAAATCCAAGAGGAAAATCACTGCATTGCTTGTGAATGTTCTAGTTGACCAGCATTCGGGAAATGAAGCTCCCCATTCTATTTTGCAAGGACCTGTCAACTTCCCTTGGATGTCCCTGACCTGGTGAAGACATTTGGACATAGGGGGCGAGTTGAAAGGAGATATTAATCACATGAGTGTGCGTGATTTGAAGGGTTTTTCTTTTGTGGAACTGCCCATTTCTCTTAAGCATAACTTCATGGTCACAAAAGGCCGCAAAGGCTCCAACGACTCACCATTTTATTTCTTCCATATACCAAGCAAACAATCTAGTGGTGCGTATCACATATGGTACAATGATGTACTCAGCCACGTCCAACTGCACGTTGCAAATAGATTTTCATGATGGTCTATTGCCGGTCTATTTTCCTTTTCTCACAAGCACTTATGCATAATACCATCAACAATTAGAAAATAAAAAATCTAATACATTATCATAATTCAGGTCGAAATTAACTAGTCAGTGTATAATCACATAAAAAACCGCAGCCATTCCCAATCCATTCCTAGTGTACCATTCAGAAGTATTTGATATAAGATATACATTCAGTGCATCTGTATCTCTATGTCATCCATGGATCTTGCATCACATTAGAGCATAAGTAAAAAAATCACTATGACGGTACAGAGCAACGCTAGTTTATGCTTTTCACAACCAATATCTTTTAATGATCTACCACAACTCTTCCTAATTTACTTAATCACTTCATTCATCGACTTGTTCTATATGCTCAACTACCGCATATCATTGCTTGCACATTGTTGAGTTGTATTGGATTGTGTATCTGTTACGTGGTCCGTGATGCCCATTTTCCTTCCATTGCACATGTATAAACATCGGCATATGATAATATGCAAATGTAAACTGTTGCTTGTCTCCCTTTTATCAAGGTTGTTGATTGTTTTTACTGAGAGTACTTAATTGGTAATTCAGAGGTAGTTATTTTTAATGTCCTAAAGGATGCAAAATTTAAGTCGTATAATCAGGGACTATTCAAGTGACCCCTTTCACTAACTTTTCTTATAAGATAGAACTACATGTAAACTTGTTGTTTGAATCCCAAACAGAAAATATTGTTTTACTGTTTTTCTTGGCATACACAAGCTATGCAGCATTCTTTTACAGGGAAAAAATAGAAAAGCGATCTTACAAAATGTGTCACACACTACATGAATAATAGAAATCTCTAATCTAATATAAAAAACAAATCATGGAGGATCCATTTCCAAAGCATTAAGCGAGCCACACAAACACACACACACACACACACACAGAGAGAGAGAGAGAGTGGGGATAATTCAGCTCAACGCTAAAGTCCACGCTATTGAGGAAATCCCCTGCAGCCAAAAAGCATCTATAACTTGTAACTCTATCACTATCAGCCAAAGTAGTAAATTAGTGAGATTCGCTTCTATAATTAGAATATCGGCTAACGACATCATCATGTGTGCGTGGTATGTTCATATATTACTAAATACCAATAATGGACTATGTACTAATTTGTATCCATTGCCATCATTAATTGAGATGGAAGGCAATAAATAACGAAAACTACTAAGGATCATATATATTGTATGCGATTATTGTTATACACGCATCATAAACCTTAGCGACAATTTATAACTTCCCTGTATTGAAGCTGCGGCTATTACTAAGCTAACTAGATGCGATTAATTATGCCCAGTTTGCAAAAAAAGTTAGTAAGAGTGTTAGACATTCTGGTAGCTTCATATCAACACAAATTAAGCATAGTTATGGCTACTAACGTACTCCCATGGATTGCCGAAAATAAACAATGTATGAATGCACTGCTCATAGCCAAACCCAAGAGGATAATAACTGCATTGCTTGTGCATGTTCTAATTAATCAACATTCGGCAAAGGAAGTTCCCCTCTCTGCTTTTCTCTAGGAACTCTTAATGGAACTTTGCATGTCCCTTACCAGGTCAAGTAACATTGTGCCTAGGGGGCAGAGCCCAGAATTGCACATAGGTGGCAGAGCACAGAAACAAGCATAGGGGCCGCGAGTTGGAACAAGGCACAAAAGGCCCAAAAGCCCAACTGCTCACTATTTTATTTCTTTTCCATGCCAAGGATACAATCAAGTGGCACATACACGTACAATCCAAGAATGTGTTGAACCTTGTTAAATACATTAATCATAGGAAACTTCATGCACCGATGATTGTGAAGTTCTGGAAGAGAGACGGCATAGGCTGATTCAAAGTGAGTAGCATGGGAGTACATGTACGTGCCACTCGGAGGACATACTTGGTGTGTGAATGTCTACAGAAGTCGGTCATTCACACACCAACACACCTCCCACCACATGGTTCCAAACCCTATCTAGTAACCATGCTACCCATAAGGCGGCTTCCCCAAGGCAGGAGCCCAACTTAACTTAGTTATGTTTCACAACATATGGCTTGCCACATACACATAGATTTTCATGGTGTTCTATTACAACAATAAAAAGCCTTTTGTCCCAAACAAGTTGGGGTAGGCCACGTAATGTTTTGCTACTTGTCCAATTTTACCTGCGAGTTTTATGGATCACAAGTTAACAACATTAACAATTAGATAAAAACATATATAGTATCAGAATTCAGATAGATCAGTATATTGTGAAAAAATATGCAACTTCTGTTTCCATGAGGCCATAGGCCAATATACACACACAATTGTGGTAAGTACGCAAAAATCCTTACAGAATGAGGATATTACATTGGCTAATACATTGGAAGTCTACAACTCTAATACCCCCTCTCCTCGAACTCATGGTGGAGCAACACCATTGAGTTTAGAGAGGTAGAAGCCGTGTTCTGCTCTAGTCTGGGCCTTCATGAAGGAATATGCTAATTGTGGCTCGAAATTCGCATACCTAGAGCAATCACCCAATCTTGCACATGGGACCACAGGAAGGAAGCATCGTCACCAATATGCTTGCTGAACTCATGCTTTGCTAGGCCACATGCAATACTGATAACACTTGTACTTCTTGACAAAAGAGGAGTTGGTGTAGTGGCCGAAACACCAAAGTCCTCAAGAAACCACCATAGCCAAGTCACCTGTGTAGTCAAAATTAAGAGCCATAACTCGAAAGTCAACCTTTGCACACGAACGACAAGCTATAGTTTGTTTCTTAATCTTCCAAGCAATGAGAACCACCGAAAAAATGCAATAAGCAGAAAGTGATCGTCGATCCAAAGGATCACTAGCCCAAGTGGCACCAGAATATGCATGAAGCTGTAACAAACTCGAGCATGGAAAGAAAAGATGGTGAGAGATAGTCCCATCAACATACCATAAAATCTGAAGGAGACGGCTATAGTAAACCTGAGTGGGAAACGAGACATGACTCAGAATGTGAATTGTATAGGAGATACTGGAACGAGGGAGGCAACATGTGTGTCCTGATCTTCCGCTAGTGCGACAAGGTCCTCCTGTCGGATATGGGCACCTGAGGTGCCACTCGAAGAGGGGATAGAAGGGGGCAACTTGCACGACGATGACAATCGCCTCCACTTTTCTAGCCGCATTCTATTCCCTGCCCCTCCAAGAAAATTCTCGCGACTCCCTCTCCATTCTCGACTTGTTTGTGTGCAAAACACACAATTACGGCCATTGGGCTCTTTTATAGAGCACAAAAGCATGGAAGAATCACCATGGCGTAAAGCGCGCGTGCCCGCAGTGGATTGGGGAGGGACCTACAGATAGCTCCACCCTTTTTGCAACTTCTAAAATGGAACAAGCAGCCCAAGAACCAACAGGGGCACCAAGTTCATGTTCCAGATTGCAATCAATGCACTAGGAACATCTGTATTCTCATCTTCACCAAGCTTTCTTGATAGTGTTCTAGGAACATCTATATTCTCATTGAAGAATTTTTCTCTACCAGATATTTAATGAAGAGACCCCCAATGGCTTTAAACCACCTGCAAAATAATTCCTGATCACAACATATAAGTTTTGGCCACCTAGACATTCATCCCCATGCCTTTAGTAATGTCAGTAATCAGTGATTTTATGTCTATTGCATCTAGCACATGAGAGTTCTGAAGAAATTCTGAAGGGAATTTGCTTGCTGGGAACCGAAGACCGATGCGTGCAGTTTGTTGCACAAACTTTAACATGCTACCCTTGCTTCCTGCATTAATCATCATTGTCATTGATTTACCAAACTTCAACATGCTACCCTTGCTTCATGTATTAATCATCATTGTCGCTGATTTACCCCTAATGTATGATTCCTCTTTCATTGGCAAAAACAATCCTTGCATGTTGATAATGGTAAAATGCTAGGTTTGTAATGCATGAGTTAAAACTGTCAGATGTTACAAATATGCAAAAGTCGAACTCACATAGTTGCATAAACCAAATTGCCTTTCTTATTCCAAATTTCATATGAGACAAAACTGCCAGAAGTTACAAACAAATTATGATCATGTATGCGTTTGCTCATGAGGAAAAGAGGCCTATGCATATTCTTTCATCGCCTATAACTTCCTCTATAAGCCGTACCAATATACGCATCATAGTTGCACATCAAGAATTGGTATATACCAAATTACAGTTCACAAAGTTTGATGCTCATGCCCAAAAGTACGCTAACTCTAGGGCATCAAACTTGAAACAAAGAAAGATAGGGGTCCATTTATTGTACCATACTTTTTGTTCCACTATAGAAAGATTCTTTGTTGACCAAATTAAATAATCAGTGGTATTTAATGACCTATATATATCCGATCTTTAATAGGCACACTTATTTACAATGATCGGCCGGACATCATCCACGACAGTAATTGTTTCCAAGAAGGGGATCATCTTAAGTGGCAAAATGTCAGAGTCACTTGACTAGGTGTATGGGTATCCCAATATTCACTTGTATCTAGAAAACCCGCAACACATCTGAAACAAAAGTGTTTCAGTCGTCAATCTATCATGGCAATTTCTCAAAATCATAAATTTAAAGTTTCCAGATTCATCTCAATAATATGGTAGTCAATAATGCTATAATCCTAACTATTAAGAATGACCTTTGGATTTAAGTGACAAGCTAAGTCACCTCTGGAGTATTGTCAATTATCGCAACCTTTGCAAGATCAGCTTTAATATTGGTTAGATCCTTGTGATAGCTTCCATCTAACGAGATGCATGACTCTCGGAAAAAAACACACGGTCAGTCTATTCATGGGATCCAGTTCATTAAGCAGTTGGTTTGAATAAGAGCTTATGGTAGCCGTGAAGACAACAAACTCAAACATCTGAGTCACCTCGTGAAGGAAGGCGTCTACATGTGGTCTCTTCACATGCACACAGTGTACTCTGTCTTCATGGCGCATAGGGAATGAAAAGTGTGGGCCATTGACACACATTGCTAAGTGGATAAGGGCTCATATGCAATAGAAAATGAGCATGCAATAATCTCAAGTGCAAGAAAAGAAAACTACGGCGGAAAAAATCATTTAACAAATTACTATAAAGATCAAGTGCAAGTGATATTCTTCCTAGGTGCTAGTGACATTGGTACGTCAGCAGTTTGATCCATGGCTAATGTCATTGGTACATCATCGATCTAATCCATGTTAGCAAGATCAACTAATTCATGTATAGGTGCTAATGCCATCTGTACGTCATTAGTTTCATCCATGGTAACAATATCAATTACTTCAGTCGAAGAGCTAGTTGAAGGCTGGCCAAGGAATTGAGACAGTTGAGTATTATATATGCACATGCCTGTAGTTGCACCAACGAAGGCAATACTGCTCATGGTTGTTGAGTCATTCATAGCATAGTTATTAGCTAGGACTCCATTCTGAAGTATCAAGCATGTAAAGTGGACTCCTTTGTTGGGAAACTGTCCAGCGGGCTGTGACTTTGACTCGAGCCTAGAATTATTTCGTATGTGTATTGCTGAAATTAGGATTTGGTACTGCCAAAATCTTTAGAAATGTGTTCTTGCACCAACTTTAGAAGATCATTGACGACACTCTTAATGCCATGATTGAATATTTCATGATGTCCTGAATGAGATTAGATTGTCATAAGAATTTGATAGATCAACACAATCACGAGAAAAGTTAGAGTTGGTATGGAATTTGGAGTTAGCGGCAGTTGTTTGATATAGAAATCCTTTTTAGCACTACCAGGTCAACTTTGTTAACAAGCTTCCTCAAGTAATGGTTTGAGAGAAAATATATATTTGAAAGATAACACATATCGCCCATGGTTAAGAATTCCAATAGTATATCCTAAGAAAAAGAGAGGAACTTTAGAGCCTTGCTGTCGTGTTGTTTGAACATGGTAGAGAAGGCTAGATATGCTATTATGTAGCAAAAAAGATCTAGATGACAAGGCAAGCACTTCACCGTCTATGATGTGTAACTTAGGATCAATGCTAAAATTCATATCAGAAGGAAGCAACATGCTGAACAACTGCTTAGCAGTCCATTGTGGACCATAAGTGCTGCTGTTGACAAAGAGTGAGTGACCTAACATTTGAAGTTGTTGAAGTTCATTTTTCTTCGGTAAGACCTCTGAGCTTGTTAACATATATACAACAGCTAGAGAGTCATTTGTTGGTGACACCAAATTTCGACCATCTTGCATATTCAACACTTGGTGGCTTAAGCTCACTAGCTCTCCAAGCTCAACACTTGATTGCATAGGAAGTGGGACATATTCATGCAAACAATCCCCATCAAAATCTCCCGTAAAAGGTGCACATTAAAGTAGTTGTTGAACTGGTAGCAATCCACTGAACTGGTAGTAATTTTGCAGATGGTGCAATATGAGAGTGTTGACGACAACATGTGTTGTTATCCCCCTTTGTTCGTCCCATGCACCTTCAAGACAATTCATGTGGCTTTCTCTCGATCCCTCCTCAACTCGATTGTGTGAAAAACATAAAACTCTTGCCATCAAGCAATTTTGTAGAGGACGGAAGCATGGAAGAATCACCACAATGAGAGGCGACATGCTTGCATGATGTTCGATTTGGGACAAGAGAATTTTCGGGGTTTGGGAGAAGTGCATCTAACACTTCAATTTTGCGAAAAATGTCATTGTCATATCCGAACAAAAATATCCTTACTTTGTAAATGACAGTGTAGTATGTAGAAGTGACGTTTGTATAATAGCTGTCTCATGGTTGCTTTTATGTTTTCCGAGGGATGTGCCCTTAGTGGAGATAGGGATGCACTTTGTGCATCCACCTCGAGGATAGATGTGGATTCCACTTTTTTAAGAGATAGGGATGGAGAGCGCGCGTGTGGATACATTTTTGTATTGTTGCGTTCCACTTTTTGTTGCATGTTGTTGATCTCCTCAACTTTATTTTTGCGACCCCGTCATTTGTTTTTTTCTCATGTGAACATATCTTATTATTATTATATTTAAGATAAGAAGATATCTTATTTTGTATTGTTCCATTCCACCTTTGGTTATGTATTGTTGATCTCCTCAACTTTTTTGTGTGACCTCTGAATTTTGTTCTTTTCTCATGTGAAGATAACTAATTGTTATTATCTTTGAGAGAAGAAGATATCTTATATTATTATTTTTGAGATAAGAAGATATCTTATTATTGGAATGTAATAACAAAGCACAGTAATAAAGGTAGGCCAAGAAGGTGGCTGGCTGGCCCAGAGGATGGGTTGAGAGAAGAATAATGAAAGCTGAGTTTGGGCAACAAGGTAGATTAAAGCCAAGCCGACCCGGCCACCTCCCTTCCTTCTCCTCCTCCAAGAGCAGAGTGGTGCGGCGATGCAACACCTCCTCTTCCGTCATTACCTCGCCTTTCCTTCGACCAATCTGCTATTCCCCTTGATCTCCTCCCTTAAGCAACCTTCGGCCAAAATTTCAGCTGGTACAACATAATCGTTGATGGTTTTGTGAATCCTACATGTGGTGCTAGTAACACAAGGTTGCCTCGAAACGTCCAAGGCTCGCCCTCTGTCACCTTCTCCCAGTCACCAAAACACTTAAAACGACATCATGTGTAGGTTTCCCTCCAAAGAGTGGATACAAACATCTTGTGCTAAGCCCGATGTCTGTGCACAAGTTCTTATAAAATTAGAATTGGCTACATTCCTTCTCGGTGCAAACCCTAAATGCCATCCGACAGACATTCCCCTCTGGATGCCCAGCTTCCTTCTCAAAGATGCCATCGTCCAAATGGCCCTCTTGCAGCCCTAGTTGTTTCATCATCAACTCGTGATCGCTTGTTTCACTCCAGCCAACGCGAAGGATCTATTTCCATCACAAACCCTAGATCCATCTAACCCAGATGAGAAGAGATACATGGAAACCTGCAAGCTCCAGCGACCCCATGTCAACAAACAAGGCCGAGAAAGTGGGACCGGCCCGCCATTAAGCGCAACCGACTTCCGGTGAAAAGAGGGACAACTCTCAATGCCGTATAAGACAGGGAGGGGACAAAACCCTAAAGCGAGGGGAATGGTTTAGGATATATCATATCAATGGAATGCATTAATGAAGACATATTAATTGGAATGCATTAATGAGGTGTGCGGATAACGAGGGAGGCCCATCCTAGAAAGAAGGCCCAACAAGCCCAATTGGGTTGTATGAGGGAGAAGTAACGGAAGAGTTTGGGCGACAAGGCATCGCAGGCAGGCACAAAGCCAAGCCAAGAGTCGCTGCCACCTCCCTCCCCTTGTCTCCCTCCATCCCAACAACGACACGACCATGCGCCACCGCCTTCGTCGCTGCCACCTCTCCTCCTCCGATCAACACACTATTCCGGTGAATCTCCTCACCTCAAAGCCGCATCCTTGACCACCTTCCACCGTGCCAGCTCCTTTGTGTCTCCCCTATCCGCTCCCTCGCCAACAACACCGACCGTGTAAGTCCCTCCCCTCCTCTCTCTTAACTCCCACAAAATAAGGGTGGCCCGGGGCACGTAGCTCCCACTTGCCCAGTGTCGGGGGAAGGGTTCGACTACTTTCGGTCATAACATGGCTTAAATAAATCTCTCAGTTCCAATGGTAGATTCCCTCGTTAATAACGAAATGAATGAACAAAACATGCCATGCCCGAACCCATCTATTTACCGTCTATCTGAACTCTAACAATTCAGTCTGCATATTTGCATTACACATATAGGGTGCGTTTGGATGCAAAGTATTTTTGCAGTTTTCTGAGAATATTGTGGTTTATTAAGACAAAACCCTGGTATTAAATACTTTGAGCTATTTGTGACATTGCTGAGGGCATGGGTAAATGCTTGGGTAACCAACACTTGTATGTTGTGATCAGGAATTCTTTTGTGGACCATTTAAACCCATTGGAGTGCCTTCTTCATTAAACATCTGGTAGAGCAAATTTCTTCAGTGAGAATACAGATGTCCGCACGGCATTAACAAGAAAACTAATGTATCACATGAGGGATATGTTGCTTATAACGGGACTTCTAGAAGTTCTTATGGGCAACTAATGTATCACTGACACTGCTCCCAAAATTAAAGTGCTAGATGCACCTTTTCTAAATCCGGTGATGGCACTTTTTCCAAAATTAAAGTGCTAGATGCATTTCTCCCAAACACCAAAAATTCTCTTCTAGCAAATCCACCATCATCCAAGCCCGGTGCCTCCTGTCATGGCAATTCTTCCACGCCTACATCCTCTATAAAACTGCCTTATGGCCAGACATGTGTGTTTTACACACAATCGACTCAAGTAGAGATCACAAGCTACGTTGCGCGGATACTTCAGAAAGCGGATGCTGCCCCAATACGGCCCGATATGTATCCCGGGCTTGATATGTGTCCCTCGATGAATCCTGGTGGCGGTGACGGCGTCATCTGCCTCGACACGACTGCTCCGCTCTCGCTCTCGTTCCTCGTCGTAATCATCATGCTCGATGGCAGCTTGGACGACGATCTCATGCCAGACGAGTGTTGACGTATAATGTGCTGCCTAGTCTCTTCCATAAGATCGGTCTTTTGGTTGCATTGGCTAGAACATGCACTTCTACTTGGTAGCAGAGCCAAGAGGTCTTGAGTTCAAGACCCGGCTGGCGCAATTAAATTGCAGCCCACTTTCGGTCCACGCTTAGGCCTAAGGGAGCCACACGTGAGGGGGAGTGTTGACGTATAATGTGTTGCCTAGTCTCTTCGATAAGATCGGTCTTTTGATTGCATTGGCTAGAGCATGCACTTCTACAGCGAGGACCAATTGGTGATGACGGAGCAGCGGAGTGTGGGCGTGAGGGGCAAGGAGTGGCAGAGCCAGGAATTTGCTCCTAGGTATTCATTGTAGATTTTTTTTGGCAATGCAATAGAAAGTGGCTAAGCCAGATTTATTTTTGTCAATGCAATAGAAAACAAACTGAAATGTCTGAATGATGCAGATTCTTACATTACAAGAACACAAGAAAAATATCTGATTCGTTCTAGAATTGCATCAAACAAAGTAGCAATCAGTTGCTAATGCACACATGTACAACCTGGCAATGAGCAGAGCTCCAAGTGGTCACATTCAATATTTCAATAGCACTTTTGGAGTTTTGGTCATGCCAATATATAATTTCTTGGGTTTATTTTCTTTTGAAAATTTAACAATACACAGTTGCATTTCATGTAGTATGCTTGCTGAAAATTACTCCCCCCATTCCATAATGTAAGACGTTTTTTTGCACTGCACTAGTGTTAAAACGTGTCTTACATTATGGGACAGAGGGAGTATGTTCTTATGATAGTTAAACCTCCTGTGCTTAAAGTTGTTTGCATAGTTCATATGTCCGAAAATTTCTAGATGATTACTATGGTTTTCATTTTAATAGTTGGCAGATGGAAAGGATTCATGAACCATCAACATGATGCCAGAATTATCTTGATCTAAGAATACAGTGATTCGTTCTAAATTTCATCAAACAAAGTAGTAATCAGTGGCAGTGGCATGGACATACATTTTCGTTCTAAGTTTCATCAAGCAATATAGTGATTCGTTCTTATAATTTTATAAAGAAGATTGGGATTCGCTATAAATCATAGGAGAAAATTACCTGGGCCGGAAACTTGCTTACTGGTCCCGGGTGCCCTGCAGCCCTGGTGGTGTCGTCCGCCGCGGCGCCGTCACTTCCATCACTGCAGCAGCTAGGTCGGGACAGCCGAGCAAGGGAGAAGCGTACTGATGTCTGGATCATGCTCCTACCACCGGCCAGTTGAAGGCCGGCGTCCGTCAAGCATCAGCTAGGTTAGGGAATTGGGAATCAGACGACTGGCTGGTTCGTGTCGTGTGTGGCGAGGACTGGAGTACTGGACGCAGTCGGGTGACAGGTGGGTTGCTCTCGGGTGCTCTGCCGCTTTGGGCTTTAGATTGTGGCTTGATTAAATGCTTGGGGGATGTATAAGTGCATATATAAATTATTATTTTTTGCCAAAAACTAGGGTATTCCATGGAAATCCCAGGAATACCCCTGCCGCCGCCACTGGGGCAAGGTGGAGATTTGACTAGGAGCAGGCGCGGGATGGGGGTAGGCCGGTAGGGCGCGTAATGAGTGAGCGTTCGTGATACTTGAATGAACAATGTAACAAAGGAGACTTTTTTATGGGGGTGGGTTCGCTCACTCCTGACTGACTGACTGCGGCCCACCCTGGACTACTACTCTATAGTGCCTAGCCCCAACGCTTTCATGCACGGACTCGCCCGTTCCGGCGGGCCACCTATCCATATGAATATGAAAAAAGAAATACTATTGTCCCATGGACACACGCTTCACAAAGAGAATACTGGCCATGATGAGTAAAGGAAAAGGGCAACAAAGTTACAAAACCCCAATTATCTAGATGAAAAACCAAGAAGCGAGGAATGGCGATACCCGTCCCTTGGTCCTTCCATCGATGGGGATGACACCATTGCCCTCAGTGCCACACTATCGACCAAGACCTTCCTTTCGTCGACTGGGACGGCGCCATTCCAATATTCATACATGTGCACAAGATGCATGACAGCATGAGTGCAACACATCTCCATTAAGGGTACATCACTCGAAAACTACAACAGCAGCCATGAAACACCTGCTCTACACACGTCATTTCTACATACTACACAATCACACAAGCTTCTATTCTGGGTGTCATTTACAAAGTAAGGATATTTCTTTTTAGATCAGATGATGACATTTTCCTGAAATTGAAGTGTTCGATGCACTTCTCCCAAATTAAGTATCATGCATGCCTTGTGCCTCATGATTCTTTAACACTTACGAGATTACGTCCTCTATAAAACTGTTTGATGGTTGAGTTGTGTGTTTTTCACACAATTGGGCCGAGGAGAGATCGAGAGAAAGCCACTGGAAAACGACCAGGCCATTGAAACTGAACCATGCCACGACAGCTAATTCCCGTCTGTTTGATCGGAGTAATGAAACCCGGTGACGCGCCTGGGTCATTTGGCGGCCGGAAGCAAGAGGATGGATCATCTGGCAGCCAGCCGGGAGCAAGAAAGGGAAGGAGGGACCAGCAAACCTGCGGAGGGACTTGAGAAGAAGTAGATTCACCAGATTTATCGTTGCAGGCGCCATCATGGGCCATGCCGAGCAATCCAACCTCTGCACCGAGTGGGGACAGCCAATCACCAAAGCAAGATACTGAGAACCTCTAATACATAGGTTACATACAACTGGCCAACCTTGTGCCCCATATAGATGGTTAGCACCTTGGGATCGCACCGCCTAGAGCAAATGGGTCGACGCGCATGCGAACACGCAAGTCTGCAAATCACTTCTATGAGGGACTAGGAAGATGCGTTTGCTGCTACCATGCTAATGGGAACCTGGAAGATCCATCGTTGTGATGAATCAGGGAACGGGAAACCTCTATCGCAAATCACTGCCGTCGTTGCCAACACGACTAGCCGCTGCACTGCAGCAGCAATGGCATGGCCATTGCCCCGGCATCCAACCACCGCCGACATGCACCCCGTCTAGGGCCACTGCAACACTCCAATGATGAGGGATGTTGAAGAGTGGAGAAGAAGTGGTGGGGTTGGTGTCGACTTGAGCACTTGAGTTCCATGGGTCACTTCTGAGTCCCATGAGCGATAGGTTCATCCAAGGAGGAGCTAATGTCGTTGTGCAACATGAGTGAAGCTATCTTATAGAAGGCTAGGATGGGAAATAGATGCAACACACGTTTTTATTTTGGTTATATTCTAGTATTCATACATATGCAATAGATGGTGAAACTAGAACAAAGAAAGAGGGGAAAGAAGCATACCAGTCTAATACCAACGTCAGGTATTTCACCTTCGACGAGCCTATATTCATACATAACCCAGTCAGTTCTTGTACCCTTGGGCACCTTGCCAGCATGAAACACCAAGGTTCTCTTCATCCCAACAGTGTGAGATTCATACACCACTTTCCTGTCCTTTCCCGTAGCCGGCTTGGGTTAATTGGTTAATTCTTGACCTGACAGAGTACTTCCTACCATGAGTGCAAAAGAAATACCATTGGAGATCCCTAGTCGGCATTGAAGATTTCGCTGAACCAAGTTGAAGAAACAAATCGGTTATAAGATTTTGTTTTAGGACAGGCACATGTAGATATAAACATGTGGTTGAAAATGGTAGTAATACAACAGGGGGTAATAAATAAATAAAAAGAATATATATACCTAGAAGATCCCAGGGGGCGTATTTGTAGATATCGACTTCTGTAACAGCATTGCAGAGCAACTTGTTTCCGAGTAGCTTCCTCTTGAGATAGTAGAGGGTGAGCTCGACATCGGTTGGGTGGAAACTGGATCTAGGAGGGAGCGGCAGCATTTCCGTTAGGGGAAATTAGTATGTAGTGCCTTGTCTATTATACTGTGCTAGCTAGTCTAATGAGATCAAAACTCAGATCTTAGCTTAATTAAGAAAAAGGAAATAAAAGAGTAGTAGAAATGTAGAAGCGAGGCGAGGCTTGGGTGACGATCAATCAGGTCCAATGCTAAGATATATGGGACACCAGAAGCGATGGCGGCACCCCCACCGAAGAAAGCAGAGGCAACCCTTTCTCCTGGTGTTAAAAGCCATTTGAGTCACAGGTGCACCCTCCTGTATGAGGAAAACAAATTGCTAGAAATTTATAAAAATATATATGCATTCTTCTGACAAACAAACGAATAGCACGACAAGGCTGCCGTATCGATCTATGTCAATATGTGTTGGAGTAGAGAGTATGGCCTAGTTTGGCAACACTATCTTTTAAAAACCGTGGGAATCCAAAACCTCAGCTTTTCAACGCGAGTCGGTTTGTCTAAACCATGGTTTTTCTCTGTTTATCCGAAACCACCTATTCGTTTGACAAATGTTGTTTTCTTGTAATTTTTGGCTGACTGCAACGAACTCAGCTACACTTAAGGAGCGGATCAGCATGTAAAAGCTGTCGTTCAATGCATGCAGCCATGCCATGCAAGCCAAGTCCTCTCGGCCTCTTCTAGCTGCTAGCACGACTCAATAGATGCATACTAGATCGCTGATTGGACGGAGCAATAGCTGGAAACAGAACATGGACTCGAGAGACCAACGGAACACAAGTTAATCACCTAACTAAAAACGCCTAATAGTCAGGATATAAAATTACACCACGATTAACAAATAATGATAAGGAGTTGGAGACGCTGACTTTTCGCTCGGTTCAGTTTTTTAAAAAGAGCTTGGGACCTCTTTTTTAGATACCGAAAGAAAACTACGGTATGAGAAATACCACAATATCTTAAACTACAACATTTCTTTCATCCAAACAGCTCAAAGTATTTAATACCAGGGTTTTGTCTTAATAAATCACAATATTCTCAGTAAACTGCAAAAATACTTTGCATCCAAACACACCCTATATGTGTAATGCAAATATGCAGACTGAATTGTCAGAGTTCAGATAGACGGTAAATAGATGGGTTCGGGCATGGCATGTTTTGTTCATTCATTTCGTTATTAACAAGGGAATCTACCATTGGAACCGAGAGATTTATTTAAGCCATGTTATGACCGAAAGTAGTCGAACCCTTCCCCTGACACTGGGCAAGTGGGAGCTACGTGCCCCGGGCCGCCCTTATTTTGTGGGAGTTAAGAGAGAGGAGGGGAGGGACTTACACGGTCGGTGTTGTTGGCGAGGGAGCGGATAGGGGAGACACAAAGGAGCTAGCACGGTGGAAGGTGGTCAAGGATGCGGCTTGCGAGGTGAGGAGACACACCGGAATAGTGTGTTGATCGGATGAGGAGAGGTGGCAGCAACGAAGGCGGTGGCGCATGGTCGTGCCGTTGTTGGGTTGGAGGGAGACAAGGGGAGGGAGGTGGCAGTGACTCTCTTGGCTTGGCTTTGTGCCTGCCTGCGATGCCTTGTCGCCCAAACTCTTCCGTTACTTCTCCCTCATACAACCCAATTGGGCTTGTTGGGCCTTCTTCCTAGGATGGGCCTCCCTCGTTATCCGCACGCCTCATTAATGCATTCCAATTATAAGATATGTCTTCATTAATGCATTCCATTGATATGATATATCCTAAACCATTCCCCTCGCTTTAGGGTTTTGTCCCCTCCTTGTCTTATACGGCGTTGAGAGTTGTCCCTCTTTTCACCGGAAGTCGGTTGCGCTTAATGGCGGGCCGGTCCCACTTTCTCGGCCTTGTTTGTTGACATGGGGTCGCTGGAGCTTGCAGGTTTCCATGTATCTCTTCTCATCTGTGTTAGATGGATCTAGGGTTTGTGATGGCAACAGATCCTTCGCGTCGACTGGAGTGAAACAGGCGATCACGAGTTGATGATGAAACAACTAGGGCTGCAGGAGGGCCATTTGGACTATGGCAACTTTGAGTAGGAAGCTGGGCATCCAGAGGGGAAAGTCTGTCGGATGGCATCTAGGGTTTGCACCGAGAAGGAATGTAGCCAATTCTAATTTTATAAGAACTTGTGCACAGACATCGGGCTTAGCACAAGATGTTTGTATCCACTCTTTGGAGGGAAACCTACACATGATGTCCTTTTAAGTGTTTTGGTGACTGGGAGAAGGTGACGGAGGGCGAGCCTTGGACGTTTCGAGGCAACCTTGTGTTACTAGCACCACATGTAGGATTCACAAAACCATCAACGATTATGTTGTACCAGCTGAAATTTTGGCCGAAGGTTGCTTAAGGGAGGAGATCAAGGGGAATAGCAGATTGGTCGAAGGAAAGGCGAGGTAATGACGGAAGAGGAGGTGTTGCGTCGCCGCACCACTCTCCTCTTGGAGGAGGAGAAGGAAGGGAGGTGGCCGGGTCGGCTTGGCTTTAATCTACCTTGTTGCCCAAACTCAGCTTTCATTATTCTTCTCTCAACCCATCCTCTGGGCCAGCCAGCCACCTTCTTGGCCTACCTTTATTACTGTGCTTTGTTATTACATTCCAATAATAAGATATCTTCTTATCTCAAAAATAATAATATAAGATATCTTCTTCTCTCAAAGAAAATAACAATTAGTTATCTTCACATGAGAAAAGAACAAAATTCAGAGGTCACACAAAAAAGTTGAGGAGATCAACAATACATAACAAAAGGTGGAATGGAACAATACAAAATAAGATATCTTCTTATCTTAAATATAATAATAATAAGATATCTTCACATGAGAAAAAAACAAATGACGGGGTCGCAAAAATAAAGTTGAGGAGATCAACAACATGCAACAAAAAGTGGAACGCAACAATACAAAAATGTATCCACACGCACGCTCTCCATCCCTATCTCTTAAAAAAGTGGCATCCACATCTATCCTCAAGGTGGATGGACAAAGTGCATCCCTATCTCCACTAAGGGCACATCGCTCGGAAAACATAAAAGCATCCATGAGACACCTAGTGTACAAACGTCACTTCTACATACTAGACTGTCGTTTACAAAGTAAGGATATTTTTGTTCGGATATGACAATGACATTTTTCGCAAAATTGAAGTGTTAGATGCACTTCTCCCAAACCCCGAAAATTCTCTTGTCCCAAATCGAACATCATGCAAGCATGTCGCCTCTCGTCGTGGTGATTCTTCCATGCTTCCGTCCTCTACAAAATTGCTTGATGGCGGGAGTTTTATGTTTTTCACACAATCGAGTTGAGGAGGGATCGAGAGAAAGCCACATGAATTGTCTTGAGGGTGCATGGGACGAACAAAGGGGGATAGCAACACATGTTGTCATCAACACTCTCATATTGCACCATCTGCAAAATTACTACCAATTCAGTGGATTGTTACCAGTTCAACAACTACTTTGATGTGCACCTTTTACGGGAGATTTTGATGGGGATTGTTTGCATGAATATGTCCCACTTCCTATGCAATCAAGTGTTGAGCTTGGAGAGCTAGTGAGCTTAAGCCACCAAGTGTTGAATATGCAAGATGGTCGAAATTTGGTGTCACCAACAAATGACTCTCTAGCTGTTGTATATATGTTAACAAGCTCAAGGTCTTACCGAAGAAAAATGAACTTCAACAACTTCAAATGTTAGGTCATTCACTCTTTATCAACAGCAGCACTCATGGTCCACAATGGACTGCTAAGCAGTTGTTCAGCATGTTGCTTCCTTCTGATATGAATTTTAGCATTGATCCTAAGTTACACATCATAGACGGTGAAGTGCTTGCCTTGTCATCTAGATCTTTTTTGCTACATAATAGCATATCTAGCCTTCTCTACCATGTTCAAACAACACGGCAGCAAGGCTCTAAAGTTCCTCTCTTTTTCTTAGGATATACTATTGGAATTCTTAACCATGGGCGATATGTGTTATCTTTCAAATATATATTTGCTCTCAAACCATTACTCGAGGAAGCTTGTTAACAAAGTTGACCTGGTAGTGCTAAAAAGGATTTCTATATCAAACAGCTACCGCTAACTCCAAATTCCATACCAAATCTAACTTTTCTCGTGATTGTGTTGATTTATCAAATTCTTATGACAACTAATCTCATTCAGGACATCATGAAATCTTCAATCATGGCATTAAGAGTGTCGTCAATGATCTTCTAAAGTTGGTGCAAGAACACATTTCTAAAGATTTTGGCAGTACCCAATCCTTATTTCATCAATACACTTACGAAATAATTCTAGACTCGAGTCAAAGTCACAGTCCGCTGGACAGTTTCCCAACAAAGGAGTCCACTTTACATGCTTGATACTTCAGAATGGAGTCCTAGCTAATAACTATGCTATGAATGACTCAACAACCATGAGCAGTATTGCCTTCGTTGGTGCAACTACAGGCATGTGCATATATAATACTCAATTGTCTCAATTCCTTGGCCAGCCTTCAACTAGCTCTTCGGCTGAAGTAATTGATATTGTTACCATGGATGAAACTAATGATGTACAGATGGCATTAACACCTATACATGAATTAGTTGATCTTCCTAACATGGATTAGATTGATGATGTACCGATGACATTAGCCATGGATCAAACTGCTGACGTACCAATGTCACTAGCACCTAGGAAGAATATCACTTGCACTTGATCTTTATAGTAATTTGTTAAATGATTTTTTCTGCCGTAGGTTTCTTTTCTTGCACTTGAGATTATTGCATGCTCATTTTCTATTGCATATGAGCCCTTATCCACTTAGCAATGTGTGTCAATTGCCCACACTTTTCATTCCCTATGCGCCATGAAGACAGAGTACACTGTGTGCATGTGAAGAGACCACATGTAGACGCCTTCCTTCACGAGGTGACTCTGATGTTAGAGTTTGTTGTCTTCATGGCTAGCATAAGCTCTTATTAAAGCCAACTGCTTAATGAACTGGATCCCATGAATAGACTGACCGCATGTTTTTTTCCGAGAGTCATGCATCTCATTAGATGGAAGCTATCACAAGGATCTAACCAATATTAAAGCTGATCTTGCAAAGGTTGCGATAATTGACAATACTCCAGAGGTGACTTAGCTTGTCACTCAAATCCAAAGGTCATTCTTAATAGTTACGATTATAGCGTTATTGACTACCATATTATTGAGATGAATCTGGAAACTTTAAATTTATGATTCTGAGAAATTGCCATGATAGATTGACGACTGAAACACTTTTGTTTCAGATGTGTTGCGGGTTTTCTAGCCACAAGTGAATATTGGGATACCCATACACCTGGTCAAGTGACTCTGACATTTTGCCGCTTAAGATGATCCCCTTCTTGGAAACAATTACCGTCGCGGATGATGTCCGGACGATCATTGTAAATAAGTGTGCCTATTAAAGATTGGATATATATAGGTCATTAAATACCACTGGTTATTTAATTTGGTCAACAAAGAATCTTTCTATAGTGGAACAAAAAGTATGGTACAATAAATGGACCCCTATCTTTCTTTGTTTCAAGTTTGATGCCCTAGAGTTAGCGCACTTTTGGGCATGAGCATCAAACTTTGTGAACTGTAATTTGGTATATACCAATTTTTGATGTGCAAATATGATGCATATATTGGTATGGCTTACAGAAGAAGTTATAGGCGATGAAAGAATATGCATAGGCCTCTTTTCCTCATGAGCTAACTCATACGTGATCATAATTTCTTTGTAACTTCTGGCAGTTTTGTCTCATATGAAATTTGGAATAAGAAAGACAATTTGGTTTATGCAACTATGTGAGTTCCACTTTTGCATATTTGTAACATCTGTCAATTTTAACTCATGCATTACGAACCTAGCATTTTACCATTATCAACATGCAAGGATTGTTTTTGCCAATGAAAGAGGAATCATACATTAGGGGTAAATCAATAACAATGATGATTAATACATGAAGCAAGGGTAGCATGTTGAAGTTTGGTAAATCAATGACAATGATGATTAATGCAGGAAGCAAGGGTAGCATGTTAAAGTTTGTGCAACAAACTGCACGCATCGGTCTTCGGTTCCCAGCAAGCAAATTCCCTTCAGAATTTCTTCAGAACTCTCATGTGCTAGATACAATAGACATAAAATCACTGATTACTGACATTGCTAAAGGCACGGGGATGAATGTCTAGGTGGCCAAAACTTATATGTTGTCATCAGGAATTATTTTGCAGGTGGTTTAAAGCCATTGGGGGTCTCTTCATTAAATATCTGGTAGAGAAAAATTCTTCAATGAGAATATAGATGTTCCTAGAACACTATCAAGAAAGCTTGGTGAAGATGAGAATACAGATGTTCCTAGTGCATTGATTGCAATCTGGAACATGAACATGGTGCCCCTGTTGGTTCTTGGGCTGCTTGTTCCATTTTAGAAGTTGCAAAAAGGGTGGAGCTATCTGTAGGTTCCTCCCCAATCCACGGCGGGCGCGCGCGCTTTACGCCATGGTGATTCTTCCATGCTTTTGTGCTCTATAAAAGAGCCCAATGGCCGTAATTGTGTGTTTTGCACACAAACAAGTCGAGAATGGAGAGGAAGTTGCGAGAAGTTTCTTGGAGGGGCAGGGAATAGAATGCGGCTACAAAAGCGAAGGCGATTGTCATCGTCGTGCAAGTTGCCCCCTTCTATCCCCTCTTCAAGTGGCACCTCAGGTGCCCATATCCGACAGGAGGACCTTGTCGCACTAGCGGAAGATCGGGACGCACATGTTGTCTCCCTCGTTCCAGTATCTCCTATACAATTCACATTCTGAGTCATGTCTCGTTTCCTTCAGATTCTATGGTATGTTGATGGGACTATCTCTCACCATCTTTTCTTTCCATGCTCGAGTTTGTTACAACTTCAGGCATATTCTGGTGCCACTTGGCTAGTGATCATTTGGATCGACGATCACTTTCTGCTTATTGCATTTTTTGGTGGTTCTCATTGCTTGGAAAATTAAGAAACAAACTATAGCTTGTCGTTCGGGTGCAAAGGTTGACTTGCGAGTTATGGCTCTTAATTTTGACTACACAGGTGACTTGGCTATGGTGGTTGCTTGAGGACTTTGGTGTTTCGGCCACTACACCAACTCCTCTTTTGTCAAGAAGTACAAGTGTTATCAGTATTGCATGTGGCCTAGCAAAGCATGAGTTCAGCAAGCATATTGGTGATGATGTTTCCTTCCAATGGTCCCATGTGCAAGATTGGGTGATTGCTCTAGGTATGCGAATTTCGAGCCACAATTAGCATATTCCTCCATGAAGGCCCAGACTAGAGCAGAACACGGCTTCTACCTCTCTAAACTCAATGGTGTTGCTCCACCATGAGTTCGAGGAGAGGGGGTATTAGAGTTGTAGACTTCCAATGTATTAGCCAATGTAATATCCTCATTCTGTAAGGATTTTTGCGTACTTACCACAATTGTGTGTGTATATTGGCCTATGGCCTCATGGAAACAGAAGTTGCATATTTTTTCACAATATACTGATCTATCAGAATTCTGATACTATATATGTTTTTATCTAATTGTTAATGTTGTTAACTTGTTATCCATAAAACTCGTAGGTAAAATTGGACAAGTAGCAAAACATTACGTGGCCTACCCCAACTTGTTTGGGACAAAAGGCTTTTTCTTGTTGTAACAGAACATCATGAAAATTTATGTGTATGTGGCAAGCCATATGTTGTGAAACATAACTAAGTTAAGTTGGGCTCCTGCCTTGGGGAAGCCGCCTTATGGGTAGCATGGTTACTATATAGGGTTTGGAACCATGTGGTGGTGGGGGGGGGGGTGTTGGTGTGTGAATGACCGACTTCTGTAGACATTCACAAACCAAGTATGTCCTCCGAGTGGCACGTACATGTACTCCCATGCTACTCACTTTGAATCAGCCTATGCCGTCTCTCTTCCAGAACTTCACAATCATCGGTGCATGAAGTTTCCTATGATTAATGTATTTAACAAGGTTCAACACATTCTTGGATTGTACGTGTATGTGCCACTTGATTGTATACTTGGCATGGAAAAGAAATAAAATAGTGAGCAGTTGGGCTTTGGGGCATTTTGTGCCTTGTTCCAACTCACGGCCCCTATGCTTGTTTCTGTGCTCTGCCACCTATGTGCAATTCTGGGCTCTGCCCCCTGGGCACAACGTTACTTGACCTGGTAAGGGACATGCAAAGTTCCATTAAGAGTTCCTAGAGAAAAGCAGAGAGGGGAACTTCCTTTGCCGAATGTTGATCAATTAGAACATGCACAAGCAATGCAGTTATTATCCTCTTGGGTTTGGCTATGAGCAGTGCATTCATACAGTGTTTATTTTCGGCAATCCATGGGAGTACGTTAGTAGCCATAACTATGCTTAATTTGTGTTGAGATGAAGCTACCAGAATGTCTTACACTCTTACTAACTTTTTTTTGCAAACTGGGCATAGTTAATCGCATCTAGTTAGCTTAGTAATAGCCACAGCTTCAATACAGTGAAGTTATAAATTCTCGCTAAGGTTTATGATGCGTGTATAACTAAATAATCGCATACAATATATATGATCCTTAGTAGTTTCGTTATTTATTGCCTTCCATCTCAATTAATGATGGCAATGGATACAAATTAGTACATAGTCCATTATTGGTATTTAGTAATATATGAACATACCATGCACACATGATGATGTTGTTAGCCGATATTCTAATTATAGAAGCGAAGCTCACTAATTTACTACTTTGGCTGATAGTGATAGAGTTACAAGTTATAGATGCTTTTTAGCTACGGGGGATTTCCTCAATAGCGTGGACTTTAGCGTTGAGCTGAATTATCCCCACCCTCTCTCTCTCTCTCTCTGTGTGTGTGTGTGTGTGTGTGTGTGTGTGTGTGTTTGTGTGGCTCGCTTAATGCTTTGGAAATGGATCCTCCATGATTTGTTTTTTATATTAGATTAGAGATTTCTATTATTCATGTAGTGTGTGACACATTTTGTAAGATCGCTTTTCTATTTTTTTTTTCCCTGTAAAAGAATGCTGCATAGCTTGTGTATGCCAAGAAAAACAGTAAAACAATATTTTCTTTTTGGGGTTCAAACAACATGCTTACATGTAGTTCTATCTTATAAGAAAAGTTAGTGAAATGGGTCACTTGAATAGTCCCTGATTATACGACTTAAATTTTGCATCCTTTAGGACATTAAAAATAACTACCTCTGAAATACCCATTAAGTACTCTCAGTAAAAACAATCAACAACCTTGATAAAAGGGAGACAAGCAACAGTTTACGTTTGCATATTATCATATGCCGATGTTTATACATGTGCAATGGAAGGAAAATGGGCATCACAGACCAGGTAACAGATACACAATCCAATACAACTCAACAATGTGCAAGCAATGATATGCGGTAGTTGAGCATATAGAACAAGTCGATGAATGAAGTGATTAAGTAAATTAGGAAGAGTTGTGGTAGATCATTAAAAGATATTGGTTGTGAAAAGCATAACCTAGCGTTGCTCTGTACCGTGATAGTGATTTTTTACTTATGCTCTAATGTGATGCAAGATCCATGGATGACATAGAGATACAAATGCACTGAATGTATATCTTATATCAAATACTTCTGAATGGTACACTAGGAATGGATTGGGAATGGCTGCGGTTTTTTATGTGATTATGCACTGACTAGTTAATTTCGACCTGAATTATGATAATGTATTAGATTTTTTATTTTCTAATTGTTGATGGTATTATGCATAAGTGCTTGTGAGAAAAGGAAAATAGACAGGCAATAGACCATCATGAAAATCTATTTGCAACGTGCAGTTGGACGTGGCTGAGTACATCATTGTACCATATGTGATACACACCACTAGATTGTTTGCTTGGTATATGGAAGAAATAAAATGGTGAGTCGTTGGAGCTTTTGCGGCCTTTTGTGACCATGAAGTTATGCTTAAGAGAAATGGGCAGTTCCACAAAAGAAAAACCCTTCAAATCACGCACACTCATGTGATTAATATCTCCTTTCAACTCGTCCCCTATGTCCAAATGTCTTCACCAGGTCAGGGACATCCAAGGGAAGTTGACAGGTCCTTGCAAAATAGAATGGGGAGCTTCATTTCCCGAATGCTGGTCAACTAGAACATTCACAAGCAATGCAGTTATTTTCCTCTTGGATTTGGCTATGCACAGTGCATTCATATGGTATTTCTTTTTGGTGATGCATGGTAGTAGGCTAGTAGCTATAAATATATTTCATATGTAGAACTATGAGATTGTGTGCTTAATACTCATTGAGATAAGCTACCAGTATATCCTATTTTTTTAGGAAAATAATATACTTTTCTTGGGATGGCGCCATGTTAATCACATTTATTAGCTTAATAACAACCACAAAATTGCTATAGGGAAGTTATCAATATCAAGCGCTGCTAGGGCTTCTCATGCATCTGTACCTAAATCATTGCTTGCAGAATGATCAGAAATAGCTCTCTTTATGTACTGTCGCCCATCTCAATTTATGAGGGCAGTGGGTGCAAGTTCGTAATAATTAATTATTGGTGTTTACTAATATGCACATTCCACACAGGTGCACACATGATGATGTTAATAATTGATACTCTGTTTATAGAAGTGAAGCTCATAAAAAATCTACTACCTCCTATCCGAATTAATTGCCGCAACCTCTATACAACATGAGGTGGTGTCAATTAATTTGGATTGGAGGGAGTAGTTCAACTTTGGATCGTAGGGATATAGTTATATGTTATAATGACTTGGTTATTTGAAATTTGTTTCATACTTCAGTTCTTGGTTTTGACCTTAGGAAGGTCTTCCACTACAAATTTGGTTAATTCACCAACGACTATAAGTTGAAGATGGTGTGGTTGGTTTCGTAAAAAGAAGTGGCATGGGTAAAATTTGGTACTTTGTAGAACTTGCTAGTGCTATTGTGGAAGTTATTAGTATAGAAACTTCACAGCAATAGCTATTATCAAACTTCACCATGATCGTGTGATTTATGAGCCATTTTAGAAATGTTGGATCGATTTGCATCAACAATACAAAACAGAATAGAAAATAATTTGAAGTTTTGCACTATTTCTTTCAATCAAATTGAAGTTGGTGCAAAACCAATATGTCCACGAAAGGTCTACCATAATATGTATGTAGATGCTCAAATGAGAAGGTCCACATATAAATCCATGAACAAATAGACTATTTTAGTTTAGAAAATACATAGTTACTGAAGTATAGATAACTCAACGGTAAGAAAATTCTTATGTATGCACTAATGAATTCATGGGTTGTCGGGCCATAGGGCTGATGGCACTGGTTGTTACTTTATATTAAATGAAAATTTCGGAGTTTATTGCTTCTCTTCCTTTCGGTTTGCATGTTCCATTTCCATAAGTTACATTGGTTATGATGTCTTCCATAATTCCATCAACTGCAATGTTGATGCATTATTTATTCTGGTGGTAAGGTGTATACTAGCAAAATTATGTAAGTTAGGATGTTTTCCTATTAGCTTTGCTCATTCCCCTGGAATTTCTACTCCACATCATTTCATGACCTATGTTTCTTTCATTGATAGGTTTTGAAGAGGGTACTAGAGGTATGGGACCTCTAATTTATATCCATGTATTGCCAAGCTACAGCGGCATCCCAATCCAATCCTGAACTAGAAACTGTCTTCATCTGCCACTTCCAGGATCACTGGTTCTGCATTAGGAATATTAGGAACGTGGATGGGGAGTGGAACAAATTCAATAGTCTGCATCCGGCCCATCTCTCATTTTTTCCTCTTAGCTTACCTTTACACCATGAGGGGGCCTGGCTCAAACATCTATGTAGTAAGGGGCACTTTCCCTAGGGACGGCCCTACTGATTACAATGATTATGGCCAGTGGCTGACTCCTGATGAAGCCAGGATCATTACACATTCACACTTTGAGGCACGACAGAAACAAGCGAGCAACACTACAATAGCAATGGTCTCGAGGAGGTATCTCATAGTGGGGGTAGCCGCTAGCTTGAGCAACCTTGAAGCTCCAGGTACCAAGACTGAAGTATCTAGTCAGCAGCCTTGCCAACAAAAGGACAAAATGGCATGCCTAATTGCCCATGATGCAAGAGGAGAGTGATCACAACCCAAAGGTGGCAATAGCTATTAGCTTGATGCCATTTGAAGCTTTGGCGACCAGTTCTCATCCAGCCCAAGAAGAGAGAATTTCGACCACCATGGTGGAACCTGTCTCCGATAACTATGAAGGACCGATGGAAGAAGATTAGGATGTCACTTTTCTTCTTCATTCACATAGGAACATTCTTGAACACGAAAAGAAAATAAAGTCTTTGTTCGCTAGAGCAGCTATTGTGAACTTTTGATATGAGTAATGATCTGGAACGTTGGATTGAACGTGTGTAATGATATACTCCCTCTGTCCCAAAATTCTTGTCTTAGATTTGTCTAGGTACGAATGTATCTAATACTAAAACATGACTTGATACATCCGTATTTAGAAAAATCTAAGACAAGAATTGTGGGACAGAGGGAGTATTTACATGCATACATTGAACTTCAGTTAAAATGAGTCTGTCCATCTCTTTTTCTGAATTTGTTGGAATTCTTTTGAAATGTTACTACTTTATAATGGATTTCTGGGTTGGCTAGATGGCTAGATCTCAACTTTCCTTGTTTCCTTATCTAACGTAAGGTTTGGTTACCTATATAAGAGTGGATGGGTTGCTCTGTGTAAAGCATACTCCAAAACATTCTTATGGATCTGCTGAAGGTTCATATGTGGGCTGGCATGTAATAATAGGTTTAGCTTTGATCTTGCATATATATTCCGCTTTTACTGTCTTGGGTCAAATGATGTTGACTTGAGGTTGAGGGCAGTCTATTTTGTCCTTTTGATATTAAGCTTTTCAATGCATAGAAAAACATTGCTAATCTTTCAACCGTTTGAGGTGCATATGTGGGTATGTCATATTAATTACAATCAAATAGCAAGCTTCCTCATTTTGTAGTTTGTGATGATCGGTTGCTGCTTTGCACAAGACACGATCCCTCTATCAATTTCAGTTTCAAATGGCACCGGTCGGGCATTCATTCATATATGTCACGGGAATGTCATGTCATTGTTTGGTGATAAGCATAGGTAGCAGCAATTGATGAAGCCCGAGCTAGCTAGCTAAAAGATTCTTGGAAGGTCATGCGTATCATGGGATATATATGTTGCTTCTGATGGCACTTCTAGAAGTTCTTATGGGCAAGAACTAATACACTACACTGCTCCCAAAATTAAAGTGGTAGATGCACTTTCTCTTTCTAGATCATGTCATGACACTTCTCCCAAATTTAAGGTGCTAGATGCACTTCTCCCAAACACCAAAAATTCTCTTCTACAAATCCACCATCATGCAGTCCCGCTGCCTCTTGTCGTGGTGATTCTTCCACGCTTCCGTCCTCTATAAAACCTCCTTATGGTCAAATGTGTGTGTTCTAAACACAATCGAGTCAAGAGAAAGTCACATGAATTATGAAGGGAGCAATGGATAGAGGAGGAGCTCGTAATATTGGGATCCTAACTCCCATGAAAATACCCATGGACGTCATAGAAATTATGTGACGTCTCCCCTGGAATCTAGATCATCGCATCCGTCGTATCTCCTTCCCCTACCGGTATAATCTTGCTCCCCCTCCCTCCCTCTCTCCCTCCCACACAAAACAACACGCCAGAAGTATGAGTAGCTTCTAGTACTGTTGTTAAATTGTGATCCAAATTCTATTGTATTGGACTAGACGTAGTACATACGGTGTGGGCCTTTGCATTGGTACCAACGCGTACGAGTACAACTCGTTTACTTGTCCTCCAAGGACTCTCATGTATTGCCCTCATATATACCCCATGTAGTCGCACCTCAGACGGTCTGTCGTCTCGTGCTTGTAATACTCCTCCTCATAGTGATTGCGCCTTTGTGCGTCTGTGGTTTTCTCCCGCAAGGGTTTCCACGTAAAAATCCGTGTGCTCTCATGTCTCATTTATTCTCGTTATTATCTAACAAATGGTATATAGAGCAAAGGTTCAGATACGAGAAGATTTGAGACCGAGAGGATTAGGGTTGCCTGTGCCGCCGCCGCACGCGTGTCTTGGCGATCCGTCTAATCCGACAGCAAATTGATTTCCGCTGCTGCATCGCCTACGAAGCCACCGAGTCTGTCGCCGAGTTGGAGATGAGGTCTTCTGCACGAGGTTCAAGTACCGGGAAGCAGGTACGATTTGATTGCTGCTGGTCTAGGGCGATCTGTGTTGCTGCTGCTCGTAAGTCCCGAGACTGCTATGCTGGTATCGTTGCTTCGCATCACGTGAAATCTACCAAGCCGTCCTTGCTTCTCCACGTACTGGATTCAAGTCCCGAGGCAGCCACCATATACTACTTTCACTTGAAGCTACAGTTTGACCACTAATTGCTAGTACGTGACTAGTACTAGTTCATTAGTGCGGTGCTACGTCCATTGCCTGTAAATACTACCAGGTGCTATCTATCCTATTTCCTTTTGTTCTGCATATTAATTCTATCAAGAACTGTTCTACTTCAGACTTGTACTACTTTCTGCACAGATTTATCTTCTCATGGCTTTCATGAAGTACGATCTTCCGTCGCTGGACCATGACACAAGGTTTACCCTATGGCAAGTCAAGATGCGGGCATTGTTGGCACAGACTGACTATGATGAAGCACTGTATAGGTTTGGCAAGAACCGAATTGAGGACTAGATTGATGAGGAGAAAAGAATTGATCGTATGGCTTTGTCAAAAATTCAACTCCATTTGCATAATAATACTTTGCAGGAAGTTTTGAGCGAGAAAACTGCCGCCGCTCTATGGTTAAAGCTGGAAGGGATTTGCATGACTAAAGATCTCACCAGCAAGATGCATCCGAAGCAAAAATTATTCATGCATAGGTTACCTGTCGGGGATATACTCCACGGTATGATCCGGACGGAGTTATAACCCGGCTGGGACTTAGTAAACCAGCTGACAGTTAAGACAGACAGGTAAAACAGGCAGTTAACCCACACAGTAAAACGGCTGACAGTTAAGACATGAGTTAAGTCAGATGATAACTCAGTAGACAATCATAAACCGGCAGACCATCTTAAACCTGCACCAGTTATAACCCGGCAGACAGTGATAACTGGGTAGCCAGGAGTTATGAAGCCCGAGACGTTATGAAGCCCAAGATGTTAAGAAGCCCATAAAGAGAAGTCATAATAGTTAAGTCTTAAGTCCGAGTTGGAATCTACATATAACCCGCCCCTTCAACTTATATAAGGAGGGGCAAGACTCCCCAAAGAGGGACAAGTAAGAAGAAACAATCTTAAGGGTTAGGGTTAACTGGGAGAGCCGGTTTACAGCGACTTCCTCATTATCATAATGAGATCTAGCCACAAACATCACGTAGGGTTGTTACCGGATGATGTTTCCTGGGGCCCGAAGCTGTCTAAATCCTTGTCTTGTGTTGCGTCTCTCGATTCCGCTCAACCCCTATCAAGCTACCACGTAGATGCGTTGGCCTCATGAGTCCTCACACTAGGACATCTGCCATGATAATTCCACGACAGTTGGCGTCCACCATGGGGTCTGCGCACAGTGGTGATGAGTTCTCGGAGGGTTTTTTCTTAAGGATCAAGAAGTTCATAAATTCTCCGGATGAAGAAAGACTACTTTGGAAAGGTTTGCATCAGCTTTAAATTTATCAGTCCAAATAGCAGTCAGATCTAAGGCCCGGACAAAGTTTTTAGTTCAAAAGAAATTAGGGTTAAGTCGCCAAAGTTCCGGTGATCCATCGAAACCGAAGGCACCATAAGTGATAGGGGAGTCAAACCTGCTATGACCCGACCTCTAAATTGCCGCCAAAAGGAGCTGATTACCACTACTTGTTGAGTTACGCGTGGAGTCAAGATGATTTTTAACTGGTGGACGGTGTCGGTTTGTCCCTCTACTAAATCGCCCCAGTTGTGGTCGGCGTCAAAGTTGCCCTCGAAGCCATTCCGGACCGGGCTTGCCTTGCCTCGGGGCCGGTTTGTTCTTCTACTGAGGACGCAAAGCTCATTCATCGCGCTGGCCATCTCCACCTCCGCTGGCTCGCCCCGATGGCCTGGCTGCACGTACATCTTCAAGTCATCGTCTTGGTTGCCGAGCGCCCCGGCTTATGCTCCGTACCGCCGTTCCAACTGCCCATAGCTTTGGCCACCTGCTCCCTTAAACTGCCCTGGCCTCGTCTTCGAGCTGCCGGACTCCTCGAGCTGCAATCCGCTGGTGTCTCCCGTCGGTTTTAGCCGGCCCTGCCATCGCCGCCACCACGTTGAGACACGGCCACCGGGTCTTGTGAACCGCCTCGATCGAACCCACCGCGCCTCATTCCGGGTCAGCCCGCCTCTGCTGCTGTGGTTGCAGGCGCGCCCACGATTCACCGGCCGCTTCGCCTCGCCTCTGCTTCAACCCCGCAGCTGTGGTCTCATCCCACCCACTGCCGTTCTCTTGAATCGACACCATACGGTCGTGGCCTCGCGATAGCCGTCGAGCCGCCCCGCTTCTTTGCCTGAACGTCAAGGCTGCCGTGGCTGTGACCCGCCCCGTTCCGTACGTCACCGGTTTGCTGCTGTTTCCATCGCCGGTTTCCGTTAGCTCCGCTGCACTGTGGCGCAATCGTTCGTTGCGGCCCCCGTGGTGGAGTCACCCCATGGATTGAGCCGCCCACGCTTCATCTACTTCGGCCGCCAAGAGCCGGTTTCCACTGTCGAAACACTGCAGCCGGATTTTGCCTCGTCTCTGAATCATCACTCCGAGCCGGACTCCGCCCCCGTGGTTTCGACCTGCAGCGGATGAGCCGCCGCACCTTTGCCTTGATTCAGGCCTGTGAGCGGCCCGCCTGCTGCTGTTGTGGCCTTACCTCGCCTCTGGGAAACCTCACTGAAAAGTCGCCGTTGGTGCTACTGCCTCTGCTGGCGCGGCCCTTGCCGCTACAGCCGCTCGCCTCGGTTCCCTCGATCCCTCGCCTCGACCGGATTCCTGCTTCGAGTCGTTGGACTTCTCCTCTGAATCAATCCACTGATCGGACCTCTCCGGCAAACCGAACGCCTCAAAGACTTCTGCGGCCTCTCCAACCCACCGTCGGCTCAGTCGCACCTCTCCCGTGAGTCGCCCTTACACGCCTTCACCTTTGAGCCGCCCTCGCGCAAACTCACCTCTGAGCAGCTCGCCTTCACTGCACCGCCAAGTTTCCTCCACTACTGCCTGTGAACCGCCCGTTGCTGTGGCCCAATTTCAACTCGCCGACCGCCGTCAAGTTGCTCGGCCGGCCCGTTTCAAGCCTCGATGGTCTTGTCAAGCCGGCTGCACTGGAGCCGCCTTCACTGGCGTATCAAGCCGCCTACATGTTTTCCATCTTCGGGCTGAGTCACCACGGCCTCGTGACCATTGTCGTTGAAAAGCTGCCTTTTTATAATTTGCTGGAGCCCCTCGGTTTCAGCCGCGTTCAACCTCCGTCAAACCGCCCCTGAAGCCACTTTAAACTGGGTCTTCTCTGCCTCAGAGCCGGTTCGCTCCTCCGCCATCATTCAACAACCTGGCCTTGTTCACCTAATGAGTCGCTGTGCGCTGAGTCGACCGGTAACCGTGCCAAATCGCCACCGCGCAGAGCCGCTTCTGACAGATGTTGTCCCCTGTTCTCACCATCATTGTGATCTTGCCAGGTCGCCCGACCCGCTTGATCGCCACTCACTGAATCACCAGATAGCCGCACCTGTTAAATCTCTGCTGCGGAGTTGAACCGGCTCGGCTGCCAGCTGAACCGCGCCATGCCCGATTCAGCTCACCTCGCGCCGCCATGTGCTTCTGCAGCACTGATTCCGACCTCAAGTCTCCAAACCGGACTCAACTTCCGGCGGGTCGCGCTTCTGAGCCACCCTCTGATCCAAGTCGCCGTAGGTTTGCAACCTTGGGCCGGCCGCGTCTCTGCAAATTCGTGGTCAAAGACAGTTGTCGTTGTGCCATGCCGGTTTAGCCTGCCGCCGGTTCAGCCGTGCCTCGCCATTAAGTTGCCACGGCTTCTCCTTGCCTCGTTGAATCGTCCTGCGCTAAACCGCCCAGCGCCCGCGCCGGTTCTGCTCCGGGGCCGCCTCTGCTGTGACCAGCTACGGCCCCGCGGGTTCTCGCCGCTCGCTCCGACAGAGAAGGAGCCCTGCTTTCCCTGCACTCATTCTAGCTGGAAGAAAGGAATCGAAGGAAAAGTCAAGGGCGTTAAAAAAGGGCAGCACAGGAAAATAAGGAAGCACTGCATAAAAAAGGGGAAGGCTACGCGGGTGCTATTATTTTATCAGACGTATATCTAGGCGGCCGTCGGATACTGTTCATCATCAATTAATGACCAGCATTCATGTTCATCTGATAAAATATACCAGGTGCTATTGTTTCTATCTACTTTTAGTGCATATTTTAATAAAAGAGAGAAATTACTTTGGTCTTAATATTTTTATGTGCATCAATGGTGGTGCCAGGTTGCGTTTATGAAGTATACGTCAACATCATCGCGCACGGTGTATGCACCTGCTTGCTAATTGAATGGTTGTGCGCAAGACGCCGCCCGAACAGCTCAATTTACATCGACTCGGTGGGATCACGCCGGCGACTGACTCGCCGTTCGCGTGGCTTACCGTGCCTGCGATTGCTTCGCCCGTCCATGCCGGCTTACATTGCCGCGGCCGGTTCATCTGCCTGCTGCCACGGCTGACTCGGCCTTGATTGATTTCAGCATTACCGGGGTGATCATCTACTCCCCGGTGGATAATTTCTGGCATAACATATCAGGTGAAATCCATCCAATATATTTTTATATTATATATTGCTTTCTTTTAAAAAGAGCAATTACTCCGGCTTGCAAAGTTATTTAATGCAGGACCCTAAACCTCCATATTGGTGCCAATTTAAAGGCCATCAGAAAATTTTCGGCTTAAAAAGAAGGATCCCGGTCTAAAAATCTGGCTCAAGGGAAGGTTGTCTCCCACAAAGCTTTGAAGCTCTCAATATCCGGTTTAAGAATTTCCGGTTAAAAGAATAAATCTCTCGCAAGTTCGAGTTCTCAGGAAAAATTAAGGGGACCAAAGAGAGTCTGCTGCACAGCACAACTCAAACATAGGTACCCCTTGAGCACAGCTCACAATATCATTTGGGGGCTTGGTCGTATTCGAACCATAGCTACACCTCTTGATCCGGCTGTCAAGCCAATATTATCATAAGAGTGCAGCTCTAGTTATTTCGGTAATCCGGCTATCAAGCCAATATTATCATAAGAGCACTACTCTGGTTACTTCGGTAATCCGGCTATCAAGCCAATATTATCATAAGGGGCCAAAGAGAGTCTGCTGCACAGCACAACTCAAACATGGGTATCCCTTGAGCACAACTCGCAACATCACTTGGGGGCTATGTTCGAACCATAGTCACACCTCTTGATAGGCTTAAAGCCACCAGGGAAATCATTTGGGGGCTCTGGTCGTATCTGAACCATAGCTACACCTCTTGATAGGCATAAGGGCACCAGGAAAATCACTTGGGGGTCGTATCCGAACCATAGCTACACCTCTTGATAGGAATAAGGCCACCAGGGAAATCATTTGGGGTTATGGGTTCGAACCCTAGTTACACCTCTTGATAGGCATAAGGGCACTAGGAAAATCACTTGGGGGCTTGGTCGTATTCGAACCATAGCTACACCTCTTGATCGGCGCAATGCCACAATTATGATTACATGGGGGCTCTGGTCGTATCCGAACCATAGCTTAAACCCTCTTGATCATACATATACATCATCATATATTGCATCATACGTGGCATCATCATTACATCATCATAGCATGTATCATATGTGCATGGATATACCGGCTTATATGGCAGGAATCGGTTTTCAATCCAGGTTATATTTATTCAAATCTTTAATAGCCAACATGGCTGGATTTTTTATTATGGTTATCAATAACCGATATTATGACCGTGGTTTGCAAAGTTGCTTTAGTGTAATGACTATTATTTTATCAATGGATATGATTTATTCTACAATGGAAGGAATAGTCCCGAGTTGCTGCAGGCTTACAACCCGGCACTTGGGGGCTACATTATTCAAGTTGGTATTACATCAAATACAGAAGTCCCATGTCGCTGCAAGCATGCACCATGACACTTGGGGTCTAATGCAAAGTCATTGTTTGCTCATCTTATTGAAGACCCGACTCATCACATTGTAATGAGCCGGCCCTTGGGGACTACACGTTGCTGTTCAAAGTCTACATGATTATATTTACAAAGTCCCTGCTCATTATTGCATAATGACCCGACCTTTGGGGGCTACACGTTGCTGTTCAAAGTTTACATGATTATATTTACAAAGTCCCTACTCATTACTTCATAATGACCCGGCCCTTGGGGGCTACACTAGTTGAAGTTTTTATGAGCATCAGGTAATTACAAGTCCCAGGTTGCTGCAAGCATGACAATCCGACACTTGAGGGCTACATATATGGAATACTCAGTTTATGACTAATGACTAGGATGAACAAATTGGATTTCTTCAAGATTGTGATATTTATATTGAAGCAAGTCTTAAGCTGTTGCTATGCTACCTTCTTAAGACTTGGGGGCTACAAGTGATAGGCATATAAGAGGTATATTTTCAAGTTTGATGTTAACTACAATTATGACCTGGTGCCATCAATATTTGTAAACCGGCAAGGTTCTACATTCTTAAACCGGCAAAGTTCTACATTCTTAAACCGGCTGAAGATCAGATGAATATTTCAAAGATCAATATTTCTGTTAAGCATTGGGAGCTTAGTCAAAGGAGTTATTCTTCACAATATTTCTCTGTGACAAACCAATGTCAGCAAATTGATTATGAAGCTGGCCTATTGACCTGGATTTTATAGAAGAAGGAAGTAACAAGGACTTAAGGATGATCAGGATCAGTTTAACATGGATAAATCCAAATTAAACTAGGGGCTAATGTCGGGGATATACCCCGCGGTATGATCCGGACGGAGTTATAACCCGGCTGGGACTTAGTAAACCGGCTGATAGTTAAGACGGACAGGTAAAACATGCAGTTAACCTAGACGGTAAACCGGCAGGTTGTTAAACCGGCTGACAGTTAAGACATGAGTTAAGTCAGATGATAACTCAGCAGACAATCATAAACCGGCAGACCATCTTAAACCGGCACCAGTTATAACCCAGCAGACAGTGATAACTGGGTTGCCAAGAGTTATGAAGCCTGAGACGTTATGAAGCCCAAGATGTTAAGAAGCCCGTGAAGAGAAGTCATAATAGTTAAGTCTTAAGTCCGAGTTGGACTCTACATGTAACCCGCCCCTTCAACTTATATAAGGAGGGGCAAGGCTCCCCAAAGAGGGATAAGTAAGAAGAAACAATCTTAAGGGTTAGGGTTAACTGGGAGAGCCGATTTACGGCGACTTCCTCATGATCATAATGAGATCTAGCCACAAACAGCATGTAGGGTTGTTACCGGATGATGTTTCCTGGGGCCTGAAGCTGTCTAAATCCTTGTCTTGTGTTGCGTCTCTCCATACCGCTCAACCCCTCTCAAGTTACCACGTAGATGCGTTGGCCTCACGACTAAGTCCTCACACTAGGACATCTGTCGTGATAATTCCACGACATTACCCGAGGGAGGTAACGTTTTGAATCATATTACAGAATTTAAAGAGATCATCTCTGATCTAACTGCAATGGAGGTTAAGTATGAAGAGGAAGATATTGCTTTAATGTTACTTTGTTCACTGCCAAGTTGTTATACCAATTTTAGAGACACCATATTATACAGTCGTGATACTCTCACGCTTAGTGAAGTTTATGAAGCTTTGAACTCTAAGGAGAAGATGAAATTAATGGCGCCTCCTGATGGTTCAAGTTCATCCCAAGCAGAGGGATTGTCTGTTCATGGCAGGAAAAAAGGGAAGAACTCCAATAATGGAAACAGAGGAAAAAGTAAGAACGGCCACAGGGGCCGGTCGCAATCCATAGACAAGAAATATTGCAGATATTGCAAGAGAGACGGGCATAACATCTCAGAGTGTTTCAAGTTGCAGAACAAGGAAAAGAAGAAAGGTAACAAACAAGGTGAAAATTCTGCTAACGTTGCTCCTCATGATAGTTCCGATGATGCTCTTGTCGTTATTGCTGGATGTGCTGACACCAATGATGAGTGGGTACTTGATACTGCATGTACTTTTCATATGTGCCCGCATATAGATTGGTTTAATACTTTTGATTCCACTACTTATGTTGGTTCCGTTTTGGGTTTTGATAATTCACCATGCAAGATTGAAGGCATAGGTATATTCGAATAAAGATGTTTGATGGAATAATCAGAACTTTGATAGAAGTTTGGTATATTCCGAAGATGAAGAGAAATCTTATCTCTGTTAGTGCCCTTGATGCAAAGGGGTACAAGTATTCAGGTGGAGATAGTGTTTTGAAGGTCACCAAAGGCTCCCTTGTTGTGATGAAAGGTGACTTAAGTTCGACCAATGGTCTTTATTGCCTTTGAGGTTCTACCGTTTTAGGTAACGCTACTCCAGTTATTTCAAACAATTTTAATTGTGCTGCTGCTAACCTTTGGCATATGCGTCTTGGACATATGAGTGAACTTGGTTTGGCAGAGTTAAATAAGAGAGGTCTTCTTGATGGATATGAATCTGGTAAATTGAAATTTTGTGAGTATTGTATCTTCACCAAGCACAAGATGGTGAAGTTCAACAATTCGACTCATACAACTGAAGGTATTATTGATTATGTGCATTCTGATTTATGGGGACCATCTCGCAAGAAGTCACTAGGTGGTGCTAGTTACATGCTGACTATTATTGATGATTATTCGAGAAAAGATTGGCCTTATTTCTTGAAGCATAAATATAAAGCATTCTCAGCATTTAAGGAGTGGAAGATTATGATTGAGAGACAAACTGATAAGAAGGTGAAGATACTTTGCACTGATAATGGTATGGAATTCTGTTCTAAGCAATTTAAGAATTATTGCAAGTCTGAAGGCATTGTCAGACATTACACCGTTCCTTATACACCTCAACAAAACGGTGTTACTGAGCGCATGAACATGACCATTATTTCCAGAGCTCGTTGCATGTTGTCCAATGCAGGTTTGCATAGGCGTTTTTGGGCTGAGGCCGCTTCCACTGCTTGTTATCTCATTAACCGTTCACCATCTATTGCTCTTCATAAGAAAACTCCAATTGAGGTATGGTCTGGTTCACCTGCTGATTATTCACAGTTGAGAGTTTTTGGTTGCACTGCTTATGCTCATGTTGATAATGGAAAATTGGAGCCTAGGGCTGTTAAGTGCATCTTTCTTGGTTATAAGTCTGGTGTTAAAGGTTTTAAATTGTGGAATCCTGAAACCCAGAAGGTGGTTATGATCAGAAATGTTATCTTTAATGAATCTTCTATGTTACATGATGTTTCATCTACTAATGTTCCCGTTGAGAGTGAACAACAACCTATTGTTTAGGAGCCTACTGTTCAGGTGGAGCATGTTATTGATTCAGGTGATACATCTGGTAATGAAATTGTTGATGCACATGATGAACCCGTCGTTAATGATGATAATGTCACTCCCACTCCAAATTAGCCTATTCTTCCGCCCAGTTGGAATCTTGCACGTGGCGGAGTCAGGCGGGGTATTAATAAACCTGACAGGTTGATTGAAGAGTGCAATATTGTTTCTTTTGATTTATTTGTTGCACAAGAAATTGAAGGTAATTCCGAGCCTTCTTCATATTCTGAGGCTATTATTTCTGGTGATAGTAAGAAGTGGATGACCACTATGCATGATGAGATGGAATCACTTGAAAAGAATGTCACTTGGGATTTAGTAAAATTACCTAGAGAGAAGAAACCTATTCGTTGCAAGTGGGTTTTCAAGAGGAAAGAAGGTGTTTCTCCTAATGATGAGACAAGATATAAAGTAAGGTTAGTTGCTAAATGTTATAGCCAGATTCCAGGTATTGACTATAAAGAAGTCTTTTCTCCTGTTGTGAAGCATAGCTCTATTCGCACTTTACTCAGTATTCTTGCCATGCATGATCTTGAGCTTGAACAATTGGATGTTAAAACTGCATTTTTACATGGAGAATTAGAAGAGGATATTTATATGGAACAACCTGAAGGTTTTGTTATTCCTGGAAAAGAAAAGCTTGTTTGTAAGTTAAAGAAATCTCTTTATTGATTGAAGCAATCCCCTAGACAGTGGTACAAGAGATTTGACCCCTTTATGATCTCTCAAGGTTTCAAAAGGTCTAATTATGATAGTTGTGTTTATTTGAAAACTGTCAATGATTCAACTATTTATTTGCTCCTTTATGTTGATGATATGCTAATTGCTGCAAAGAGTATGTCAGATATTAATGAACTAAAGAAGCAATTGAGTAATGAATTTGAGATGAAGGATTTGGGTGCAACAAAGAAAATACTTGGCACGGAAATATCCAGAGATAGACCGTCTGGAAAAGTATATCTAAGTCAGAGAGGATATATTGATAAAGTTCTTCATCGTTTTAATATGCATAATGCCAAGCCGGTGAGTACTCCGTTAGCTGCACACGTCAAATTATCATCGGCCTTATGTCCTAAGTCAGATGCAGATATTGAGTACATGTCTAGAGTTCCCTATTCGAGTGCAGTTGGTTCACTTATGTATGCCATGGTTTGTTCTCATCCGGATTTATCATATGCATTGAGTGTTGTCAGTAGATACATGGCTAATCCTAGAAAAGAGCATTGGAAAGCAGCTTAGTGGATTTTCACATACCTGCGTCGTACTTCTAATGCTTATTTACAGTTTGGGAAAACTGGAGATGGACTTGTTGGTTTGTCGATTCTGATTTTGCTGGTGATTTGGATAAGCGAAGATCACTTACAGGTTATGTTTTCACCATTGGTGGTTGCGCTGTGAGTTGAAGAGCAACTTTGCAGTCTATTGTGGCTTGTTCCACTACTGATGCCAAGTATATGGCTATTTCTGAGGCATGCAAAGAAGCTATCTGGTTGAGGGGTTTGTACACTGAGCTTTGTGGAGATTCATCTTGCCCTACCATATTTTCTGACAGTCAAAGCACCATATATCTTACAAAGAATCCAATGTATCATGAGAGGACAAAGCACATTGATGTCAGATTTCATTATATTCGAGATGTTGTTGCTGAAGGCGATTTGAAGGTATGCAAGATAAGTACTCATGACAATCCTGCTGATATGATGACAAAGCCAGTTCCGACCAATAAGTGTGAGCTTTGCCCAGGCTTAGTTGGTATTTCTCACTAGTCCTATGGACTATGACGCACAAGGTGTTTAAGATGATTTTGATGGAGTTATCTACTTTCTTCGACTATTGGAGGGAATTTGGCTCAAGGTGGATATTGTTAAATTGTGATCCAAATTCTATCGTATTGGACTAGACGTAGTACATACAGTGTGTGCCTTTGCGTTGGTACCGACGCGTGCGAGTACAACTCGTTTACTTGTCCTCCAAGGACTCTCATGTATTGCCCTCATATATACCCCATGTAGTCGCACCTTAGACAGCCTGTCGTCTCGTGCTTGTAATACTCCTCCTCATAGTGATTGCGCCTTCGTGCGTCCGTGGTTTTCTCGCACAAGGGTTTCCATGTAAAAATCCGTGTGCTCTCGTGTCTCGTTTATTCTCGTTATTATCTAACAACTCCGGTGGTAGATTGCTTAGTCCCAGACCAACCTTGTCAGATTTCGCTCGCTGTCTAGATCCACCCCCGGGCTGCTGCTCTGCTTTGAAGAAAATCTTCCTTTTTTCACAAGCAAAAGCACTTCGTTGTTGCCCGGCTGAGTACTAATAGCAGTTTGTTTTGGCAATAGCCGGGGGCTCAATTCAACTGATGCTCGGCTCGACATGTGTTTTTCTATCTATTACCCTAAAAAAATTGCAGAACCTCATTTTCTATCGGTTTGACTGAATTCCCCATGCTCTGCATCCGGAGCCCCACCTTTTGTGGGCGGATTCGCCTGTCGTGGGCTAGCTAGGGAGTGTTTGGATTCGAATCATGCCGACGAATTCTGCCATTTTGCTGGTTGTTCCTAGGGGATGTGAGTTTTTGTAACTATGATTCTTGTCCATGCTCGGGGTGGTTGTGTATTTATCCGAGTTTCTGCGTCTCCAATTCTAGGGCAAAGCTTGAGCTATGTATAGCTGTAATTCCAGCCACGCCGAGGACGGTTTTGTCGGTACCATGTCTCTATATCTTTTAGTAGGTCCTTCATTTTGTCGGTAATATGTTTCGTATTAGGGAAAAGTTTGAGCTCCATGTAGTTGCAACTCCAGCGCCATGTACATGTCATCCTTGCTAAAGAATAGGCCATTTAGTCTGATGTTCGTGTTGTGAAGATTGGCTACCAAGATTACATTTGATGTCCGAAATGATATTATGCTGAAATCCAGGGTGCTAGATGCACTTCTCCCAAACCCCCAGAATCACCTCCAAACTCACATTGTCTTCTTCGTCTCTAAGGAGCCAAGGAAGAGCAGGTTGCATATTTCATGTTGTACTAGTTAATTTCTGTCTGAATTTTGATTTTTTTTCTAGTTGGTAATGTTGTTATCCATAAATACTCACAAGTAAAAATGGACAAGTAATAGAATATCATGAAAATCTATGTGCATGCGGCAAGTCTTATATTTTGAAACATTGCTAAGTTATATATGATTAATGTATTGAATATGGCTGAGTACATTCTTAGGCTGTATGTGTATGTACCACTTGATTGCATGCTTGGCATGTGAAATAAATAAAACTTTGAGTAGTTGGGCTTTGGGGCATTCCGTGAGAACAAAGTTAGCCTTCAATGAAGTGGAGACAAATAGGCAGTTCCACAAGAAAAGACTTTAAAATCACCAACACTCATGCAATAAAGATATGCTAGAAAAATAAATCAACTTGGCCCCTATGCCCATTTCTGGGCTGGACTCTTCCCCTGGACACAATGTTCCTTGACCTGGTGAGCGACATGCAAGGATCCATTAAGAGTTCCTAGGAAAATGCAGAAAGGGGAACCTCCTTTGCCAAATGCTGATCAACTAAAACATGCACAAGCAGTACATTTATAACCCCCGGGTTTGGCTACAGACAGTGCATTCATACTGTGTTCATTTTCGGCAATCCAATAGGTTAGTATGTGTATGCACATTTTAGAACCTGTTAGTGCTACTATGGAAGTATATTGCATCTGTATAATTGTAAGCTTAATTTGTGTTGAGATGAAGCTTCCAGTATGCACTAGTGCAGAACCGGGCTATAGTCCCAGTTCCTAAGGCCCTCCTGGGGACTAAAGCCCCTCCTTTAGTCCCGGTTCAACACAAGACAGGACCAAAGGCCCACCACGTGGCACGAGCAGGTGCCGGGGGGCTGGGGGATTTTAGTCCCGGTTGGTTGCACTAACCGAGACTAAAATGTTTAGGGGTTTTAGGTTTATGGTTTATTTTTCCTTTTAGTTTTGTGTTTTCCATTTAATTCTTTTTCATTTCAAACATATTTTACGATACTACATATTGTACATGTTATGCATATATATAAATAGAATTGCTCATAGAACCGATTATATATATATATATATATATATATATATATATATATATATATATATATATATATATATATACACACACATACATACATAAACACTATTCTGATCACGGGATCAGAATAATATTCTGCTCACAACATGAACTTCCCGAGTAACGCGCCTGACTTTCCCCGAGTACTAGGTTGAACTTCAGCTAAAAGGTGTCCAAATGGGGCTTGTGATATACCGTTGGATAGCTATGGACATCAGTATCATGACCCAAGTTAAATTTTTGGCAAAATGTAAGCGGTTTAAGAGCAGTTTTGAAAACCGTTTTTTCTTCATACAAAAAATGTGGATCGTATTTTCGATCACATTTTTAAACAATTTATCGGAATGAGACAAATAATATGGCGTTGGAAAGCTGCTGCAAAACCGCTCCTTCCACATGTCGAAAGTTTTCTCTAATTCCCTACGGTTGAAGAGTAATTCGGAAAATCATAAAATTTCGCAAACCGAACACCCGAGTTCGTATTTTTGATGCCATTTCTAAACGGCTAATCCAATTAAGGCAAATAATATGGTGCTGGAAAGCTTATGAAAATGCGCTATGTTTTTATGTTAAAAGTGTTTTCTAATTTTGAATGGTTTAAAAGTAATTTAGAAAACGGTACAAGTTCCACCGAGTTCGTATTTTCGAGCTAATTTTTTAACCATACGTCCAAATGCAGCAAATTATATGGCGTTGGAAAGCTTGAAGACATGCGAAACTTTTTTGTATATATTGTTTCTCGTAATTCATTACGGTTTGATGTCAGTTTTGAAAATGGTTAAAAACATATTTTTGCCGTAATTTTCACAAACTTTATCGAAATGGGGCAAATAATATACCGCTAAAAAGCTACGGAAAATGCGAAACTTTTTCATGTTGATGGTTTTCTCTGAATCCTGGCCGTTTTCAAGTAATTTCTAAAAGGGCGAGATCATTCATTCTGCCTTTATCGCGAAACAGATTCTTTGAAAATGCACCGCGTGAAGAACCTGAACTTCTCGGCATGTCTACTTGAACTTCACTCTGTTTTTCACGTGTTTTTTTCTCGTAGCTCTCCATTCGCTGCTCGTAGCTCTCCATCCACTCACCGGAATTGAGCAAGTGATATACCAGTGGAAAGCTGCTATAAACACGCAACTTTCCCGTGTTGATCATTTTTTCATACTCGCGATGATTTTAAATGTTTTTCATCTAATATTCATTCAGTGTAGTAGGTGAACTTCCTGCTGTTTTTACATTGATCTTCTGTGATGTATTTTTCATTTGTAATTTTCTCATCCATTAGTCAAGTGTTACACAAATGGTATTTCTTTTGTATAAACCTCTCTCACAATATTTTTAAAAATTTCTCCGACGGAGGACTTGAACTTATATCAACAAAGTTTTAGTCTTTGCTTTTTTATTCTTTTTAATACAAAATGCACACCATGTAGTTAGTGAACTTCTGGCAGTTATCAATCTGAACTTCTGTCAGTTACATGAAAATATGAGTTTTTTTATGAATTTTTAATCTGATTTTTAATCCTTTTTATGAAATTTTGAAGCGCTCTATTTTTAATAGTTGAACTTCTTGTTATTTTATTTTTGAACTTCTTGTTTTCATTCTTTAATAATGAGAAAATCCGAGTTTTTCAATAATCATCGAACTTCTCCATCTTTTTAATATGGACTTCCTAGTTTTTATTTCTTAATCCTTTTCTATGAAATTTGGAAGCGTTATATTTTTAGAAGTTGAACTTCTTGTTTTTTTTGAACTTCTTGTTTCCATTCTTTAATAACGAAGAAAATATGAGTTTTCTATAATCATGGAACTTCTCCATCTTTTTAATATAGACTTCCTGGTTTATTTCTTAATATTTTTATGAAATTTTGAAGCATTATTTTCTTTAAAAGTTAAACTTCTTGTTTTTTATTTTTGAAGTTCTTGTTTCCATTCTTTAATATCGAGGAAAATCTGAGTTTTCTATGATCATCGAACTTCTCCATCTATTTAATATGGACTTCCTGGTTTTATTTCTTAATCCTTTTTTATGAAATTTTGAAGTGTTATATTTTTAAAAATTGAACTTCTTGTTTTTTTATTTTTGAACTTCTTGTTTCCATTCTTTAATAACGAGGCAAATGTGAGTTTTCTATAATCATCGAACTTCTATATCAAACCGCTCTAACTTTTTTGTTTGAATTTCTTATATGTATTTTTAGAAATGTGAAAATTGTAGTTTTGTTAGAAACATCAAACTTCTTTGTTATTTTAAATTGAACGTATTGGTTCTATTCTTTAGTAACAAAAAATCGAGTTTTTAATTAAGTATCAAACTTATCCACGTTTTTAAAATGAAATTCTTGGTTTACTCTTCAGTAACGAGAAAAACTGAGTTTTTAATGTACATTGAATTACTCTAATTTTTTAATTGAACTTCTTGGTTTAATCTTTAGTATCGGGGAAAATCCAAAAAAATTAAAAAAGGGGGAAAATCTATTTAAAACTTTTTTGTTGTTCCCTTATTTTAATTTTAACTTATTAGTTATTCTTTAGAACAAGAATATGAGGTTTTTATAAACTTTAGAGTTCTTTGTTATTTTAATTTGAACTTCTTAGTTTTATTCTTTAGTAATGAGGAAAATCGAGTTTTTTGAACTTCTTTGTTTTAAAATTTTGTACTTCTTGCTTTTATTTTTTAATAACGATTTTTCATAGACATCGAACTTCACCATTTTTTAAATTTGAACGGATACTATTGAACTTTCAAGAAATAATGCAGAACAAGAGAAAAGGGACTAAGAGGCCGACACATCATACTAGCTAGGTACAAACATTAATTAGGCTAATTACAAAATGACTAGTCTTTGTTTTCCACACGCAACATTTCCGTGCTGGGCCATTTTGTGATAAAGCGGAGAGTGTTTCCCACCACATGCTTTTTTGCTCTTATTCTCTCCCATTTATTTTTTAACCACTACAATATCCCTCTCTTATGCGTTTTATTTCTCCATAGATCAATGCGATGTACAAGCACGCAACGATCAAACCTAGCAAATATCTTAAGTATGTAACTTGAAAGGAAAAAAACGAACACACGTGCAACAAGTAGTCCACAAGCACACATGTCTAGTAGTCGGCAGCAGCAAGTCACACAGACAATCATGGTAGTAGGCGTATGGCCGTAACAGAACTTGGAGCGGTTGACATATAGATGTACTAGAACCTCGTGTATAGCTGTACCAGAACTTCATTGGACGTCTCTAAGCATCTCAGAAATTAGCTCATTGAAACAAAATAAAAAAAGGAAATTTACAGCAAATCCCCTGAATCCGCAGAAACACACATGTGGAGTGGATGAATTTATTTATCATTTTGTCTTAAGGTGGCGCGGAGATGAAGTGCAAGCCACACTCTCAGACTTGTGTAACATGTGAAAATAGGATTGTTATATATCTTCGGTGGCACTTCACACGTGAGCATTTAGACTAATAGTCCAAATGTCAGTTGTCGTTCAATCATTCAAAGAAGTGAAGTTCGGTTAATAGAACTGCAGAAACATAAGAAGAAATGCATCAGTTGTTGACAGAAGACTTGCAGAACAAACAAGTAAATAACTATTATAGAGGGTAGCGGAAGACTTGCATAAATGAGGTGTGACACTAGAAAAGAGGAATCTACAAATTAAATGTTGGTCTTAGACTATAATTAACACTAGATCTCCAACTTCTACGCTATTGGAAGTTATATCATACTGATATACTGTCACCACAAAGTGTCTTTAGTGTCACGTTATAAGAGGGAAGCTAATGACAAGTAAAATCCTGACTAATACTTGAGAACCATGTTGCTATCACGACTAGAAGATCAACACCTCAAATTCTCATTAAAACAACAAAAGCTCATTGACCTCCAGCATCAAGGAATATCAATCACTAAAATTCCAAAACACTCCACAACTCTAAACCATAGTTCCTGAATACAATCAGTCGTTGTTGCTCCCGAATTGTTCCAACCACGGCATGGAGGAAGAGTTGCAGCAGCAGCATGGAGGAAGAAAGGCTCAGTTCTAGAGGTAAAAGCCAGCGGCGCGATGAAGTTTAGTTTGGCCATGGGAAGAAAGTCAGGGCCAGTGAAAGTTGAATGCACTAGTGACAGTGAAAGCCATACACAATTTCTCATCCAGTAGTCCGTTAATTCCATTGCATTATTAGAACAGAACCAACCTACTATCGAGAGCCAATTATTTCAGAGTAGCAAGTGTAAAGGAGAAAACGTACATTAAATAATTTGTTCTCCCTCTCACGGTAAGACAAAAGGTAGCAAGAGAAAGCCCGCAGTAGCGCCGAACTCTAGAAGGGTGGCGAGCATGGACACCACTTCACTCCAGCTCCTCGACCTCAGCAAGAAAGAGCATGCAGCATGTAGCAGTCCTGGACTTCAGTGCCTCGATCAGCACCACGGCAGCTCTATAGTGTTCTGCATGGCTTCAAGCTGAACTTTTGAATGTCAGTTGGAAGTGCAGACTTCTCTGTGTCGGTATTGCGAAAAGATCTAACACAAGTCGAGGTATGAAAAGCAAGATGTTTGCAAAAACGAAACAAAAATAAAGAGATGCATCAGTCGAGCATATCATGTTGAAGCTACGCGATTGCAAGAAAAGAAGGCACGATGGTGAGGCTTCTCGGCAGATCGACGGATGGCGAACTTGTAGCATCTCCCCGCACATGGATTTGGACTACAGCGAAGCCGTTCTCGGACTGCATCTGGGTGCATGGAGGTCCATCGGCGGGAACTGGGAGGCAGGGGAGCTTGTCGAGGAGTGTGGGGGATTCAGGGGGAGAGAGTCCACCACTACGGTGGATTCAGGCGGAGGGATCGGAGGTGGCGGCTACTCGTGTGATCTGGGGACCGACGATGGCGCTCGGGAACCAGGGCAGACGGACGAAAGCACGGGCGGGTTCCGGGGCCGCGCCGCCATTGGGGAGGAGGGGAGGTGACCGGCGGTGTGCAGGGTTGCTAGGTCCCGGCGGCACCGGTTGGGGCAGCGCGGGGGCGGCGGCGCCGATTGCGGCGGGGCAGTTGG
>NC_041380.1:489299071-489336715 GCF_002162155.2 Triticum dicoccoides
TCGATCTGGGGCGGGTGGCGGGCATCGGCCGGTTTGGGGCAGGAGGTGCGGGATGTAGGTGGGGGATATGGATCGGGGAGGTGGTGGATCAGGATTGAGGGAGGTGGGTGGGTTTTTTCTTTTCTTTTGTTTGTCACTGCCTGGTTCGGAAGTTCGGAACATCCCGTCGGGCCCTTATAGGGCTTACCGTGATCCAAATAGTTATTCTAATCCCGGGATTAGAATAGTGCTATCCTATATATATATGTATGTGTATATATATATATATACATAAACACTATTCTGATCACGGGATGAGAATAATATTCTGATCACAACCTGACCTGCCCTGCTAGTAGTACGTTGAACTTCCCTGTGAACTAGGTTGAACTTCCGTCAACATTGCCCAAATGGGGCTTGCGATATACCGCTGCAAAGCTATGGACACTAGTATCATGACCCAACTTAAATTTTTGGCAAAATGCAAGCGGTTTAAGAGCAGTTTTGAAAACCCTTTTTTCTTCACACAAAAAACGTGAATCACATTTTTGATCGCATTTCTAAACCGTTTATTGATATGAGGCATATAATATGGCGTTGGAAAGCTGCTGCAAAACCGCTCCTTCCACATGTTGAAAGTTTTCTCTAATTCTCTATGGTTAAAGAGTAATTTGAAAAAACGTAAAATTTCGCAAACCGAACACCCGAGTTCGTATTTTGAGGAAAATAATATGGCGTTAGAAAGCTTATGAAAATGTGCTACTTTTTTATGTGAAAAGTTGTTTCTAATTTTGAACGGTTTAAAAGTAATTTAGAAAACGGTACAAGTCCTGCCGAGTTCGTATTTTCAAGCTCATTTTTTAACCGTGCGTCCCAATGCAGCAAATGATATAGCGTTGGAAAGCTTGAACAAATGTGAAACTTTTTTGTATGTATTATTTCTCCTAATTTCTTACGGTTTTAAGTCAGTTTTGAAAATGGATAAAAATGTATTTTCCCCGTAATTTCTACAAACTTTATCGGAATGAGGCAAATAATATAACGCTGAAAAGCTACGGAAAATGCAAAACCTTTTCATGTTGATGGTTTTCTCTGATTCCTAGCCGTTTTCATTTAATTTCGAAAACGACGAGATCATTTGTTCTGCCTTTATCGCGAAATAGATTCTTCGAAAATGCACCGCGTGAAGAACCTGAACTTCTCGTCGCGTGTACCTGAACTTCACTCTGCTTTTCACGTGCTTTTTTTGCCCGTAGTTCTCCATCCACTACTTGTAGCTCTACATCCACTCATCGAAATTGAGCAAGTGATATACTGGTGGAAAGCTGATGTAAACATGCAACTTTCCTGTGTTGATCGTTTTTTCATAGTCGCGACGATTTTAAAAGTTTTTCATCTCAAATTCATTCACTATAGTAGTCGAACATCCTGCTGTTTTCACATTGAACTTCTGTAGCATATTTTCGTTTGTAATTTTCTTATCCATTTCGTCAGTGTTACACAAATGATATTCTTGTTGTAAAAACCTCTCTCACAATATTTTTTTAACTTTCTCCGACCGAGGACTTTAACTTACACAAATGATTTTCCTGCCGTTTTGAAATAAATTAGAAAATGATGAGATCATGATTTATGCGTTCATCGCGAATGGAAATGCACTGTGTGAAGTAGTTGAACTTCTCGGGTATGTCTTTTTGAACTTCACTCTGCTTTTTGCACTTCTGGGGCAAGTCTGTGTGAACTTCACTCAGTTTCACTTTATTGTATTTTTCTTATATGAAATACGCACCATGTAGTACGTGAACTTCCGGCTGTTATCACTTTGAACTTCTCTCTGGTTTGAGATAATTATTCTAAAACACAAAAAATAACTTTTTTTATGTATTTTGGACATCTAAATACACGCTGAACCTCTCTCACAACAATTTTTTGAACTTCTAGCAAGCATTTTTTTCGTTTATGAGTTGTTTTTAAAAGTGCAAAAAATGGCATTATGTTTTTTATTTTTTGAACAGATAAATCTTATGTTTTAATAAACTCCGAACTTCTTTGTTATTTCAATTTGAACTTCACCTTTTTATATTTTTAGTTAAGAATTGTATTGGATTTTTATGTGGAAAAAACCGAACATGGAAATACAAGGTGAACCTCTTTCGCAAGAATTTTTGAACTTCTCCGAATAGAGCACTTGAACTTCTTTCAACAAATCTTTTAAGCTTTTACCTTTCTATACTTTTATTCTCACCTAAAATGCATTCCTTATAGTACTTGAACTTCTCGTTGTTTTCACTATGAACTTCTTTCTACAAGTAAGAATTTTAAATCGTTCATCGAAATGTGGCACATAATATACCCGGTGGAAAGCTTATGAATCACAGCACGTTTTTCATGTAGACATGTGTTACAAATTCGTTGCCGTTTGAGAGCGGTTTTTAAAGTGGCAAAACAACATTGTTTTTTGCTTTTTAAAACAACATGTAAATAAACGACAGACATCTCGTAAATATAATCTTTGGACCGTGCAGGGTGGAGCACATGAACTTCTTGCAACAAACCTTTTTAGCTATTAGTTTTCTATTCTTATATTCTTATTTGAAACGCATTCTGTGTAGTAGTTGAACTTCCCGCTCTTTTCACCTTGAACTTCTGTCACGTATTTTTGTTCAACCTCTCTCACAAGATTTTTCGAACTTTCTCAGGCTGAGCACTTGAACTTCTAGCAACAAAACTTTCAGCCTTTGCTTTTTCCATTCTTTTTAATACGAAATGCACACCGTGTAGTACATGACCATCTCGCAGTTATCAATCTGAACTTCTCTTATTACGTGAAAATATCTGAGTTTTTTATAGACACTGAAGCGCTCTACTTTTTTTCATTGGTTTTAATCTTTAGCATTAGGGAAAATCTAAGTTTTTATAAACATTAAACAACTTCATATTTTTTTAATTTTGGACTTCTTGGTATTATTCATTAGTAATGAGAAAAGTCCTAGTTATGTAATAAATATCGAACTGCTCCAGTATTTAAAGTTGAACTTCGAGATCTTAAAAAACAGGGGCAAATATATATTTTACAAACTTTTTAAACGGCTCGGTTTTTTAATTTGACCTTCCTGGTTTTGGAATAGACAGTTTGAACTTCTATGTCTTTAAAAATGCCCAAAATGACATTGGTTTTTTGTTTTTTGAACTAGCGAATCCTAAGTTTTATATACTTTGAACTTATGTGTTATTTAAATTTGAGCTTCAGATTTTTTTATTTTTGAGTAAAGAAATTGTTTTTTATTTCTAAATAAACATCAAATTTGGTTATTTTTTCAATTTTTTGGGAACTCCTCGTTTTCTCATTGTTCAACTTTTTTAGGAGCAGTGATACTTGAACTTCATTGATTTTTTTTGTGAAGCAACATAAGCTGCAGACCACACAGGGAAGGGGGAAAATTTTCTTTCATTCTAGACATTTTTAATATCACATGGAGAGCAAACAATAACAAAGAGGAAATAAAGACAGAAATATGTTTTGCATTTTTCTTGTTTTTTTCCTCACACATAAAATATGTTTGATCGTATGCATAAGTAAAATTTATTGGAAAAATTGGGGACGGTGCATAATGGAATCAAAGTGTGCACTTCAGGAAGAACTTGTGCTATGTATGAACTTGAGTTGTTGTTCTACCCAAACTACTGAAAATATCTTTTGAACTTGTTTGGTGTTCCGGACAAAACTATGAACTTCTCATCAATAATTTTGCGTGTGTACACATATCTTTTTCTTCTATGCGTACTGAACAAAAAGAATAATTTCCTATGTTGTAGTCGTTGTTTTATTATCTATACTGAACGATAACAATCTTTCTAGACCAAAGTGAATGAGGCAAGCAAAACAACTTCACCACTTATATCTACAAGAACTTTTTATGCTAGTTTCTCTGAGCCACAACACCATTTCTCTGAACTTCACCGCCACAACACCATTTATTTTTTCAATGCTTGGATTTCTGCTGAGAAGATCATACTAAGAGCAAGAATGACTATCTCCATTTTGCTTGGTAAAATCCATCATTGGCAATGACTATATAGTCATGTCTTTTTCAACAGTTAGTTACTGGTAAATCTTAACATTATTCGTGGAACATGATACTATACTCTAATCCGCAACCAACTTTGTGCAGCAGCTTAAAAGTTAAGTACAAGATGGCTAGCTCAGCCATAGTAAACCAGCTCCGAGGGACAAATACACTTGTACCAAGTGCTCCCAAGTGCAAGAATAGGAATACATCCACCGAGGATGGCTCACTGTCACCATGATTAGAGCTGTTACATGGAAACTGAGCTTCTTTATCAGTAAAAATAGTTCCTATGTTACATGGAAACTGGCGTAGTGCGCTTGTTCCCTAGACTGACTGTTACATGGAAACTGATGGCTCCTCCTAGATGTTTGTAGTTCCTATACTGAGCTTCTATCAGACACGAAGCTGAACTTCTTCGGATCTGAAGAATTAGTAGAAGAAGAGTGGCAGAAAACCAGCTGATCACTCCATGCATCACTTCTAGGAAAAAGCCTAGAAGCAGCGCGGGTTTTGGGCCTATTAGCAGCGGGGGGGCCGGCGCTACTAATAAGGCGCTACAGCTAACGTATAGCAGCAGCGCGGGTGCCACCCGCGCTACTACTACGTCCGTTAGTAGTTGCGTGGGTAAAAACCCGCGCTACTACTAACCCGCGGAATTTTTTTTTGAATTTTTTGCGCGAATTTTCAAATTTCTGAATTATTTTAACCTCTAACCTCTAATCACCCTCATCACTGCTCAATTTAATCTCTAATCACCCCTCATCATTCCAAATCATCTAACTTCCCAAACGGTCACCCATCCTCTCACTACTCCAGCCTGAGCACGCTTAACTTCCGGGTTCTATTCTCCCTCGATTCTAAGTCTGCACTTGTTGTTTTCCTGACAATAGTAAGATGTCAATCCTATTAACCTTCGAGAGTTTAGCTTGAGCATGAAGTCACACATTTCGCTGTTTGAGTTTAAAACTATTGTTCTAAAAAACAATAATTATTTAGTAACACTAATATTTCTTGAATAAGGAGTTTGACCACATTTTGACCAAAGTTTGACCACAGTTTGACCAGATTTGACCAAAATTCCAAAAAACTGAAATAATTATTTAGTAACACTAATATTCTTGAATAATTATTTAGTAACACTAATACTTCTTGAATAAGTAGTTTGACCACAGTTTGACCAGATTTGACCAAAATTAAAAAAATTTGAAATTTGAGCATAACTTTTTCCTTTTAGAATTTGAGGATTCTAAAAATTTTCAAACAGCCATAGGCCGTCTCCATCGTATGCGGATTTTCGTGCTGAACATTTTGATATATTATACGTTTTTTTCTGACATCGTATGCAAAAGTTATAGTCGTTTTACATTTTCCCTACACTTTTTGCAAAACATGTCCAAATTTAAGTTTTTAAATTTTCCTAACTAGTAGATGTAGTAACATAACTACATCTCGAAGGATTTTAATTTTTGAAACATTTTGATATATTATACGTTTTTTTCTAACATCGTATGCAAAAGTTATAGCCGTTTTACAATTTCCCTACACTTTTTGCAAAACATGTCCAAATTTAAGTTTTTAAATTTTCCTAACTAGTAAATGTAGTAACATAACTACATCTCGAAGGATTTTAATTTTTGAAACATTTTGATATATTATACGTTTTTTTTCTAACATCGTATGCAAAAGTTATAGCCGTTTTACAATTTCCCTACACTTTTTGCAAAACATGTCCAAATTTAAGTTTTTAAATTTTCCTAACTAGTAGATGTAGTAAGATAACTACATCTCGAAGGATTTTAATTTTTGAAGTTTTTATCATTTTCATTTTACCCCTTGCTACTACTATGGCATGTCCCGGAGGGGCACGGTTGAGACCTCTTAGTAGTAGCGAGGGGTAAAAACTTAGTAGTAGCGTGGGTTTATAACCCTCGCTAATACTATGGCATGGCCCAGGGGCATGGTAGAGACCGCTTAGTAGTAGCGAGGGGTAAAAACCAGCGCTACTGCTATCAACTTAGTAGTAGTGAGGGTTAAAAACCCGCGCTACTACTATGGCATGTCCCGAGGGGCACGGTAGAGACCGCTTAGTAGTAGCGAGGGTAAAAAACCAGCGCTACTGCTATCAACTTAGTAGTAGCGAGGGTTAAAAACCCGCGCTACTGCTACTTAGCAGCAACGCCTGATTTTAAAGCGCGCTGCTGGTAAGATTGTGTGTATAGGCTTTTCCCTAGTAGTGCATCCTTGCATTGGAGGTGTCAATCACCAGCGGGAGGAGGGATTGGGCGCCCAGGCATCGTACATCAGCATAATTGCACGAGGCCATGCTTCAGGTCGTGTCCAAACCAAAGGAACAACCGAACGTTGAGCTCAACGTCTGAAGCAAGGAGAGGAATGGTTAGGGCCGATACATCAGACAGTGCTCGAGTGACATATTATGAGAATATAATAGAAGCAGGGGGGAGGGGCATGTGGCAGGGGAGTAGGAGAGCGAAGAGCGGCGCTGACGTTGCAGTTGTGGTGGAGCAGGAGGCCGCCATGCCAGAGTTGAGTGTCTGTAGCACTCGAGGCCAGAGTGGAGCGACAGTAGCGCCGGAGGTTGGCCAAGATGGTCCCGGGGTGGAGCAGCGATGGTGCGGGGACTGATGGGACACAACCAACAGAATTTGTAGCATCAACGTGATTCCTTCCACTTCGAGATCCATCGAACTTCTACAAATTTTTCAGCGATCTCCATTTTTCTTCAATACACACAATTGAACTAATGCATGCGGGTAGGTTGAACTGAACTAAAGTGATGGGAGGTGGCGGCAGGGGTGAGCGAGATGGCAGTAGGAGGAAGCGCACTGCGCCGAGTCGTCGGCCGGTGCTGCACATGGGAGGTGCTCGGGAGAGGGGGGACGATGGGCTGTGGTGGCAGAGGGCGCTGGTCGCGCGGCGGGCGGAGCTGGAGGAGGAAGCCATGATTGTGGCCTCGCTCCACGCTTGTCATCCCGAAGCGGTCCATGGACAGCAATCCGGAGGAAGCCGTCCATGGGTGGCTCGTCGTGGCTAGGCGGTGGAAGCTGGAGGCTGAGCCGGAGGAAGAAGACACCGGATGAGGAAGGGATCGTGGAAGGCAAAGGTTGGGGGCGACGGCGATGATGCCGGTGGAAGTGGATCCGGGAGCCGGTGTTGTTGGGTCCGCGCCGTCGCGTGAGTAGGGTAGCTAGTCGGGCCACGACATTAGGCCGGCAGATCTTGATGCGCGGGTTGCAGGCGGCAGCGACAGTTGGGTGTTCTGCGGCGGCGGGTGGGGGAGGGGTCGCCGGTGGGTGGTTTGAGGTTGGGATCGAGGTGCGGGGAGGTGAGAATCGAGGTGCGGGAGGTGAGGGACAGACGGTTGGTTTTTTTCCGGTCGAGTTCGGGAGGGCCTCCGCACGCCCTATATAGGCCTGACGTGATCAGAATAATTATTCTAATCCCAGGATTAGAATAGTGTTGTCCTATATATATATAATTTGGTATATACAATTTATCCTACAGTCCAGTTATTTCCTCTTGGATTGCTCATACGCGAGCCACTGGTAGGAGCGTATCCCGCATCTCCTTCATCTTTAAAGAAAGAGATCAATATGCATGTATTAGTTGTGTGTGTATATATATATATATATATATATATATTAGATAATGATGTAAAAGTTGTGAATAGTGTTCTGGCAAACGTACCTATTCCTCTCTATCAGTTCTGCTCCTTTCAGACATAATCATGCGAATGTTCTCGCAAATGTAGTATGCACATAAATCAGTCCCCGGTGCCTACTTCAGGGCCTTTACGAGAATATAATTCAATCAGATAATGATTAATCAAGCAGGATAATAGTATTGAAACTAGAATTAAAGAGATGATAGCTAGCTGGTACTAGGTACTTATTTAGTTATCTTGGGTCGACATCATTTCAGCTCTTTTTTCCATGGGCCATCAACTTGTTTGATGAACTTTTCCCAAGCCCTGCCCGCCGGCAAAGAAAATGAATAAAGGAGTTATTACTTAGTTGATATCAGGAAATGACGAACTAAAGAGGCCGACATATAGTTCGATAATGATTGAAATTACCTGTCGACCATCCTCCTCATGATTGATTATTCATTAACGTCTTTGAAAAGTGAGTCCAATACTTGAACTTTTGCCTCACCAACTTCAATGATTAACAAGATCTAGTGAAAACTGCATCCGCACACATTTGCATGTATAATTAAGCGGGCATGTGCATAACTGATGATCCACAAGTATAGGGGATCTATATGTAGTCCTTTCGATAAGTAAGAGTGTCGAACCCAACGAGGACTAGAAGGAAATGATAAGAGATTTTCAGCGAGGTATTCTCTGCAAGTACTGAAATAAGTGGTAACAGATAGTTTTGTGATAGGATAAATTGTAATGAGCAACAAGTAACAAAAGTAAATAAAGTGCAGCAAGGTGGCCCAATCCTTTTGTAGCAAAGGACAAGTCGGAACAAACTCTTATAATAGGAAAAGCGCTCCAGAGGACACATGGGAGTATCATCAAGCTAGTTTTCATCACGTTCATATGATTCGCGTTCGATACTTTGATAATTTGATATGTGGGTGGACCGGTGCTTGGGTGCTGTTCTTACTTGAACAAGCATCCCACTTATGATTAACCTCTATTGCAACTACAACAAAAGTATTAAGGTAAACCTAACCATAGCATGAAACATATGGATCCAAATCAGCCCCTTATGAAGTAACGCATAAACTAGGGTTTGAGCTTCTGTCACTCTAGCAACCCATTATCTACTTATTACTTCCCAATGCCTTCCTATAGGCCCAAATAATGGTGAAGTTTTATGTAGTCGATGTTCACATAACACCACTAGAGGCTAGACAACATACATCTTATCAAAATATCAAACGAATACCAAATTCACATGACTACTCATAGCAAGACTACTCAGAGGGGTAATAATATGCATATAGGATCTGAATATATGATCTTCCACCAATTAAACCAACTAGCATCAACTACAAGGAGTAATCAACACTACTAGCAACCTACTAGCACCAATCCCGGACCTTGAGACAAGAATTGGATGCAAGAGATGAACTAGGGTTTGGAGATGAGATGGTGCTGGTGAAGATGTTGATGGAGATTGCCCTCTCCCGATGAGAGGAGCGTTGGTGATGACGATGGTGATCATTTCCCCCTCCGGGAGGGAAGTATCCCCGGCAGTACAGCCCTACCGGAGCTCTAGATTGGATCCACCAAGGTTCCGCCTCATGGCGGCGGAGTCTTGTCCCGAAAAGTTCCTTCTTATTTTTTTCTCATCGAAAGACCTCCATATAGGAGAAGATGGGCATCGGAGAGCCACCCGGGGGCCCATGAGGTAGGGGGCACGCCCTAGGGGGGGCGCCCCCCACCCTCGTGAGCAGAGTGTGGGCCCCCTGGCCTTCATCTTTGGCGTGGATTTTTCTTTATTTCTTCTAAGACGTTTCGTGGAGTTTCAGGACTTTTGGAGTTGCGCGGAATGGGTCTCTAACATTTGCTCCTTATCCAGACCAGAATTCCAGCTGCTGGCATTCTCCCTCTTTATGTAAACCTTGTAAAATAAGAGAGAATAGCCATAAGTATTGTGACATAAAGTGAAATAACAGTCCATAATGCAATAAATATCGATATAAAAGCATGATGCAAAATGGACGTATCAACTCCCCCAAGCTTATACCTCGCTTGTCCTCAAGCGAAAAGCCGATAACAATAAATATGTCCTGATGTTTAGAGGTAGAGGCATCGTTAAAAATAAAATACAGACATGAAGGCATCATGATGATTCTTATAACAGCAACATATATAGATTTTGTCATATGATTACTTATGTTCAACTGATGATCTATTCACAATGCAAAAAGTATAAATCATAAACCTTATTGGGCTCCAACAAACTATAATCTCAGTCATTGAAGTAATTGCAATTTATCATAACATCAGAAAGAGTCTATGTCAGAGCTAAAAAAAGCAAGTCAACATACTCAACTATCATTTAGTCTCCCATAATTGATAACACTCACGCAATACATGGGGTTACGAAGCTTTAATCGGACACAGAGAAAGATAGGGGCTTATAGTTTTGCCCCACAACCTTTTACCTCAAGGGTAATGTCAACAATAATGGTTCATGCTCCCCTACATCCAATTACATATATATATCATGTTCTTTCGAACATGCTGAGCTTGCCAAAGGATAAAATGAAAAAGGAAGGGTGAAGATCACCATGACTCTTGCATAAGGTAGGAGATAATAATAAAGGATAGGCCCTTCGCAGAGGGAAGCAGAGGTTGCCATGTGCTTTTATGGTTGGATATATAAAATCTCAATGCGAAAGAACGTCACTTTATATTGCCACTTTTGATATGAACCTTTATTATGCAGTCCGTCGCTTTTATTACTTCCACATCACAAGATCGTATAAAGCTTATTTCTCCCACACCAATCAATCATACATATTTAGAGCAATTTTTATTGCTTTGCACCGATGACAACTTACTTGAAGGATCTTACTCAATCCATAGGTAGATATGGTGGACTCTCATGGCAAAACTGGTTTAGGGATTTTGGAAGCACAAGTAGTATTTCTACTTGGTGCTGAGAATTTGGCTAGCATGAGGGGGAAAGGCAAGCTCAACAAGTTAGAGGAACCATGACAACATACTTTATCTCAGATATAAGAAAGACATAACTCATTACGTTGTCTTCCTTGTCCAATATCAACTCTTTAGCATGTCATATTTTAATGAGTGCTCCCAATCATAAAAGATGCCAATGACAATATATCTATATGTGAAAACCTCTCTTTCCTTATTACTTCCTATTAATTGCAAGAATGACCAAAGCTATGTCTGCCAACTCCCAACAACTTTTAATCATCATACTCTTTCTATGTGAAGTCATTACTCTCAATAAGATCAACATGAACTTTCTTTGTTTCTTTTTATTCTTTTCTTCTTTCTTTTATTCACCCAAGATCATGGAAAAATAATTAAGCCCTTGACTCAACACTAATCTTTATTATATATAACTCACAGACTCGATTACATAGAGAAATCATAAAGCAAAACTCAAAACTAGATCATTCCATAAATTTTATTCTACTAGATCAAGATACTACTAATAGGATCGAACTAAGAAAAATGGTAAAGACAGGAGTTGTGATTGTGATACGATACCGGGGCACCTCCCCCAAGCTTGGCAGTTGCCAAGGGGAGTGCCCATACCCATATACTCAATTCTTCTTTGTTGGAGGAGACGGTGGAGGTGACGGATAATCGCACATCGAGCATAAGAGGTCCTCCATCTTGCGAATAATGGCCTTGAGTGCGACAATATGCTCCTTCAACAAAATATTTTCTTGTGTGAGATATTTGTTTTGTACACGAGCTAACTCAATCATCTTGAAAGCTTTGACCTCAGGTGGGGTAAAAAGGTTATGATCAAGTTGAAGGATGTCTTTTGCTGCCGAAACTTGATCCTCCGTGGCCTTCTTGATCCTTTCATCCTTGTTTATCCTCGTGGGTTCTTCCCTCTTCAGATCTATCTTCATTAGCCAAGCATCGTTGTCACCATTGTTGGAGGAGGGACACGACATGATGCCTAGCCTGGAAAACCCTGACAGAAAACAGCTCGAAACAAGAATAGAAGATTTTTGCATGATACGGGAGTCAAAACTTCGGGAGGTTATATAATGAATTTTTACCGACCAAAATACGTATCGTGCAAGAAAACGAAGTCCGAAAGGCACACGAGGTGCTCACGAGGTAGGGCGGCACGCCCAGGGGGGTAGGGCACGCCCACCACCCTCGTGTCCTTCCCGGACTGCTGCTTATTTTTCTATTTTTCTAAATATTCCAAAACGGAGAAATATTGCCTTAAAAATTGTTTTGGAGTCGGTTTACTTACCATACCACATACCTATTTCTTTCCGGAGTCTGAAATGTTCCGGAAAGTGTCCCTTATGTATTCCTCCGGGGTTATGGTTTCAATTATATTGGTTTCAACATTTATGGGATTACCTGAGATATAATGTTTAATTCTTTGACCATTTACCACCTTTGGATTTGCGCCATCAAAGTTGTTGATTTTTATGGCACCGGAACGATAGACCTCTTCGATAACATAGGGGCCTTCCCATTTAGAGAGAAGTTTTCCTGCAAAAAATCTTAAACGAGAGCTGTATAGCAATACATAATCACCTACATTAAACTCACGCTTTTGTATCCTTTTGTCATGCCCTCTTTTAACTTTTTCTTTAAACAACTTGGCATTTTCATAAGCTTGGGTTCTCCATTCATCAAGTGAGCTAATATCAAATAACCTCTTTTCACTGGTAAGTTTAAAATCACAGTTAAGCTCTTTAATAGCCCAATATGCCTTATGTTCTAGTCCGAGAGGTAAGTGACATGCTTTTCCATAAACCATTTTATATGGAGACATACCCATAGGATTTTTATATGCAGTTCTATATGCCCATAATGCATCATCAAGTTTCTTAGACCAATTCTTTCTAGACCTATTAACAGTATTTTGCAAAATTAATTTGAGCTCTCTACTGCTCAACTCTAATTGACCACTAGACTGTGGGTGATAAGGGGATGCAATTCTATGATTAACATCATATTTAGCAAGCATTTTATGGAAAGCACCATGAATGAAGTGTGAACCACCATCAGTCATTAAATATCTAGGGACTCCAAACCTTGGAAAAATAACTCCCTTAAGCATTTAAATAGAAGTGTTATGATCAGCACTGCTAGTTGGAATAGCTTCTACCCACTTAGTAACGTAATCAACAGCAACTAAAATATGTGTGTATCCATTAGAGGCAGGAAAAGGTCCCAGATAATCAAAGCCCCAAACATCAAATGGTTCAATTACAAGAGAATAATTCATAGGCATTTCTTGACATCTACTAATATTACCAATTCTTTGACATTCATCACAAGACAAGACAAACTTACGGGCATCCTTGAAGAGAGTAGGCCAATAAAAACCAGATTGCAGTACCTTATGTGCAGTTCTATCTCCAGCGTGGTGTCCTCCATAAGACTCGGTATGACACTTGCGTAGGATCTGTTCCTGTTCATGCTCAGGTACACAACGTCTAATAACACCATCTACTCCTTTATAAAGATGTGGGTCATCCCAAAAATAATGTCTCAAGTCATAGAAGAACTTTTTCTTTTGCTGGTATGTGAAACTAGGTGGTATAAACTTAGCAACAATATAATTAGCATAATCAGCATACCATGGAGTACTACGAGAAGTACTTATAACATTTAATTGTTCATCAGGAAAGTCATCATTAATTGGTAGTGGGTCATCAAGAATATTTTCTAACCTAGATAAGTTGTCTGCAACGGGGTTCTCAGCTCCCTTCCTATCAACAATATGCAAATCAAATTCTTGTAGCAAGAGAACCCATCTAATAAGTCTAGGTTTAGCATCTTTCTTTAACATAATGTATTTAATAGCAGCATGATCAGTGTGAATAGTTACTTTAGAATCAACAATATAAGGTCTGAACTTATCACAAGCAAATACAACTGGTAAAAGTTCTTTTTCAGTAGTGGCATAGTTTCTTTGAGCATTTTCTAGAGTCTTACTAGCATAATGAATAACATTTAATTTCTTATCAACTCTTTGCCCTAGAACAGCACCTACAACATAATCACTAGCATCGCACATAATTTCAAAGGGTAAATTCCAATCAGGTGGCTGAACAATAGGTGCAGAGACTAATGCTTTCTCAAGTATTTCAAATGCTTCTACACAATCATCATCAAAGACAAATGGTATATCTTTTTGCAATAAATTAGTCAGAGGCCGAGAAATTTTTGACATGTCCTTAATGAACCTCCTATAAAAACCGGCACGACCAAGGAAACTTCTTATACCTTTGATGTCCTTGGGACATGGCATCTTTTCAATAGCATCAACCTTGGCTTTATTAACTTCAATACCTCTTTCAGAAACTTTGTGCCCCAAGACAATACCTTCATTAACCATAAAGTGGCACTTTTCCCAATTCAAGACAAGATTAGTTTCTTCACATCTCTGCAAAACTTTATCAAGATTGCTCAAGCAATCATCAAAAGAGGAACCATAGACGGAAAAGTCATCCATGAAAACCTCACAAATCTTTTCACAAAAGTCAGAGAATATAGCCATCATGCATGTTTGAAAGGTAGCAGGTGCATTACATAAACCAAAAGGCATACATCTATAAGCAAAAGTACCAAAAGGGCATGTAAAAGTAGTCTTTGATTGATCTTTAGCCGACACAGGTATTTGTGAGAAACCAGAATAACCATCTAGAAAGCAATAGTGTGTGTGTGTTTGCATAATCTTTCTAGCATTTGATCAATAAAAGGTAATGGGTAATGATCTTTCTTAGTAGCTTTATTTAATTTGGGAAAATCAATTACCATCCTATAACATATGATAATTCTTTGTGGAATCAATTCATCTTTATCATTAGGAACAACAGTAATACCTCCCTTCTTAGGGACACAGTGGACAGGACTTACCCACTCACTATCAGCAATGGGACAAATTATACCTGCCTCCAAAAGCTTGAGTATTTCTTTTCTTACCACTTCTTTCATTTTAGGATTCAGACGTCATTGGGGATCATGAACTGGTTTGGCATTTGCTTCCAGATTTATTTTATGTTGACATAAAGTGGGACTAATGCCCTTAAGATCATCAAGAGTATATCCAATAGCAGCACGATGCTTCTTTAGAGTTTTCAATAATCTTTCTTCTTCATGCTCTGAAAGGTTAGCACTAATAATAACATGATATATCTTCTTTTCATCAAGATAAGCATATTTAAGATTATCAGGTAGAGGTTTAAGCTCAAACACGAGATCACCCTTGGGTGGAGGAGGATCCCCCAAAATTTCAACAAGCAAGTTATGATGCAAAATAGGTTCCTGTTTAAAGAATACTTCATCTATTTCCCTTCTTTCATTCATGAACATATCATTTTCATGGTCTAGCAAATAGTGTTCTAAAGGATCACTAGGAGATACGGCAATAGAAGCAAGACCAATAATTTCATCCTTACTGGGTAATTCTTCCTCACGATGTTGTTTACTAAATTTAGAGAGATTAAACTCATGAACCATATCATCCAAGCCAACAGTAACAATATTCTTAGTGCAGTCTATGGTAGCATTGACAGTATTTAAGGAGGGTCTACCAAATATAATGGGACAAAAGCTATCTTGTGGGGAACCAAGAACAAGAAAATTAGCAGGATATTTAGTTTTCCCACACAAGACTTCAACGTCTCTAACAATTCCCATTGCTAAAATAGTATCTCTATTGGCAAGTTTAATTGTGACATCAATATCTTCTAACTCAACAGGTGCAATATCATGCATAATTTCTTTGTATAAGTCATGAGGTATAACACTAGCACTAGCACCCATATCACATAAGCCATGATAACAATGATCTCCTATTTTAACAGAAATAATAGGCACGCCTACCATAGGTCTATGTTTATCTTTAGCACAAGGTTTAGCAATTCTAGCAGTTTCACCTTCAAACTGAATAACATGCCCATCAATATTATCAGACAAGAGATCTTTAACAATAGCAATATTAGGTTCTACTTTAACTTGCTCAGGAGGTATATAAGTTCTAATATTGCTTTTACGAACAACAGTTGAAGCTTTAGCATGATCCTTTACTCTAACAGGGAAAGGTGGTTTCTCAATATAAGAAGTAGGAACAATAGGATCATTATAAGTGACAGTCTTTTCTTCAACTTTAATAGGTGCAGCTACTTTTACTTCTATGGGAGGATGATATTTAAACCACTTCTCCTTGGGGAGATCAACATAAGTAGCAAAAGATTCACAGAAAGAAGCTACTATCTCAGAGTCAAGTCCATATTTAGTGCTAAACTTACGGAAAATATCGGTATCCATAAAAGATTTAACATGATTAAACTTAGGTGTCATACCTGACTCCTTACCTTCGTCAAGGTCCCAATCTTCAGAGTTGCGTTTAATTCTATCCAATAAATTCCATCTGAATTCAATAGTCTTCATCATAAAAGAGCCAGCACAAGAAGTATCGAGCATGTTGCGATTGTTTTCAAAAAGCCGAGCATAAAAACTTTGCATAATTATTTCTCTCTGGAGCTCATGATTGGGGCATGAATATAACATTGATTTAAGCCTCCCCAAGCTTGAGCGATGCTTTCTCTTTCGCGAGGCCAGAAATTATATATATAATTGCGATCACGATGAACAAGATTCATAGGGTAATACTTTTGATGAAATTCCAGCTTCAATCTTTTATAGTCCCATGATCTCATATCATCACATTGCCTATACCATACCAATGCGTCTCCCTTCAAATATAAAGGGAAGACCTTCTTCTTAGCAACATCATTGGGTATACCTGCAAGCTTAAATAATCCACAAACTTCATCCACATATATTAAGTGCTCATCAGGATGCTTTGTTCCATCTCCTGTAAAAGGATTAGCTAGCAGTTTTTCCATCATAGCCATAGGAAATTCAAAAGGAGTTTCATCTTCAATAGGTTCAGTAGGTTGAGGAGCAACTCTTTGCTCTACTGGATGGGGTGAAGATACCCCGAACAAGCCCCTCGGAGAATTACTTTCCATAGTAACAAGTGACAGTAAATTTCAGCACACTATATAAATTTTTCCTTACCAAATTCCACTTGCCAAAGGCGCTACACTCCCCGGCAATGGCGATAGAAAAGAGTCTTGATGACCCACAAGTATAGCTGATCTATCATAGTCCTTTCGATAAGTAAGAGTGTCGAACCCAACGAGGAGCAGAAGGAAATGGTAAGCAGTTTTCAGCAAGGTATTCTCTGCAAGTACTGAAATAAGTGGTAACAGATAGTTTTGCGATAGGATAAATTGTAACGAGCAACAAGTAACAAAAGTAAATAAAGTGCAGCAAGGTGGCCCAATCCTTTTGTAGCAAAGGACAAGCCGGAGCAAACTCTTATAATAGGAAAAGCGCTCCCGAGGACACATGGGAATATCGTCAAGCTAGTTTTCACCACCTTCATATGATTTGCGTTCGATACTTTGATAATTTGATATGTGGATGGACCGGTGCTTGGGTTCTGTTCTTACTTGAACAAGCATCCCACTTATGATTAACCTTTATTGCAAGCATCTGCAACTACAACAAAAGTATTAAGGTAAACCAAACCATAGCATGAAACATATGGATCCAAATCAGCCCCTTACGAAGCAACGCATAAACTAGGGTTTAAGCTTCTGTCACTCTAGCAACCCATCATCTACTTATTACTTCCCAATGCCTTCCTCTAGGCCCAAATAATGGTGAAGTGTTATGTAGTCGACGTTCACATAACACCACTAGAGGCTAGACAACATACATCTTATCAAAATATCAAACGAATACCAAATTCACATGACTACTCATAGCAAGACTTCTCCCTTGTCCTCAGGAACGGACGTAATTACTCACAAAGCATATTCATGTTCATGATCAGAGGGGTAATAATATGCATATAGGATATGAACATATGATCTTCCACCAATTAAACCAACTAGCATCAACTACAAGGAGTAATCAACACTACTAGCAACCTACTAGCACCAATCCCGGACCTTGAGACAAGAATTGGATGCAAGAGATGAACTAGGGTTTGGAGATGAGATGGTGCTGGTGAAGATGTTGATGGAGATTGCCCTCTCCTAATGAGAGGAGCGTTGGTGATGACGATGGTGATGATTTCCCCCTCCGGTAGGGAAGTATCCCTGACAGAACAGCTCTGCCGGAGCTCTAGATCGGATCCTCCAAGGTTCCGCCTCGTGGCGGCGGAGTCTCATCCCGAAAAGTTCCTTCTTATTTTTCTCATAGAAAGACCTCATATAGGAGAAGATGGGCATCGGAGAGCCACCAGGGGGCCCACGAGATAGGGGCGCGCCCTAGGGGGGGGCCGCCCCCACCCTCGTGAGCAGGGTGTGGGCCCCCATGGCCTTCATCTTTGGTGTGGATCATTTTTATTTCTTCTAAGACGTTTCGTGGAGTTTCAGGACTTTTGGAGTTGCACAGAATAGGTCTCTAATATTTTCTCCTTATCCAGACCAGAATTCCAGCTGCCGGCATTCTCCCTCTTTATGTAAACCTTGTAAAATAAGAGAGAATAGCCATAAGTATTGTGACATAAAGTGAAATAACTGTCCATAATGCAATAAATATCGATATAAACGCATGATGCAAAATGGACGTATCAATAACTCATCAACTACCCTAAACCCTCTATACACTTATTAACATCTACTCCCTCAGTTCTGAATTACTTGTCGCAGGTATGGATGTATCTAGATGTATTTTAGTTTTAGATACATCCATTTCTGCGACGAGTAATTTGGAACGGAGGGAGTAGCTATTAAGCAAAAACATAATTGTAGTACAAGACAGTTTGACTCACTCGATATTGTAAGGAAGTAGTATTTCTAGACAGGTATTTAGGCGCACCAAGAACACTAGTAAGCTTTTCTCTGTGCCTTTTCGTTCCCATGGACGCGTCCATGTTTCTTGACTAAAGGTATTTGGGTCAATGAACCCAATGCCATAGCGTCCAACTTTTTTCATTTCATACATCTTCATTCCGCATAATACCACAGAAAAGAATAGTGAGGATAATTACAGGTAATGATCAATGAGCACTACAGCTAGCTAGAGACTTAATGAAATTACAGAAAGAAATCACTTACAGACAATAGCAACTAATGATATATTTGTCGAGTGCTTCTTGATTGAATAACTGAAATAGTTCTGTAAACTCAACATACAAAGCATTTTCATGGTAGTAATGCTCTGGCCCGACTCTCATCATGAGGGACTCTCGAACCGTAGACTTGGCTTCTTTAATGTACCATTCATGCAATTGATACATTCTCGTTGATAGAAGCTTGACCTCCTCAGGCTTCACCAGAGGTTGGCCGCGGGCATATTTCCGTTTTAGTTGCTCCTTTGTAAAATTTTCCATGGGTTCGATGCCTAGGAGTTGTTCTATAGTGCATCCGATCTCTTCAGCCTGCCTTCTATGATCGTCGGTCATTACCAGCTGATCGGCGCCGGTACTCACATGTGTTGGTACAATGAGCGGGGGGATCAATTGCACCGTCTGTTCTCCCAGTTGGGGAACAGTTTTCCCGCTTTTTGGCAGCATCTTGGCTGGAGCTCGAGCTTGACTCATTTTTTTGTGCTTGATATGAGTTCTTGATTTGGCACTCATAGTCTAAGTCCCTATGCTTGGGAGCTGGTGGTTCAGCCATATGAATAAAGTGGTCAACGACATGCTCAGGTACTTTCTCCTTTGGTGGTGGTGGTGGTTTCAGTCCAAAATGGGCCCTTAGTTGGGCTTGCACTTCGGCTTTGTTTTCCTCCTCAGTCAGGTCATAAGGCCTCTTCGGAAGAGGCTTGAGGCTTGGACCAATTGGTATCTCTTGCCTCCTGTTGTACCGCTAGCCGCCGTAGCTGCGGCGCCTCTCTTCCGCTGTTACTTAGGCGACGGAGCCCGCTGAGGCAGCGAAGACGGCTGATGTAGTGCCGGACTTGGAGGAGGAGGTCTGGGTACACGCGGTGCCGGACATGGAGGAGCAGGAGTGGGCTGATGCGGTGCCAGACTTGGAGGAGGAGGAGTGGCCTGCCGCGTTGGCGGACTTGGAGGAGTAGGACTCTGCTGAGGTGGCGGATGACTTGGATAAGGGGTAGTTTGCTAACACCGTGGCGGACTTGGAGGAGGAGCCGGCTGACGCGGTGTCGGTGGCCTTGGAAAGACGATGCAATCCTTTCTCCATAGAATGATACGATGTATGGCATCTCCCAGTGTGTGCTCGTCGTCACCTCCAGGAATGTCAAACTCTAGCCCCGAATATTGTGCCACCACTTCATCAACCGCGACACGAGCACAACCAGTGGGAATCAGATTGCAATGGAAGGTAGCTTCAGGGGAATTTGTATAAGCAACGCCGTCTGCCACGTTCATGGATATGTCCTTCATTTTGAAGTGTAGCTCACAGTTAGTGTTATCCATGATGTCATCCACAGGGTATCTATCCAGCAGTGCCTCATCGCCCGAGGCGGAACCCATGCTGCTTCTCAGCAAGGATGGGATGGTGCTATCCAATGCTAGATCCGCGAGCTGCTACCGCTGCTGAGACGCCCTTTCCTAGCTAAGTGAGTCGATCTGCTACTGCTGCCGCTGGAAAGCGAGTTCAAAATCCACGTGCTTTGGTTCTACGATGCAAAGGCGGTCTGCTTCCTGCTTCCTCTGCTCCTCCTCCAGCTTCCTCTTATTCTCCTCCGCCACCAAAGAAGCTCTGGGTCGATGACAGGACCCAGGTTCCTCACCAAGATGCGCGCCCCTGAAGGTAGCACCTCCCAGTGCCAGCCCCACGGAGCCCAGTCCCAGACATTGCGCCTTTGAAGCAGGACATCGTCGCGAACAGGTCGACAATGAGGATTTGGGCCGGGCATCGTTGACATCAAGAAAAAATTCTATGCAAATATGTAACATTTTTTTAATGTTTGGCTAGGAACAGGATTCAAAATCATAACAGATTCTCTTAACCTTTAAGGGATTTAACAAAATGGCACCATTCTGGATCCGCAGAAAATGGTTCATATTTTTACTGATCTCATCTACCCTTCTATATGTCACGTTGTCTAGTGTCAAAGGATTCAAGAAAACCATGGCTTCATCATTAGCCGTAAGTAACAAGCGCATAATGGTACAAAGGTCTCTAAAATTGTTTTGGAACGGAGTCCCGGATAGGATAATTAGCTTTTTGGTACGAAGTTCAGCAAGAGCCTTCCGAATATCGCTATTTGGAAAGCCTTTGCTGAAATTCATACCAAAAAGCAAATTATTCTATCCGGAACTCCATTTCAAAACAACTTTGAACAGCTTCGTAGCATCGTACGCCTGTTAATTCCGGCTAATGATGAAGACATGGCTTCATCATTGCATGCAGTTTTTTCCGACATTGATAACACTTCCACACTGCACGTTGAACGCAAGTGCACGTCATTGTGTGAACCAAGTGTGCAGCAGTACTCAGGCGAGTGAACTTCGTGTCGGAAAAAACTGCACGTAGTGTTTTTTTGTTATTGTTTTCGCTCTAGTTTTTTAACTGTTTATCGGAACGAGGCATATAATATACCTTTGGAAAGCTATGGATTAGGCGCAGCTTCTCCATGTTGAACATTTTTCGACATTCCCCACGATTTAAGAGCAGTTTTAAAAATGATGCGGCGGACGATGAGTGACAGCGAGCGTTTTTATTTAAACCACTAGTCAGAATGAAGCAAATGATACACCGTTGGAAAGATATTGTCGAGGCGCATCTTTTTCATATCTATTATTTTCTCTAATTCATTACGGTTTAAGAGCAGTTTCAAATTTACTAAATCGTGGAATTCTGTTTTTCAATTTTGTTGAAATTTCCGGTACTGTTTTCGCTCCAGTTTTCCAACCGCTTCTGGAAATGAGGCGTATGATACATCGTTGGAAAGCTACGGACGAGGCGCAACTTTCATATGTTGAAATGTTTTTGAGATTCCTTACGGTTTTTAGTTAATTTTGAAAATCGTAAGGCTGACGATGAGAGACAAGGGCCGTTTTCACGACATTTTTAAAAACCGCTGGTGAAAATGATTCAAATTATACGCCATTGGAAAGATATCGATGAGGCGCAACTTTTTCATGTAGAACACTCTCTCCAATTCCTTACGGTTTAGGAGCAATTTTGATTTTAACGAAATGCGGACACTCTGTTTTTTTGCGACACCAAAATTGTCTTATGTATTGCATCGGACAGAAAACCACACTTCTTTAGACTAAAAACTTCACTTCTTCGGACAAACAAGTGCACTACATGATTTCTTTTTTCTGGGACGATTTTTTTTCCTAAACGAGGTGGAGTGCACTTCATGTCGAGTGTTGGTGAACCACAAGACTATGAAAAGTGAACCCCGAGACTACCGTAAACGGGCCGTACTGCATCAGACAGAAAACCACACTTATTTAGACTAAAAACCATACTTCATTAGACAGACAAGTGCACTGCATGATTTCTTTTCTATGGGACGTAAATTTTTATGTGTCGTTTGAAGGAAATATGCCCTAGAGGCAATAATAAAGTTATTATTTATTTCCTTATATCATGATAAATGTTTATTATTCATGCTAGAATTGTATTAACCGGAGACATAATACATGTGTGAATGCATAGACAAACATAGTGTCACTAGTATGCCTCTACTAGACTAGCTCGTTAATCGAAGATGGTTATGTTTCCTAACCATGAACAAAAGAGTTGTTATTTGATTAACGGGATCACATCATTAGAAGAATGATGTGATTGACTTGACCCATTCCGTTAGCTTAGCACTCGATCGTTTAGTATGTTGCTATTGCTTTCTTCATGACTTATACATGTTCCTATGACTATGAGATTATGCAACTCCCGTTTGCCGGAGGAACACTTTGGGTGCTACCAAACGTCACAACGTAACTGGGTGATTATAAAGGAGCATTACAGGTGTCTCCAAAGGTACATGTTGGGTTGGCGTATTTCGAGATTAGGATTTGTCACTCCGATTGTCGGAGAGGTATCTCTGGGCCCTCTCGGTAATGCACATCACATAAGCCTTGCAAGCATTACAACTAATGAGTTAGTTGTGAGATGATGTATTACGGAACGAGTAAAGAGACTTGCCGGTAACGAGATTGAACTAGGTATTAAGATACCGATGATCGAATCTCGGGCAAGTAACATACCATGACAAAGGGAACAACGTATGTTGTTACGCGGTCTGACCGATAAAGATCTTCGTAGAATATGTAGGAGCCAATATGGGCATCCAGTTCCCGCTATTGGTTATTGACCGGAGACGTGTCTCGGTCATGTCTACATTGTTCTCGAACCCGTAGGGTCCGCAAGCTTAAGGTTTCGATGACAGTTATATTATGAGTTTATGAGTTTTGATGTACCGAAGGAGTTCGGAGTCCCGGATGAGATCAGGGACATGACGAGGAGTCTCGAAATGGTCGAGACATAAAGATTGATATATTGGAAGCCTATGTTTGGATATCGGAAGTGTTCCGGGTGAAATCGGGATTTTACCGGAGTACCGGGAGGTTACCGAAACCCCCCGGGAGCTATATGGGCCTTAGTGGGCTTTAGTGGAAAGGTGAAAGGGGCAGCCCAAGGTGGCCGCGCGCCTCCCCCCTCCCTAATCCTATTAGGACTAGGAGAGGTGGCCGGCCCCCCTCTCTCTCTTTCCCCCCCTCAAGGAGTCCTATTCCAACTAGGATTGGGGGGGGGGGGGAATCCTACTCCCAGAGGGAGTAGGACTCTCCTGGCGCACCCCCCTTGGCCGGCCAGCCCCTCCCCTTGGATGCTTTATATACGGAGGCAGGGGGGCACCTCTAGACACACAAGTTGATCCACGTGATCTATTCCTTAGCCGTGTGCGGCGCCCCCAGCCACCATAGTCCTCGATAGTATTGTAGCGGTGCTTAGGCGAAGCCCTGCAGCAGTAGTACATCAAGATCGTCACCATGCCGTCGTGCTGACGGAACTCTTCCCCGACACTTTGCTGGATCGGAGTCCGGGGATCGTCATCGAGCTGAACGTGTGCTAGAACTCGGATGTGCCGTAGTTTCGGTGCTTGATCGGTCGGGCCGTGGAGACGTACGACTACATCAACCAAACGCTTCCGTTGTTGATCTACAAGGTACGTAGATCATAATTCCCCTTCTCGTTGTTGTGCATCACCATGATCTTGCGTGTGCGTAGGAATTTTTTTGAAATTACTACGTTCCCCATCAGTGGCATCCGAGCCTAGGTTTTATGTGTTGATGTTATATGCACGAGTAGAACACAAGTGAGTTGTGGGCGATATAAGTCATACTGCTTACCAGCATGTCATACTTTGGTTCGGCGGTATTGTTGGATGAAGCAGCCCGGACCGACATTACGCGTATGCTTACGCGAGACCGGTTCTCCCGACGTGCTTTGCACATAGGTGGATTGCGGGTGACAGTTTCTCCAACTTTAGTTGAACCGAGTGTGGCTACGCCCGGTCCTTGCGAAGGTTAAAATAGCACCAACTTGACAAACTATCGTTGTGGTTTTGATGCGTAGGTAAGATTGGTTCTTGCTTAAGCCCGTAGCAGCCACGTAAAACTTGCAACAACAAAGTAGAGGACGTCTAACTTGTTTTTGCAGGGCATGTTGTGATGTGATATGGTCAAGATGTGATGATATATAAGTTGTTGTATGAGATGATCATGTTTTGTTGAAGTTATCAGCAACTGGCAAAATCCTTATGGTTGTCTCTCTATTGCATGAGATGCAAGCGTCCAATAATTGCTTTACTTTATCGCTATGGGATAGCAATAGTTGCAAGAGCAATTGTTGGCGAGATGACCACGCGACGACACATTGATATAGATCAAGATAATGGAGATCATGGTGTCATGCCGGTGACGATATAGATCATAACAGTACTTTGGAGATGGAGATCAAAGAAGCAAGATGATGATGGCCATATCATGTCACATATTTTGATTGCATATGATGTTTATCTTTTATACATCTTATTTGTGCTTAGTTTGACGGTAGCATTTTAAGATGATCTCTCACTAATTATCAAGAAGTGTTCTCCCTGAGTATGCACCGTTGTGAAAGTTCTTCGTGCTGAGACACCACGTGATGATCGGGTGTGATAGGCTCTACGTTCAAATACAACGGGTGCAAAATAGTTGCACACGCGGAATACTCAGGTTATACTTGACGAGCCAAGAATATATAGATATGGCCTCGGAACACAGAGACCGAAAGGTCGAGCGTGAATCATATAGTAGATATGATCAACATAGTGATGTTCACCAATGAAACTACTCCATCTCACGTGATGATCGGACATGGTTTAGTTAATTTGGATCACGTGATCACTTAGAGGATTAGAGGGATGTCTATCTAAGTGGGAGTTCTTAAGTAATATGATTAATTGAACTTAAATTTATCATGAACTTAGTCCTGGTAGTATTTTGCAAATTATGTTGTAGATCAATAGCTCGCGTTGTTGCTTCCCTGTGTTTATTTTGATATGTTCCTAGAGAAAATTGTGTTGAAAGATGTTAGTAGCAATGATGCGGATTGGATCCGTGATCTGAGGTTTATCCTCTTTGCTGCACAGAAGAATTATGTCCTTGATGCAACGCTAGGTGACAGACCTATTGCAGGAGCAGATGCAGACGTTATGAATGTTTGACTAGCTCAATATGATGACTACTTGATAGTTTAGTGCACCATGCTAAATGGCTTAGAATCGGGACTACAAAGACTTTTTGAACGTCATGGACCATATGAGATGTTCCAGGAGTTGAAGTTAATATTTCAAGCAAATACCCGAGTTGAGAGATATGAAGTCTTCAACAAGTTCTATAGCTAAAAGATGGAGGAGAATCACTCAACTAGTGAGCATGTGCTCAGATTGTCTGGGTACTACAATCGCTTGAATCAAGTGGGAGTTAATCTTCCAGATAAGATAGTGATTGACAGAATTCTCTAGTCACCATCACCAAGTTGGTAGAACTTCGTGATGAACTATAAAGGGATAACGGAAACAACTCCCAAGCTCTTCGTGATGCTGAAATCAACAAAGGTAGAAATCAAGAAAAACATCAAGTGTTGATGGTTGACAAGACCACTAGTTTCAAGAAAAGGGAAAAGGGAAGAAGGGGAACTTCAAGAAGAACGGCAAGCAAGTTGCTGCTCAAGTGAAGAAACCCAAGTCTGATCCTAAGCCTGAGACTAAGTGCTTCTACTACAAAGGGACTGGTCACTGGAAACGGAACTACCCCAAGTGATTGGCAGATAAGAAGGATGGCAAAGTGAACATAAGTATATTTGATATACATGTTATTGATGTGTACTTTACTAGTGTTTATAGCAACCCCTCAGTATTTGATACTAGTTCAGTTGCTAAGATTAGTAACTCTAAACGGGAGTTGCAAAATAAACAGAGACTAGTTAAGGGTGAAGTGATGACGTGTGTTGGAAGTGGTTCCAAGATTGATATGATCATCATCGCACACTCCCTATACTTTCGGGATTAGTGTTGAACCTGAATAAGTGTTATTTGGTGTTTGCATTGAGCGTGAATATGATTTGATCATGTTTATTGTAATATGGTTATTCATTTAAGTAAGAGAATAAATTGTTGTTCTCTTTACATGAATAAAACCTTATATGGTTACACACCCAATGAAAATAGTTCGTTGGATCTCGATCGTAGTGATACACATAATCATAATATTGAAACCAAAAGATGCAAAGTTAATAATGATAGTGCAACTTATTTGTGGCACTGCCGTTTAGGTCATATTGGTGTAAAGCGCATGAAGAAACTCCATGCTGATGGGCTTTTGGAATCACTTGATTATGAATTAGTTGATGCTTGCGAACCATGCCTCATGGGCAAGATGACTAAGACTTTGTTCTTCGGAACAATGGAGCGAGCAACAGATTTGTTGGAAATCATACATACTGATGTATGTGGTCCGATGAATATTGAGGCTCGCGACAAGTATCATTATTTTCTGATCTTCATAGATGATTTGAGCAGATATGAGTATATCTACTTAATGAAACACAAGTCTGAAATATTTGAAAAGTTCAAAGAATTTCAAAGTGAAGTGGAGAATCATTGTAACAAGAAAATAAAAGTTTCTACGATATGATCGCAGAGGTAAAATATTTGAGTTACGAGTTTGGCCTTCAGTTAAAACAATGTGAAATAGTTTTACTACTCACGCCACCTAGAACACCACAGCATAATGGTGTGTCCGAACGTCATAACCGTACTTTATTAGATATGGTGCGATCTATGATGTCTCTTACCGATCTACCACTATCATTTTGGGGTTATGCATTAGAGACAGCTGCATTCACGTTAAAAGGGCACCATATAAATCTGTTGAGATGACACCATATGAACTATGGTTTGGCAAGAAACCAAAGTTGTTGTTTCTTAAAGTTTGGGATTGTGATGCTTATATGAAAAAGTTTCGTCCTGATAAGCTCAAACCCAAATCGGAGAAATATGTCTTCATAGGATACCCAAAGGAGACTGTTGGGTACACCTTCTATCACAAATCCGAAGGCAAGACTTTTGTTGCTAAATTCGGAGTTTTTCTAGAGAAGGAGTTTCTCTCGAAAGAAGTGAGTGGGAGGAAAGTAGAACTTGATAAGGTGTTGTACCTTCTCCCTTATTGGAAAGTAGTTCATCACAGAAATCTGTTCATGTGGCTACTACACCAATTAGTGAGGAAACTAATGATGATGATCATGTAACTTCAGATCAAGTTACTACCGAATCTCGTAGGTAAACCAGAGTGAGATCCGCACCAGAGTGCTACGGTAATCCTGTTCTGGAGGTCATGCTACTTGACCATGACGAACCTACGAACTAGGAAGAAGCGATGGTGAGCCCAGATTCCGCAAAATGGCTTGAGGCCATGAAATCTGAGATGGGATCCATGTATGAGAACAAAGTATGGACTTTGGTTGACTTGCCCGATGATCGGCAAGCCATAGAAAATAAATGGATCTTCAAGAGGAAGACAGACGCTGATAGTAGTGTTACTATCTACAAAGCTAGAATTGTCGCAAAAGGTTTTCGACAAGTTCAAGGTGTTGACTACGATGAGATTTTCTCACTCGTATCTAAGCTTAAAGTCTGTCCGAATCATGTTACCAATTGCCGCATTTTATGAAATCTGGCAAATGGATAAACAAAACTGCATTCCTTAATAGATTTATTAAAGAAGCGTTGTATATGATACAACCAGAAGGTTTTGTCAATCCTAAAGGTGCAAACAAAATATGCAAGCTCCAGCGATCCATCTATGGACTGGTGCAAGCATCTCGGAGTTGGAATATACGCTTTGATAAGTTTATCAAAGCATATAGTTTTATACAGACTTGCGGTGAAGCCTGTATTTACAAGAAAGTGAGTGGGAGCACTACATCATTTCTGATAAGTATATGTGTATGACATATTGTTGATCGGAAATAATGTAGAATTATTCTGCAAAGCATAAAGGAGTGTTCGAAAGGAGTTTTTCAAAGAAAGACCTCGGTAAAGCTGCTTACATATTGAGTATCAAGATCTATAGAGATAGATCAAGACGCTTGATAAGTTTTTCAATGAGTACATACCTTGACAAGATTTTGAAGTAGTTCAAAATGGAACAGTCAAAGAAAAAGTTTCTTGCCTGTGTTACAAGGTGTGAAATTGAGTAAGACTCAAAGCCCGACCACGGCAGAAGATAGAAATAGAATGAAAGTCATTCCCTATGCCTCAGCCATAGGTTCTATAAAGTATGCCATGTTGTGTACCAGATCTATTGTATACCCTACACTGCGTTAAGCAAGGGAGTACAATAGTGATATAAGAGTAGATCACTGGACAGCGGTCAAAATTATCCTTAGTGGAATAAGGAAATATTTCTCAATTATGGAGGTGACAAAAAGGTTCGTCGTAAAAGGTTACGTCAATGCAAGTTTTGACACAGATCTGGATGACTCTAAGTCTCAATCTAGATACATATTGAAAGAGGGAGCAATTAGCTAGAGTAGCTCCGTGCAGAGCATTGTTGACATAAATATTTGCAAAATACTTACGGATCTGAATGTGGCAGACCCGTTGACTAAATTATCTCACAAGCAAAACATGATCACACCTTAGTACTTTTTGGGTGTTAATCACATAGCGATGTGAACTAGATTACTGACTCTAGTAAACCCTTTTGGGTGTTGATCACATATCGATGTGAACTATGGGTGTTAATCACATGGTGGCGTGAACTATTGCTGTTAAATCACATGGCGATGTGAACTAGATTATTGACTCTAGTGCAAGTGGGAGACTGAAGGAAATATGCCCTAGAGGCAATAATAAAGTTATTATTTATTTCCTTATATCATGATAAATGTTTATTATTCATTCTAGAATTGTATTAACCGGAGACATAATACATGTGTGAATGCATAGACAAACATAGTGTCACTAGTATGCCTCTACTATACTAGCTCGTTAATCGAAGATGGTTATGTTTCCTAACCATGAACAAAAGAGTTGTTATTTGATTAACGGGATCACATCATTAGAAGAATGATGTGATTGACTTGACCCATTCCGTTAGCTTAGCACTCGATCGTTTAGTATGTTGCTATTGCTTTCTTCATGACTTATGCATGCTCCTATGACTATGAGATTATGCAACTCCCGTTTGCCGGAGGAACACTTTGGGTGCTACCAAACGTCACAACGTAACTGGGTGATTATAAAGGAGCATTACAGGTGTCTCCAAAGGTACATGTTGGGTTGGCGTATTTCGAGATTAGGATTTGTCACTCCGATTGTCGGAGAGGTATCTCTGGGCCCTCTCGGTAATGCACATCACATAAGCCTTGCAAGCATTACAACTAATGAGTTAGTTGTGAGATGATGTGGCCGTCCCCCCTCTCTCTCTTTCCCCCCCTCAAGGAGTCCTATTCCAACTAGGATTGGGGGGGATCCTACTCCCAGAGGGGTTAGGACTCTCCTGGCGTACCCCCTTGGCCGGCCAGCCCCTCCCCTTGGATCCTTTATATACGGAGGCAGGGGGGCACCTCTAGACACACAAGTTGATCCACATGATCTATTCCTTAGCCGTGTGCGGTGCCCCCAGCCACCATAGTCCTCGATAATATTGTAGCGGTGCTTAGGCGAAGCCCTGCAGCAGTAGTACATCAAGATCGTCACCACGCCGTCGTGCTGACGGAACTCTTCCCCGACACTTTGCTGGATCGGAGTCCGGGGATCGTCATCGAGCTGAACGTGTGCTAGAACTCGGATGTGCCGTAGTTTCGGTGCTTGATCGGTCGGGCCGTGGAGACGTACGACTACATCAACCAAACGCTTCCGTTGTCGATCTACAAGGTACGTAGATCATACTTCCCCTTCTCGTTGCTGTGCATCACCATGATCTTGCGTGTGCGTAGGAATTGTTTTTGAAATTACTACGTTCCCCATCATCGTTTTGATAACATTTTTCTGCATTACAATATGAACAACATCACACGGCCGACCACACTGCTTCAGAATGAAAACCACACTGCATCGGACGGGCAAGCGAGCTGCATAATTGAACCGCATTACACTTTTCTAAGTTTCCATAATAATTTTTCTGCACTTCAGAATGGTAGTAAGTGAACTGCGATGCTACCGAAATGGAACCACATTACTTTTTTATTTTTCGTATTTTTCTGCAATTTTTACTTTGGGTCCAAGCGAACCGCAACACTCTTAAAAGTGAACCACAACACTCTATGAAAGTGAAACAAACTACTATTTTTTAGCATTTTGAACTTGTTCAACAAACACAACGTAATTTTTTTTGCAAATACATTTTTTGTTCAAATGAAGTGTACTTCAAAGTCCTTCGGAGTGGACTTTTTTAAAGACCGGAGTGCGCTGCATTTTCCTTTTTCTTTTTTCTCTAGAGCTGTGGTTCCCCCCTAGTGCATTGTATATATATATGTTTTTGGTTAGTAATGAAATACATAGTGCGAGAATGAAGCTAGTGGACTGCATTTTTTTAAGCACGATACACATCACATCGCGTTGTGGACTGCATGCTTACGGCACCGGCTCCACCACCGTTGCGATGAAGCACACACACGAATTCAGGCCCCGCCGAGCAGTGCTACCTCTTCAGCACTGCGTTGGTTTTCCCTTGAAGAGGAAAGGGTGATCCAGCAAAGTAGCGTAAGTATTTCCCTTAGTTTTTGAGAACCAAGGTATTAATCCAGTAGGAGGCCACGCACGAGTCCCTCGCACGTACACAAACAAATAAAATCCTCGCAACCAACGCAATAAAGGGGTTGTCAATCCCTTCACGGTCACTTACGAAAGTGAGATCTGATAAATATGATAAGATAATATTTTTGGTATTTTTATGATAAAGATGCAAAGTAAAGAAAGCAAAATAAACAGTGCCAGAAATAGCTTGTTGACGGGAGATTAATATGATGAAAAATAGACCCAGGGGCCATAGGTTTCACTAGTGGCTTCTCACGAGAGCATAAGTATTACGGTGGGTAAACAAATTATTGTTGAGCAATTGACAAAATTGAGCATAGTTATGAGAATATCTAGGTATGATCTTGTATATAGGCATCACATCTGAGACAAGTAGACCGACTCCTGCCTGGATCTACTACTATTACTCCACACATCGACCGCTATCCAGCATGCATCTAGAGTATTAAGTTCAAAGGAACAGAGTAACGCTTTAAGTAAGATGACATGATGTAGAGGGATAAACTCATGCAATATGATATAAACCCCTTCTTGTTATACTCTATGGCAACAATACAATACGTGCCTTGCTGCTACCACTGTCACTGGGAAAGGACACCGCAAGATTGAACCCAAAGATAAGCACTTCTCCCATTACAAGAAAGATCAATCTAGTAGGCCAAACCAAACTGATAATTCGAAGAGACTTGCAAAGATAACCAATCACACATAAAAGAATTCAGAGAATATTCAAATATTGTTCATAGATAAACTTGATCATAAACCCACAATTCATCGGTCTCAACAAACACACCGCAAAAGAAGATTACATCGAATAGATCTCCACGAGAATCATGGAGAACTTTGTATTGAGATCCAAAGAGAGAGAAGAAGCCATCTGGCTAATAACTATGGACCCGAAGGTCTGAGGTAAACTACTCACACATCATCGGAGAGGCTATGGTGTTGATGTAGAAGCCCTCCGTGATCGACGCCCCCTCCGGCGGAGCTCCGGAAAAGGCCCCAAGATGGGATATCATGGGTACAGAAGGTTGCGGCGGTGGAATTAGGTTTTTGGCTCCGTATCTTGTAGTTTGGGGGTACGTAGGTATATATAGGAGGAGGAAGTACGTCGGTGGAGCAACGTGGGCCCCACGAGGGTGGAGGGCGTGCCTGGGTGGGGGGGGGGGTAGGCGCGCCCCCCTACCTCGTGCCTTCCTGGTAGCTTTCTTGACGTAGGGTCCAAGTCCTCTGGATCACGTTCCTTCCAAAAATCACGTTCCCGAAGGTTTCATTCCGTTTGGACTCCGTTTGATATTCTTTTTCTATGAAACTCTAAAATAGGCAAAAAACAACAATTCTGGGCTGAGCCTCCGGTTAATAGGTTAGTCCCAAAAATAATATAAAAGTGTATAATAAAGCCCAATAATGTCCAAAACAGAATATAATATAGCATGGAACAATCAAAAATTATAGATACGTTGGAGACGTATCAAGCATCCCCAAGCTTAATTCCCGCTCGTTCTCGAGTAGGTAAATTATAAAAACAGAATTTTTGATGTGGAATGCTACTTGGCATAATTTCAATGTAATTCTCTTAATTGTGGTATGAATATTCAGATCCGAAAGATTCAAGACAAAAGTTTAATATTGACATAGAAATAATAATACTTCAAGCATACTAATTAAGCAATTATGTCTTCTCAAAATAATATGGCCAAAGAAAGTTATCCCTACAAAATCATATAGTATGGCTATGCTCTATCTTCACCACACAAAGTATTTAAATCATGCACAACCCCATTGACAAGCTAAGCAATTGTTTCATACTTTTGGTGTTCTCAAACTTTTTCAATCTTCATGCAATACATGAGCGTGAGCCATGGACATAGCGCTATATGTGGAATAGAATGGTGGTTGTGGAGAAGACAAAAAAGGAGAAGATAGTCTCACATCAACTAGGCGTATCAACGGGCTATGGAGATGCCCATCAATAGATATCAATGTGAGTGAGTAGGGATTGCCATGCAACGGATGCACTAGAGCTATAAGTATATGAAAGCTCAACAAAAGGAACTAAGTGGGTGTGCATCCAACTCGCTTGCTCACGAAGACCTAGGGCATTTTGAGGAAGCCCGTCATTGGAATATGCAAGCCAAGTTCTATAATGAAAAATTCCCACTAGTATATCAAAGTGATATCATAGGAGACTCTCTATCATGAAGATCATGGTGCTACTTTGAAGCACAAGTGTGGTAAAAAGGATAGTAGCATTGTCCCTTCTTTTTTTTATTTGGACCTTTTCTCCTTTTTTATGGCCTCTCCTTTTTTTATTTAGTCCGGAGTCTCATCCTGACTTGTGGGGGAATCATAGTCTCCATCATCCTTTCATCACTTGGGACAATGCCCTAAAAATGATGATCATCACAATTTTATTTACTTACAACTCAATACTTAGAACAAAATATGACTCTATGTGAATGCCTCCGGCGGTATACCGGTATATGCAATGAATCAAGAGTGACATGTATGAAAGAATTATGAATGGTGGCTTTGCCACAAATACAATGTCAACTACATGATCATGCAAAGCAATATGACAATGATGGAGCATGTCATAGTAAACGGAACGGTTGTAAGTTGCATGGCAATATATCTCGGAATGGCTATGGAAATGCCATAATAGGTAGGTATGGTGGCTGTTTTGAGGAAGGTATATGGTGGGTATATGATACCAGCAAAAAGTGTGCGGTATTAAAGAGGCTAGCAATGGTGGAAGGGTGAGAGTGTGTATAATCCATGGACTCAACATTAGTCATAATGAACTCACATACTTATTGCAAAAATCTATTAGTTATCAAAACAAAGTATTACGCGCATGCTCCTAGGGGGATAGATTGGTAGGAAAAGACCATCGCTCGTCCCCGACCGCCACTCATAAGACAATCAATAAATAAATCATGCTCCAATTTCATCACATAACGGTTCACCATACGTGCATGCTACGGGAATCACAAACTTCAAGACAAGTATTGCTCAAATTCACAACTACTCAACTAGCATGACTCTAATATCACCATCTCCTTATCGCAAAACAATTATCAAGTATCAAACTTCTCATAGTATTCAACACACTCATAAGAAATTTCTTTTTACTAATCTTGAATGCCTATCATAATTAAAGCAAATTACCATGCTGTTTTGTAGGACTCCCAAAATAATCTAAGTGAAGCATGAGAGAACCATAGTTTCTATAAAAAAATCCACCACCGTGCTCTAAAAGATATAAGTGAAGCACTAGAGCAAAAATTATATAGCTCAAAAGATATAAGTGAAGCACATAGAGTATTCTAATAATTTTCAAATCATGTGAGTCTCTCTCAAAAGGTGTGTATAGCAAGTATGATTGTGGCAAACTAACAAATAAAGACTCAAATAATACAAGACGCTCCAAGCAAAACACATATCATTTGGTGAATAAAAATATAGCTCCAAGTAAAGTTACCGATGGAAGTAGACGAAAATAGGGGATGCCTTCCGGGGCATCCCCAAGCTTAGGCTTTTCGGTGTGCTTGAATTTTACCTTGGGGTGACATGGGCATCCCCAAGCTTAGGATCTTTCCACTCCTTGCTCCATAATCCATCAAAACTTAACCCAAAACTTGAAAACTTCACAACACAAAACTCAAAATAGAAAATCTCGTGAGCTCCGTTAGAGAAAGAAAACAAAACCCCACTTCAAGGTACTGTAATTAATTCATTATTTATTTATATTGGTATTAAACCTACTGTATTCCAACTTCTCTATGGTTTATAAACTATTTTACTAGCCATAGATTCATCAAAATAAGCAAACAACACACGAAAAACAGAATCTGTCAAAAACAGAGCAGTCTGTAGTAATATGTAGCTAACGCAAGTTCTGGAACCCCAAAAATTCTAAAAATAAATTGCTGGACGTGAGGAATTTATCTATTAATCATATTCAAATATAATTAACTAAATATCACTTTCCAAATAAAAATGGCAGCAATTCTCGTGAGCGCTAAAGTTTCTGTTTTTTTACAGCAAGATTAAAAAGACTTTCCCCAAGTCTTCCCAACGGTTCTACTTGGCACAAACACTAATTAAACACAAAAAAACATAACCACAACAGAGGCTATATAAATATTTATTACTAAACAAGAGAAAAAAACAAGGAATAAAAATAAAATTGGGTTGCCTCCCAACAAGCGCTATTGTTTAACGCCCCTAGCTAGGCATAAAAGCAAGGATAGATCTAGGTATCTTTAGTTGGTAATTCTTTAATGAGACATCTATCACCTTTAGGAGTTTCTTTACTTTTGCCAATAATCAAACTTCTAGGCACAAGATCGAAAACATCATTAGTAGCAAATGGTTCCTTAATGATAGCAAAATGATTAGGATGAATACTTATAGATTTGAGATCCGCAGTTTCTTTGCTAGAGGATTCACCCTTATTTTTAGGAACATACATAAGCTTGGAAATTTTAGTTGGAGGACTTGGAGTATTCTTTATGGAAGAAAAATAGGTTCCCAAGTTGGTAATGATACCCTCAAGTTTATCGATTCTAGTGGAATCATGATTTATTCTTTCATTAACTATAGGTTCCTTCTCTTTAATATTTTTCAAAGTTACTCCTACTTTAGATCCATATTGGGTAATTTGGTTGTGGATCTTTTAATCAAAAATTTCAATTAACTCATCGGTAGAAACTTTATTTTCAACAATTTCAAGTTTTTGCATTACATGCCCCAAAGTTAACATAGTTCCATTAACTAAAAGAGGGGGTGAGACAAACAAATCTATCATAGCATTATAGGAATCAAAAGTGTGGCTACCCAAGAAATTCCCTCCGGCAATGGTATCAAGGACATATCTGTGCCAAGGAATAGCTCCTACATAAAAATTGCAAAGAAGAATATAAGTATATTGCTTCCTGGTAGATCTATTTTGAGCATTGCAAATTCTATACCAAGCATCTTTTAGGTTTTCTCCTTCCCTTTGATTAAAATTAAGAACTTCATTTTTGGGAGACAATGGAGAAGGTAGGGACTAGCCATAATGACAAGCAAGCAATCCAACACACAAGCGAACAAGAAATGGGCAAAAAGAGGCAAATAGAGAAAGAGAGGGAGGATGGAGAGAGAGGGCGAATAAAATGGCAAGGGTGAAGTGGGGGAGAGAAAAACGAGAGGCAAATGGCAAATAATGTAATGCGGGAGATAAGGGATTGTGATGGGTACTTGGTATGTCTTGACTTGCAACGGCGCCACAAGTGACTCGTTGTCGGGAGTCAAATATTGACTTGTATTGCACGAACCTCCCCGGCAACGGCACCAGAAATCCTTCTTGCTGCCTCTTGAGCACTGCATTGGTTTTCCCTTGAAGAGGAAAGGGTGATGCAGCAAAGTAGCGTAAGTATTTCCCTCAGTTTTTGAGAACCAAGGTATCAATCCAGTAGGAGGCCGCACACGAGTCCCTCGCACCTACACAAACAAATAAATCCTCACAACCAACGCGATAAGGGGTTGTCAATCCCTACACGGTCACTAACGAGAGTGAGATCTGATAGATATGATAGGATATTATTTTGGTATTTTTATGATAAAGAGTAATAAAAGATGCAACTAAAATAAATGGCAAAGGAAATAACTAAGTATTGGAAGATTAATATGATGGAAGATAGACCCGAGGGCCATAGCTTTCACTAGTGGCTTCTCTCAAGAGCATAAGTATTTACGGTGGGTGAACAAATTACTGTTGAGCAATTGACAGAATTGAGCATAGTTACAAGAATATCTAGGTATGATCATGTATATAGGCATCACGTCCGAAACAAGCAGACCAACTCCTGCCCGCATCTACTATTATTACTCCACACATCGACCGCTATCCAGCATGCATATAGAGTATTAAGTTCAAGAGAATAGAGTAATGCTTTAAGAAAGATGACATGGTGTAGAGGGATAAACTCATTCAATATGATATAAACCCCATCTTGTTATCCTCGATGGCAATAATACAATACATGCCTTGCTGCCCCTACTTTAACTGGGAAAGGACACCACAAGATTGAACCCAAAGCTAAGCACTGCTCCCATTGCAAGAAAGATCAATCTAGTAGGCCAAACCAAACTGATAATTCGAAGAGACTTGCAAAGATAACCAATCATATATAAAAGAATTCAGAGAAGATTCAAATATTGTTCATAGATAAACTTGATCATAAACCCACAATTCATCGGTCTCAACAAACACACCGCAAAAGAAGATTACATCGAATAGATCTCAACAAGAGAGGGGGAGAACTTTGTATTGAGATCCAAAAAGAGAGAAGAAGCCATCTAGCTAATAACTATGGACCCGTAGGTCGGAAGTAAACTACTCACACTTGATCAGAGAGGCTATGGTGTTGATGTAGAAGCCCTCCGTGATAGATGCCCCCTCCGGCGAAGCTCCGGGAAAGGCCCCAAGACGGGATCTCGTGGATACAGAAACATACGGCGGTGGAATTAGGGTTTTGGCTCCGTATCTGGTAGTTTGGGGGTACGTAGGTATATATAGGAGGAAGGAGTACGTTGGTGGAGCAACAGGGGGCCCATGAGGGTGGAGGGTGC
>NC_041380.1:489337039-489345155 GCF_002162155.2 Triticum dicoccoides
AGGTGCGCCCCCCTACCTCATGCCTTCCTCGTTGATTGCTTGACGTAGGGTCCAAGTCCTCTAGATCATGTTCGTTCCGAAAATCATGTTCCCGAAGGTTTCATTTCGTTTGGACTCCGTTTGATATTCTTTTTCTATATTGGAGACAGAATATAATATAGCATGGAACAATCAAAAATTATAGATACATTGGAGACGTATCATGGACGTCATGATGAAGGGGGTGCAATAGTACTGGCTGATGTAATCGGTCCTATAGAACATAGAATGGATGATGAGACGGAGCTCGACCCAATGGGTTTCCTCAATACAAACGCGTATGACTGTGACATAGATATGATGAGTCAAACATACGATGAATCCGGCTATCAGCATGCTAATGAGGATATGGATGATCTGTCCGGGCAGGAAGGTCGTAGCAGGGATTGCAAAAAGTCTCTCTTCATGAAATCCTCACAGGACATGCCTGAAGATGTCGCCTCAACACAGGATCAACTAGCCGAGGGTCGTACAATGCTTAGCCCGGGAACACTAGGGCAGGGGTTAAGGAAGGGTCTGGAAGGTGTGCCCAAGAAAAAGGAGGGGAAGAGATCGGGGAAGATAGCTGCCTCCAAACAAGCTAGAGCACATAGCAGCCAGATGATGGATTCTGGAGAGCGTGTACCCATGAAAGGTGTGGCCATGTTCCATCTCACGGGCGAGCCGATGCTACCTGTCGAAACCGCTGGAGGCACTATCAGGGGATCTCAGGAGACTGCACGACCATGTGCTATCGACTGAGAGAAGCCTACTAGCCTGGAAGTATCCAGGATATCCGACATATACGGCTCGTGAGCCGAAGGGGAAGTGCTACGTCGACACACGGCCCGCGGAGGTGTTCTTCCTGCGGTTTGACCATATCTTTAAGATGTTTCTGACAAGGCGGCTCGATTTTACAATCGTCCGCCTTTTTGCGCTACATATGAGCTCCGTCATGAGGAGAGAAGAAGTCTCGCAAATCTGTGTGGCGGATCCGTACTACATGCATGAGTCTTTCTTGAGTCTCGGCGACTTTGAGTGTGAAACTTCTAGGGACTACGTCCAAAACTTCATGGTATAGAATAAGGACCAGGAAATTGTCCTCCTGTCTTACCATCCAAAGTAAGTCATTTCCGGACAACCCTTTCGTACATTTCAATCATTCCTTCTCGCTCATATGCATAATAATTTGAGGTGTCTTTTCCCCACAGCAACGGGCGCGCCGTCCTTATCGTTCTTTACCTGCGAGTCTCCCACGCCGTGTATTTCGACCCTTCCAGAGACTACGAGAAGAAGGACTACACCCACATAATGAATATTCTAGATGATGCACTCCACGGCTTCAGCATTAGAGGTGGCCACATGCAGATCAGGAAACAAAGGAACAAGAAGATGGGTTTCACGCATAAAACTAAGTTCTGCTGCATCCATGTCCCAAAACCAAGCAAGGATGGATTCTACATCCTCCATCTCATGATTGAGTTCAACACGGATCACCAAAAGCTTCGCATGACAAGAAGAAATGATGAACATATCCACAAGTGGCTAGAATCTCATGGTGAAGCGGATTATAAACTTAGAGATGACTTCTTTCATATCCCAAGGGACACTGCGACGATCATCATGAAAGAAGTCGTAGATGAGAAGGGGATGTTCCACCACGGCCCTATATCATGAGCTGACGTCCGAACTAGCATAGGCATGCAACGTCAAGACCTCATGCCGTTCAAGAAGCTAGGGTCCATCCTCGATGATATGGAAGGATGGAACTTCTAGTGATTTACGATGCCGATGATGATGATATGTGTCGGTTGAACTTGTATACTTTCTGTAGCGATGAAACTTTGTCATGTCCACGGTCCCTGCCGAACTCGCGTAACGCTAATTTGTTTATTTGGGTACGATGACCTGCGTACCTCTAGTTAATTAGTTTGTGTATTGTATGTTGCATCTAGTTGCTAATTAACCCTTTCTTTTTCATGTTGCTCTAATATATTTTGTTGCATATGATTGTACATCCTCTTGATGAACATGCATCTGTAATAGGTACCTAGTTTCTTGATGGCGAGATGGCGGTGCTATGTCGTGTACAAAGGGAAGGTTCCGGGGGCGTACAACGAGTGGCCTGAGTGTCTGGCGCAAGTGAATGGGGTCTCGGGCGCCAGCCATAAAGGCTTCAAAACCAGACAAGAAGTCGAAGCTAGTTACTTGAGGTTCACGCTAGCGCGGGGGAGGACTCGTAACCGCCGCCCACTATTAGAAAACAGGGCTATGGTCCAGGCCGGCTCAGCCCATTAGTCCCGGTTCAGTGTAGAACCGGGACCAATGTGGGCATTGGTCCCGGTTCAGTGAGCCCCGGGGGCCGGCCGGGCCACGTGGGCCATTGGTCCCGGTTCGTCTGGACCTTTTGGTCCCGGTTGGTGGGACGAACCGGGACCAATGGGCCTCGCTCCTGGCCCACCACCATTGGTCCCGGTTGGTGGCTTGAACCGGGACCAAAGGCTCCCCTTCAGTCCCGGTTCATGCCACCAACCGGGACCAATGAAGTGCCTATATATACCCCCCTCGCGCAAGAGCAGAGCACAGTGCTCTGTTTTTTCTGGCCGAGGGGGAGAGGGCTTTGTGGTGCTCTAGCTCACCTCCTATGCACATGAGGTGTTCGATGGAATGCCCGAGCCACACTACTTAAGCTTTCTCCTCTCGAAGCTCGACCTCCAAGCTCCATTTTCCTCGAGATTTGTCTAGATTTAGCGGTCCGTCACGCCCCGTCCCCGTCTTCACCGCCGTCGATCACCCGCGCCGATCTCATCACCGAAACCACCATCGTGAGCCTCTTGTTCTTATCTTCTTTCTGAAAGGAAAAATATTCTTACTTGTATGTTTAGATAGATACTTGTATCATTTTCTTACATTTATTATTGCATCTTATATAGTGCGATGGTTTTGGTATCCGCCCCCGTCGGCCCTCGTCCTGTCTATGATTCGGATTTGGTATGTATATTATTTTTATAACTATTGGTTCATTTATTGTTTAAGAAAATTATGCCGACCAACGTGACATAGATTTTATTTATCTAGGATGTATGTGAATCGGAAATGCCAACCGACCCTATTGTCGAGAGGTTAAATTCAGTTGAAGAAGAAAACAATTTGTTGAAGGAAAAAATAAAAAAATTGAGGAGGAGAAGATGATATTGGAGTTGCATGTTGCGGATGTCGTCGATGATCACAAGATCAAGATGGATGCAATGCGCTTGAAGATTAGAAAGATTAGAAAATATGCCATTCATACCGAGGCTTGGTATCATTATGCCGTTGGATCAATTGTTACCTTGGTTGCGATTATGATCGCATTTGTTTTCGCATTGAAATGTTTTACATAGTTTCAATGTATGGTTTAATTAATTAGATGCTCTGGAGAGCTATATGTTGTTAGATGAGAACTATGTATGCACTTTGGTTTTAATGTGATGATGAACTTCTATTAATTTGGACACTTAATTATATATAATGCACAAAGATGAATCGACAATGGATGTACGGTGACAGACACACCCGCGAGTACATTAAGGGCGTGCATGAGTTTCTCGATGCGGCTGAGGCAAACAAGCAGAATGGTTTTATGTGTTGTCCAAGCACTGAATGTGGGAATACGAGGTCTTACTCTAACCGTAAAATCCTTCACTCCCACCTGCTTTACAAGGGTTTCATGCCACACTATAATGTTTGGACGAGGCACGGAGAAATAGGGGTTATGATGGAAGACGGCGAAGAAGAAAAGTACGATGACAACTATGTGCCCCCTGAATACAGTGATGCTGCAACGGGGGGAGCTGGTGAAGATCAAGAGGAACCAGACGATGTGCCCAATGATGCTGCCATGGGTGAAGCTGCTGAAGATCAAGAGGAACCAGACGATGTGCCCGATGATGATGATCTCTGCCGGGTCATTGTCGATGCAAGGACGCAATGCATTAGTCAAAAGGAGAAGCTGAAGTTCGATCGCATGTTAGAGGATCACAAAAAAGGGTTATACCCCAATTGTGAAGATGGCAACACAAAGCTCGGTACCGTACTAGAATTGCTGCAGTGGAAGGCAGAGAATGCTGTGGCTGACAAAGGATTTGAGAAGCTACTGAAAATATTGAAGAAGAAGCTTCCAAAGGATAACGAATTGCCCGACAGTACATACGCAGCAAAGAAGGTCGTATGCCCTCTAGGATTGGAGGTGGAGAAGATACATGCATGCCCTAATGACTGCATCCTCTACCGCGGTGCATACAAGGATCTGAACGCATGCCCGGTATGCGGTGCGTTGCGGTATAAGATCAGACGAGATGACCCTGGTGATGTTGATGGCGAGCCCCTCAGGAAGAGGGTTCCTGTGAAGGTGATGTGGTATGCTCCTATAATACCACGGTTGAAACGTCTGTTCAGAAACGAAGAGCATGCCAAGTTGATGCGATGACACAGTAAGAACCGAAAGAAAGATGGGAAGTTGAGAGCACCCGCTGACGGGTCGCAGTGGAGAAAAATCGAGAGAAAGTACTGGGATGAGTTTGCAAAGGACCCAAGGAATGTATGGTTTGCTTTAAGCGCGGATGGCATTAATCCTTTCGGGGAGCATAGCAGCAATCATAGCACCTGGCCCGTGACTCTATGTATGTATAACTTTCCTCCTTGGATGTGCATGAAGCGGAAGTTCATTATGATGCCAGTTCTCATCCAAGGCCCTAAGCAACCCGGCAACGAAATTGATGTGTACCTATGGCCATTAGTTGAAGAACTTTTACAGCTGTGGAATGAAAACGGTGTACGTACGTGGGATGAGCAGAGACAGGAGGAATTTAACCTTAAGGCGTTGCTGTTCATGACCATCAACGATTGGCCCGCTCTCAGTAACCTTTCAGGACATACAAACAAAGGATACCACGCATGCACGCACTGTTTAGATGACACTGAAAGTATATACCTGGACAAATGCAGGAAGAATGTGTACCTGGGCCATCATCGATTTCTTTCGACCAACCATCAACGTCGAAAGAAAGGCAAGCATTTCAAAGGCGAGGCAGATCACCGGAAGAAGCCCGCCATGCGCACCGGTGATCACGTGCTTGCTATGGTCAATGATTTACGCTACGTAATCTTTGGAAAGGGTCCTGGTGGACTAGCTGTTCCGAATGACACTGAGGGACACGCACCCATGTGGAAGAAGAAATCTATATTTTGGGACCTACCCTACTAGAAAGACCTAGAGGTCCGCTCCTCAATCGACGTGATGCACGTGACGAAGAACCTTTGCGTGAACCTGCTAGGCTTCTTGGGCGTGTATGGGAAGACAAAAGATACACCTGAGGCACGAGAGGACCTGCAACGTTTGCATGAAAAAGACGGCATGCCTCCGAAGCAGTATAAAGGTCCTGCCAGCTACGCTCTTATGAAAGAAGAGAAAGAAATCTTCTTTGAATGCCTGCTCAGTATGAAGGTCACGACTGGCTTCTCATCGAATATAAAGGGAATAATAAATATGCCAGAGAAAAAGTTTTAGAACCTAAAGTCTCATGACTGCCACGTGATTATGATGCAACTGCTTCCGGTTGCATTGAGGGGGTTTCTACCGAAAAACGTCCGATTAGCCATTGTGAAGCTATGTGCATTCCTCAATGCAATCTCTCAGAAGGTGATCGATCCAGAAATCGTACCAAGGCTAAGGAGTGATGTGGCGCAATGTCTTGTCAGTTTTGAGCTGGTGTTCCCACCATCCTTCTTCAATATCATGACGCACGTCCTAGTTCATCTAGTCGACGAGATTGTCATCCTAGGGCCCGTATTTCTACACAATATGTTCCCCTTTGAGAGGTTCATGGGAGTCCTAAAGAAATATGTCCGTAACCGCGCTAGGCCAGAAGGAAGCATCTCCATGGGCCATCAAACAGAGGATGTTATCGGGTTTTGTGTTGACTTCATTCCTGGCCTTAACAAGATAGGTCTCCCTAAATCGCGGTATGAGGGGACACTGACTAGAAAAGGCACTCTTGGAAGAGACTCAATAGTATGAAGGGACGGATATTCTTGGTCTCAAGCACACTACACAATTCTACAGAACTCTACCTTGGTGACCCCGTATGTCGATGAACACAAGAACAGTCTGCGCTCCAAACACCCGGAGCAGTGCGACGACTGGATTACATGTGAACACATCACGACTTTCAGCAGTTGGTTGGAAACACGTCTCAGAGGTGACAACACTGTTTGTGATGAGTTGTACTTGTTGTCCAGGGGACCATCTTTGACTGTATTGACTTACAAAGGATACGAGATAAATGGGAATACATTTTACACGATCGCCCAAGATCAAAAGAGCACCAACCAAAACAGCGGTGTCCGCTTTGATGCAGCAACCGAGAGCGGAAAGGACACATATTATGGTTACATAGTGGACATATGGGAACTTGACTACGGACCTGATTTTAAGGTCCCTTTGTTTAAGTGCAAATGGGTCAATCTGTTAGGCGGGGGGTTACAGGTAGACCCACAGTACGGAATGACAACATTGGATCTGAAAAATCTTGGGTACACTGACGAACCGTTCGTCCTAGCCAATGATGTGGCACATGTTACTATGTGAAGGACATGTCTACCAAACCGAGAAAAAGAAAAGATAAGGAAGCGAATACATCATACGATGAGCCAAAGCGCCACATAGTTCTTTCAGGAAAAAGGGACATCCTGGGAGTGGACGGCAAGACAGACATGTCTGAAGATTATGAAAAGTTTCATGAAATTCCTCCCTTCAATGTCAAGGCTGACCCAAGCATCCTGATAAACAATGAAGATTATCCATGGTTACGGCGCAATAAGCAAATGACACAAGCGAATAAAAAGTGAAGACTTTCTCCCGCAATAAGCAAATGCTATGTGGGTGAAATTATGATACCATCCCAACTTTGATGTCTTATGGTTTGAAACTTTGATACTTCGAAAGTGATTGTCCATTTTGTACACGAAGTGCATCAAGTTTTTGTCGTAACCCTCTCTACTTTTTGGAACATGCTATGTGGGTGAAATGATGATACCATGCCAACTTTCAACCTTTTCAGAGTTCATTTTGAAATGCTTTCCAATTTCAGAGTCATTTAGCTCAAAGAATGAATTAATAGCAAACAGATGAACTACAAAACTTTTATGAAAATAAAAACAGTCAATTAAAATATTATGTTATGATCAACTAAAATAAAATTATAATATTCTTCAATAGCAAAAAGAATATATTTTTTGTGACCTAAAATCAAACTATAAGTATTTAATTGTAAGTATAAATAAAAAATAAATAGCAAAGAAGAAAAAAAATTCTATTTTTATAGTAAAGTTATTCATAAACTAGTGATTCACACAAATTTTTTAAAATTCAAATTTAAACTATTCAAAATTTAAAACTAATGGCACTAACAGAAAGTTTATAATTTTTGTGACCTAAAAGCAAAAAGAAATCACTAAAAAACTGTAAGTATTTAGTTTTAAGTAGAAATAAAAAAATAAAAACCAAAAAATGTAGAAATAAAAAAGAAAAAACCAAAAAAAATGCCACCTACTGGGCCTCCACGGCCTGAATACGACTAGAAGCCCTACATGGGCCAGGATTCAGGCCCGCAGAGGCCCAATAGGCCCACAGGCAGTAGCAAGTTTAGGCCCGAAAGCCTGCATTAGAGAGGAGCTCGAATGGGGAGGCACAGCAGCGCTTATAAACCAGTGCCGGCGCCCTTCAGCTAGCGATGTGGGACTAAACTTTTGGGCGCTGGCAGCACAAGGGCATTGGTCCCGGTTGGTGGCACGAACCGGGACTGAAGGGGACATTGGTCCCGGTTGGTGGCACCAACCGGTACCAATGCCCCCCTTTAGTCCCGGTTGGTGCCACCAACCGGGACCAAAGGCCGCCGCTTCCCGCCCTTTGGGCTGCCGAAAATTGGCCTTTGGTCCCGGTTGGTGGCACCAACCGGCACTAAAGGGTGAATTTGTCCCGGGTCGTAGCACCAACCGGGACCAATGCTTTTGGTATATAAGCTGGACTTGTGAAAATTTTACAACTTCACCGTCAGTT
>NC_041380.1:489345813-489351747 GCF_002162155.2 Triticum dicoccoides
CCGACGCCGTCGCCATCATCGCCCATGCCTCCCCCGCCGTCGCAATCGCCAGAGCCCCCGCTGTGAGCCGCCGCGCCCATCCGGCTCAAAGCATGTTTTTTATTAGATTAATTTCTTATTAGATTTATTACATTAATGTTTTTGTTCACAACATGTTTTTGTTCATATATGTATTTTTTTATTCATTTGTGTATTAATGTTTTTGTTGCATATATGTAAAAATTTTCAATGTATATATGTATGTGGTAGCTATATATGCATGATGATGGGGGTGGGGGTCGATATACCCCCTCCCCGATAATTTCAACATGAGCGGAGAGGTCGATATACCCCCTCCCCGATAATTTCAACATGTTTTTTTTTCTGTTGATGATATATATGATGATGTTTTTTTTCATATATGCATTTTTTCATATATATGATGATGTTAGTGGAGAGGAAAAAGTAAAATAAGGAAAAGGAAAATAAGTAGAGAAAGAAGGAGAAGAAGAAGGAGAAGACACATGGGGGGGTCGAGAACGTCGGACATTCATGAGAGAGGCGAGGAAGAAGGGGAAGAAGAGGGAGAAGAAGAGGAGAGGAAGAAGAGGAAGTCTTCTCCTCTATTCTTTCTTTTCTTCTTTTTTCTTCTTCTTCTTCCTCTTTATTTTATCGGGAACGAGGGTCGTCGAGAGGTCGAGGACCGGTAGAGGAGAAACCCTAAATAGAAAGTATCGTCGGTGTGAGATACATGTACCGTCGGTGTCGGACACTACACCCACATCCCACAAGTGGCGCGGGCTTCGACGCCCACGTCACTTGTGGGACGTGGATGTAGTGTCCGACACCGAAGGCCACATGTATCTCACACCCACGATACTTGCTAGCTATTTAGGGTTTCCTCTACCGAAAAGAAGAGGAGAAATAAATAAGAAGAAGAAAAAAGAAGAAAAAGAAGAGGAGAAGAAGAAAAGAATAGTGGAGAAGAAGAGAAAATAGAATATATTCTATTTTCTCTTTTCTCCACTATTCCTTTCTTCTTCTCCTCTTTTTTTTTCTTTTCTTCTTCTTCTTCTTCTTCTTCTTCTTCTTATTCTTATTAGCCCGAAGTAGAGAGAGGTTTCCTAGTGTCAAAGTATTGAAGAAATCCATGCCTTCATCATTAGCCGGAAGTAACCAGGGCATGTTGGTACGAAGTTCTGCAAAGTTGTTCTGGAATGGAGTCCCGGATAGAATAATCCGCCTTTTGGTACGAATTCAGCAAAGGCCTTCCAAATAGCGATATTCGGAAGGCTCTTGCTGAACTTTGTATCAAAAAGCGAATTATCCTATCTGGGACTCCGTTCCAGAACAACTTTGAAGAGCTTCGTACCATCATGCACATGTTACTTTCGCCTAATGATGAAGACATGGTTTTGTTGAATCCCTTGACACTAGGCAACCTCCCGACCCCTCGGCGATCCTATCGAACATGAGAGGAAGAAGAGGATAAAAAAAGAAGAGGAAGAAGAAAAAAAAGAGGAGAAGAAAGAATAGAGGAGATCTTCTCCTCTATTCTTTCTTCTCCTCTTATTTTTCTTCTTCTTCCTCTTTTTTTTATCGGGAACGAGGGTCGTCGAGGGACATAGATGTAGTGTCGTCATTGTCGATATATACCCCCTCCCGATAGCTTACTATGATTAGGTAGCTAGTTCTACGTTTGGCACTAATATATCCATCTGTCATGTTTGAATAATAATTGCCATGTTGTAAATATTTGTAGAAACTATGGACACCGCCCTAGACGAAGCAACAAAAGAAGCGTTGTTGAGGGACATAATCACAGAAGGAAGTGATGCCATCTCGTTGTTTCTCAACGAAACCGATGGTCTGGAAGGAGAGGGTGATCAACAAGATGGCTACGGTGACCTAATGCCGGTGCAAGAAGAAGAACATGAGGACGGCTCTGGTGACCCAATGCCGGTGCAAGAAGGAGACCGTGATGACGGCTCCGGTGACCGAATCGAGTCTGGCCAGGTATATATATTAGTTAAGCCTATGCTGACTAGCTGATTGATGCATTCATTGTTTTGGTATGTACACATATTAATTAAGTCTTTGTTCTTTTTTCTAGCCCTCTAAATCGAGCAAAACTTCAGTAAAGAGACGAGGCCTGAAGAAAAAGTTGAGCTCGGATGAAAAGTTTGAGATCATAGCAATCGCGCCCGACAGCCAACCTATTGAACCCCTCCGGACAAAGAGCGCATTTGTTGCTCAGTGCGGGGTTCTGGTTAGGGACAAGATCCCGATAAGCATCCAGCAATGGTTTAAGCCGGCTACAGAAGACCCTGAGGTATCTTATGTCAATGATATGCAGAAAAATGATCTTTGGACTGAGCTGAAGTCAAATTTCACCCTACCGCCTGAGGATAATCCAGAGAACCCAGTTAAAGAGAAATTAATCAAGTCTTTTGCTCTGAAGAGGATGGCAGAACTATTCAGGAGGTGGAAGAAAGAGCTGAATAAGTTTGTCGAAAATAATGAGACACCAGAATTCAAGGGCAGATATGAGAAGATCAGAGATCACTGGCCCGCATTTGTGGCCCACAAGACATCAGAAAAGAGTAAGAAGATGTCGGCGACAAACAAGCAAAATGTTGCGAAGAAGAAGCTTCACCATTGCACGGGGTCAGGTGGCTACCTCGTAGCCCGGCCTAAGTGGTCCAAGACTGAGAATGATCTGGTTCATAAAGGGATCGAACCAGAGACAATTAACTGGCCAGACCGTTGCCGGACTTGGTTCTTCGGGGCTGGCGGAACACTGGACCCTGTAACAGGGAAGTGCATTTGGACAAACGATCAAATGGACATACCAGTCAGTAAGCTTAAGCAGTATATCGAAGCAGCGCCAGGAAGGGACGTTCTTTCCAGACAGAGAGAACGACGAGCTCACAATGGCCCTCAGGAATCCTGAGCACCCTGGACGGACACGAGGCACGCCAGGCTCCATTCCGTGGAAGGTTGGGTTTCCAGACGCAGGCGGTTACAAATCCCATGAGAGGAGGAAAAAAGTGCAGCAGACCCAAATACAGGCGCTGCAAGCAAGGGTAGACGCGATAGAGGAACGAGAAGCAAATCGCAGCAAACGTACTGCCGAAGCCTCCCCCGAAGCTACCCCGCCATCTCAGCGCAGAAGCAGCGTGGCTTCCACCGAGCTACTTCAGCTGGAGCCTGCCTTGATGGCTCCTGCCAGCTATCCCGTGGATGCTATAACGGAGTCTCAAAATTGCCACCTTATGACGCAATGTATGAATTTGAAGGTCAAGGCGGCTATTGGCTCTGTTTATCCTACTGAACCCGGCGCAACTTTTCACTGTCGGCCGATTCCAGAAGGATATGCTAGGGTGATGGTGGATGAGATAACGGAGGGATTTGAGGACCTCCAGCTTGACCACCCTACCGGTGAAGGGGAGACTTGGCTGGGGTCTGCTCTGAAGACTCCATGCCTATGGCGGAAGGAGCTCATCAACCTTCCGAACTGGACACCACCGCCTCCTCCTCCTCCTCCGGCGAGTCAGGGCACTCCGCCTCCACCGCCTCCTCCTCCGGCGAGTGACGATTAGGGCCCTCGGCCGGCTCCTTCTCCAGCGCGTGGCGGCACTCCGCCTGCTTCTCCGCCTGCGCCGACGCGCCCGAGCAGCCAGCCTCCTCCTTCTCCGCCTCATCAGCAAGGGCGGAAGAGACCTGCCGCCGCTCCAGCTGCTCCGGCGCGTCGTAGTCCTTCTCCTCCGCCGCTTAAGCAAGTAAACAAGACAACCGCTCCGTCTGCTCGGTCGGCGTCTAGCAGTACAACCAGAGGCGGGAGGACATACAGATTCGGTCCTTCTCTGAAGACTCCAGAGAAGTTACCATATGAGAGGACCCTGGAGGAGAACGCCGAGATCGCGCGAGAAGAAGTGAGGAACTTCTTTGAAGGGGTGAAAGCAAAGAAACATCCACCTCCGGAGGAGAAGGTAGATCGGGTGAAAGTGAAGCGCACTCTGGCTGCCCTGACAAAACCACCGAAGTCTGATCCGCCGAAAGGAAACTATGACCGCATTATTGGAAAGGAATTTGCCGAAGCGGAGCGGTCGGGAAGTACTATCAGTGATCAAAGGCTGAAAGAACGACGAGCTGGGAAACAAATTGCCCAGCTCGGCGAACAAGCGAAGCAATCGTGCCCCCCGCTCAAGGTGCCTAGCCACAACGTCGGTAATGATTCGAGGATGGTGCACGGTTATAGCAATCTTGCAAATTACCTACTCGACGAAGTACATTATGAACCCATGAAGGTGCAGATACAAAGATACGAGTACGGGAAGCCTCTCTTCAAAGATGAAAGATCTCTATCAACGATGATGCGAAGATTGCATGATTGGTACTTGAAAATCTGCAGAGACTCTAGGGGGAGGAGTACTTTGTATGTCAAAGTTAAAAAGGAGCATGACCTCGTTGGAATTGATCTGTTGCCTGTTCCATTTGAGGAGTTCTATCAGTTTTTCAATCAATTGGCCCTCGATAAAACAACGGTCGCCTGCTACTGTCTGTAAGTAGTACTACTTCTGTCACTAAGTTTCTCTATATAGCTTAGCTCTTTCATTGCATGTATTTATAATCATCCTCACTATATTATGTAGATTGAAGATCGCCGAATTGAAGAAAAGACAAGTCGGTGATATTGGGTTCATTAACACATATCTCATAGATGCAACTCAGGTTAAACTTCATGCCGCAGCTACCGAGGCCAGCTTGCTACGATCGTTCGTAATAAATCAAAACAAAGATATAATACTCTTTCCTTACAACTTCAGGTGGGTGTTACTGTCTTGTGCGTATTCGGTTTCCCTTATATATTAGTCAAGGTTATAGTAATGTAATTCATGAGTTATGCATGTGTGTGCAGTTTCCACTATATTCTCCTAGAGATTAAGCTTGAGCAGGGAGTAGTAACCGTCTTGGACTCTAAACAAAAAGATCCCAAGGAGTATGCGGACATGACTGAAATCCTCAAGAAGTAAGTTAAATCGATAATTATCCACCATATCAGCAACTTTGTTCATTTCCTGATATCAAGTAATTGTTTTCTTTGTCCGGCAGGGTTTGGAGAAAATTCAACAAAACAGTTCCGGGACTGCCGAAGGAGCTGGAATTTAGACACCCGAAAGTAAGTACTATAGTAGCATGTTCTGCGCATCTCCTAGTGATTCAAGCGCTAGTTTCATCAATACCATTTAACATTCTTGCTTATCAGTTTGATTGACCTCTATTTCTTGTAAAGTGGTTGTGGCAGGAACAAGGGAATGATTTCTGTGGATACTACATCTGCGAGTCCATCCGCCCCACGACCTGTGAGCGGGGCGGGTACTCTAACGAACAATATGAAGTACGTAAATAACAACATTCACAATTTTATTTTATTACCATCATTTGTGTTGAGTTTCATTCATTTATATATATATATATATATATATATATATATTGACCCCCTTCTTCAAATTAGATGTTTCGGAAGCGGGATGAACTCCTAGCACCAGCTCGCATGCGAGCAATTCAAGAGGAATTGGCGGCATTCTTTCTTGACCACGTGATCCCTGAAGACGGAGAATTCTATGTGGACCCTGAGTCCGTATGATTATATTTGTAAGAGATAATTATTGTATATATGTAGCCGGTAGTGTCAGATAGATATACGAGAACTTGTTGTTCGACCAATCTCTCGGAGAAGGAGAGGTGGTCGATATCACTTCTCTCTGTATATATGCATATATGTTCATGACGATCTTCTGTTTCCTTCGTTTGCTTACTAGCTAGCTAGCGTGTCTAGTCCTCTCTATATATGTATGTATAGTATGTAGCGTCGACCAAGCACAGACATAATAGAGGACACTTCTCTCTATTAATTATAACTAGCTAACACAATATATGAAACACCTAAAT
>NC_041380.1:489352221-489355102 GCF_002162155.2 Triticum dicoccoides
TTCCACCAACCGGGACCAAAGGGTCTCCACGTGGGCAGTGCGCAGAGCCCAGTCAGAAGACCCTTTGGTCCCGGTTGGTGGCACCAACCGGGACCAAAGGGTGTCCTGACTGGATTCTGCGCACTGCCCACGTGGAGGGCCTTTAGTCCCGGTTCTGGATTGAACCAGGACTATAGGCCCTTTTTCTACCAGTGGCATCATGTACTGCATAGTTCTGCTCTCACTCATAATGATAGCTCTTGTTTCATATACCATTGTTTAGATGGATGACGTTGTAGTTGCAAGTATTCGAGACTTGCATGTATTGCTATTTTCGAGATGATGACGAGATACCACTTTGTGTTGGATGATGATTATGATGAGACTATTTGTATGTATATGCTATGATCATATTTGTGGTCTCGCAGCCATTTGTATGTGTATCATGATGACATTTGTATCTGCTAAATATTCTTGTATAAAGCCTGTTCAAATACAAAACAAATATGCAGGAAAAAACAAAAACTACTAAAATTAGCTGTAGCGAGTGGAGAAAAGTTAGCAGCAGCGCCACAGTAGCAGCAGCGCGTCCATGCAAAGAGCGCTAGAGCTATTAGCAGTAGCGAGCTTCCACGAAGCACGCTGCTGCTACACTTGTATAGCAGTAGCGCGGGTGTGCACGCGCTACTGCTACGGGTTAGCTATAGTGCCTTATTAGTAGCGCTGGTCCCTGCGCTACTGATATACCTAGAACCCGCGCTGCTGCTAGGCTTTTCCCTAGTATTGAGGTGGTGCCGGCAACGAGACGGTGCGGGAGATCGACGGTGGTTAGGACGGAGACGGGAAGGCATTAAGTAAACCACACCTACATATGCAAACTAAGAGTTATTTTGAGCTTAGATTGCATATAAATCAAATAAACTACCACATATAATGCATTCCATACAAAAACCCACAAATCACTATACATATAGAGCATTGCAATAGCTAATCTAGCAATGAGAGCTGAAAGAACAAAGTTGCTAACCTTTGTGATCACTTGGATGGATTGGGTGCCTTCAAATCTTGACAAATTTTGGCAAAAATGGAGGATGAGCTCGAGAGGAGAGGAAAGGGGTAGAACAGAGAGCTCGGGCTCGACGGAGGGTTTATATAGTATGATCTTTAGCCCCGGTTGGTTATACGAACCGGGACTAAAGGTGAATCTCTAGTCCCGGTCCATGCCACGAACCGGGACTAAAAGTGTTGGTGGGCCCCAACCTGACACCAGCCTGCCACCACCTCTTTAGTCCCGGTTCGTGGCACGAACCAGTACTAGAGGTTCGCCACAAACTGGGACTAATGAGCGCTGCCCGCCTAGCCGTTGCAACCGGCACTAATGGTCACATTAATGTCGGTTCATTCATAAACTGATGCTAATGAGCTAAACATTAGGCCCTTTTTCTACTAGTGATGTCTTACTTTATTTTGCAAATTGCACATGTACAGTTAATCACATTTAGTTGATGCGCAAAAAGAAAATCACATTTAGTTAGCTTAGTGATAGCCACAACAGCTTTTTGCCGCAGGAAGTTGTAAATTGTTGCGTGTTTGTCATACATATACAACTAAATCACTATATACAGAATATGATCCTTAGTGATTATCGTTATTTATTGCCTTACATCTTAATTAATAATGGCAATGTATGAAAATTAGTGCATAGTTCATTATTTGTATTTACTAATATGAACATACCATGCACACATGATATACGCCTTAGCACATGGCCCCTCGCCCAACCTCCTAATCTATCAGGCATATGATATCAACGGATACATGTTCTACACGGAGGCCAAAGATATGGACAGTGATGATCAGAACTCAGGGGTGACGATGGAATGCATGACCGGCAGCGACAAGGGCGCAACTAAAAGATTTTACGGAAGGGTCGAGGAGATCTGGGAGCTTGACTACTCTGGACTGCATAACCCGACGATGTTTCGTGTCAGATGGGCTAAGAATGTCGAAAGAGAAAACCGGAATTTCACTACCATGACTATACCCGACGCCAATAGCGCTACCGTGAACGCTATCGTAAAAAATGAGCCATGGGTACACACTAAGCACGTGACACAATGCTTCTTCATAACCGACTCGCGCAATCCCAGCCATGTTGTCGTGAGGAGAGGCAAAAGGAACATCATTGGAATGGATGGAGTCGCCAACGAGGAAGACTATGATCAGTACGGAAACCCAATGAGGGAAGACGATGATGATGATGAAGTACACGTCAAAAGAAGCATCAATACTATATTACCTAACAAAAACCGTACTCCATGGAAAAGGCAAAGTCACAATGAGGGGCTCAATTATTCTTCAACGAACAAGAAGGGAAAGAAGATGACTCAAAAATGAAAACATCAACGCTGAGGAACCGTATGTTATCGGTCAAATGATGTAATATATATGTTCCTATTTTGTATACACACTTAGTTAACTGCTCTCGGAAAAAAAGTGAGAGAAAATAAAGGAAAACAAGCGAGAAAACTGTTACTGGTTATAGTAGCAGCGCATTTTTCAGAAAAGAGCTACAGCTAGTCAAGGTAGCACTAGCGGTTTCCACACGAAACCGCTATAGCGACCTCGAGTAGCTATATCGCGTTTTGCCTAAACGCGCTACGACTATGCCCACTTAACCCCGAAAATCCCCACTCCTCTCTTCTTGCCGCATCTTTTCCCCCAAATCCCCACAATCTCTCTTCCCCCGTCGCGCCGCAGGAGCCCTCGCCGCGCCTCTGTGCTCGCCCCCGACCCCGACGCCGACCGACCCCGGCGTAGGCTCCGGCCCCCGACCCCGACCCCGGCGCTCGCCCACGGCCCCCGACCTCGACCCCGGCGCTCGCCCACGGCCCCCGACCCC
>NC_041380.1:489355568-489396063 GCF_002162155.2 Triticum dicoccoides
CGGCCCAACCGCTTGACCCTGACCCCGACCCCTCCCAACCTCGGCTGTCGTCGGGCCTGCACCCTCTGTAAGCCCCCACCTCTCCTCCTCTCTCTGGTAGCTAGGTTTTTTGGTTAATTTAGTTAGGTTTTAGTTAGGCAGATGGTTAATTAGGTTATATATGTGGACATGTGATGTTTTGGACATGTCATATTTGGAAATTTGGACATGTCATTTGGACATGATGATTATGTGCAGGGTAAATGATCCGAGTGGCCTATGTTACGCCGGAATGTTGATTCATTTCCGTTCCGGTGAATTTCAGGTGCTCGATATGTCCATTTTTTATCAAAGGTCATGCCGAAATTTTCCGTGAATTTTGGCATGATTTGTGCTAGATAGTAGGCATATCGAGTGCTCGGAAACAACATTCCGGCAAACATAGATTTCTTTTTTATGTCATTTCTCATTTTTTTCATAGTTTTAGAATTAAACGAGGAGACTTAATCATAGAAAACATGTCGAACAACAAAGAAACTGGGCCTTCTGACCAAGATGCAGACGAGATGGATTATGAGGGTGAACAAGAGTACCTTGACTATTTGGCTGCTAAGAAAATGCAAAGTCAAGGTTTGCAGGTCGGCCTCGATGGTGGTATTGACGCCGACATCGACACCGACGGCGCCGGCATCGATGGCGGCGACGAGACTGATGGCGGCGCCGAGACCGGCGGAGAAGGTATCGGCGAGGAAGATACCGTCGGGGAAGGTACCGACGCCGATGCCGCTACCGAAAATAAGAAGCAGAGGATATGAAAACCTAACAAACTAGGGATTGGACGACTAGTGATCACAAAGATGGCACCTGGCAAGTTTGAGCCATTAGAGTCGAAAGAACCTCGCCAGTGCTATGGGAACCAAGTAGGATGCATCCTACGGGAATGCGCGAGCATCAACGATGATGACTTAAGGAGTAAAGAACATTTGACGCAGTTGCTCCTAATGAAGTTGCATAAGAGATTCAAGTTCCCCGACTGGGATGATAATATAGAAGAACCGTGGGATGATCCGAATATGAAAAATATTAACAATCACGCCATGGGCATGTTCAGCAATGATTTGGCCTCCTGGAAAGGGAGGGTGAAACGAGCTATTGAGGCTGAGGAACCCCTGTCCAAGATTCTGGAGGAAAATTCAACACTTATGGTAGAGGAGTTTGAAAAGTTCAAGGACACTTGCGCTACCGAGGCAGCCAAGTCTAAGGCTGCGAAATTCAAGAGCCTTCAGCAAAAGAACACGGGGAAGCATCGCCTCGGAAGCCGTGGCTACCTCGGTAAAAGGCCCATATGGGATAAGGAGGATGCAGAACGTGAAGCCGTGGGTATCCCAGACCCCTTCACGAAGTTCACCAACCCCTTGGAGCGTGACTTCGTCAGGGCGCGCTACAAGTGGGACAAGGAAAATAAGGTATTTTACACGGACCAGATCACAAGGAAATTGATTAGACTACTGGTAATTATTCTTTTACCACCTTAAATTTAGCTCCAGATCTAGTCGACTACACATTCCTAAACAGTTCACGCTCCTTCTGCAGGAGAAGCAACACCAGCTTGCAGCCGAAACATCTACGCTCCTTGAACGAACTTAAGGGACTCCCTTTGGGCTAGCGGCCCCAATATGGTCGTGTGCACGGTGCTCGAGATGGCGCCACACGGAAGGTGTTTTACAATGAGGGCCCGGAGGCCAAGAAGCAGAAAAAGAAGTTTATTCAGGCGGACATCGACGAGAAGGTGAAGCTTGTGGCCGAGAAAAAAGCAGCTGAGGACGCAAAAAAACAGCCGAGGAGAAAAATGAGTTGCTATTGCAGGCAGTCAATGCAGCTGTACCTGCTTGCAGAAATGATTTCGCTACTAACTTGGTTCCAGCTATCATCAACTGGACAAAGGAAAATCCAGACAAGACGGTACATGATTTCCCGTTGCCCAGTTTCGCCGAGAGCAACTCCGTGAACAACAACACCACCGCACCATAACTTGCTCATGCAACCGGGCCTCCTCTCGCAGTCGCTCCCGCTCATAGCAGCCCTCCTCGGTCTCTGGCGTGCTAGGTGGGCCTTCGTCTTTGGCTGAGCTTGACGCCATCACGGTAATTACATGTCACACCAACATAGTGAAGGAAATATGCTAGAGGCAATAATAAAGTTATTATTTATTTCCTTATATCATGATAAATGTTTATTATTCATGCTAGAATTGTATTAAACGGAAACATAATACATGTGTGAATACATAGACAAACTTAGTGTCACTAGTATGCCTCTACTTGACTAGCTCGTTAATCAAAGATGGTTATGTTTCCTAACCATGAACAAAGTGTTGTTATTTGATTAACAAGGTCACATCATTAGTTGAATGATCTGATTGACATGACCCATTCCATTAGCTTAGCACCCGATCGTTTAGTATGTTGCTATTGCTTTCTTCATGACTTATACATGTTCCTATGACTATGAGATTATGCAACTCCCGTTTGCCGGAGGGACACTTTGTGTGCTACCAAACGTCACAATGTAACTGGGTGATTATAAAGGAGCTCTACAGGTGTCTCCAATGGTAGATGTTGGGTTGGCGTATTTCAAGAATAGGATTTGTCACTCCGATTGTCGGAGAGGTATCTCTGGGCCCTCTCGGTAATGCACATCACATAAGCCTTGCAAGCATTGCAACTAATGAGTTAGTTGCAGGATGATGTATTACGGAACGAGTAAAGAGACTTGCCGATAACGAGATTGAACTAGGTATTGGATACTGACGATCGAATCTCAGCCAAGTAACATACCGATGACAAAGGGAACAACGTATGTTGTTATGCAGTCTGACCGATAAAGATCTTCATTGAATATGTAGGACCCAATATGGGCATCCAGGTCCCGCTATTGGTTATTGACCGGAGATGTGTCTCAGTCATGTCTACATTATTCTCGAACCGTAGGGTCCGCACGCTTAACGTTACGATGACAGTTATTATGAGTTTATGCATTTTGATGTACCGAAGTTAGTTCGGAGTCCCGGATGTGATCACGGACATGACGAGGAGTCTCGAAATTGTCGATACATAAAGATTGATATATTTGAAGCCTATATTTGGACATCGGAAGTGTTCAAGGTGAAATCGGGATTTTACCGGAGTACCGGGAGGTTACCGGAACCCCCCGGGAGCCATATGGGCCTTAATGGGCTTTAGTGGAAAGGAGAAAGGAGCAGCCCAAGGTGGCCACGTGCCTCCCCCCCTCCCCTAGTCCTATTAGGACTAGGAGATGTGGCCAACCCCCCTCTCTCTCTTTCCCCTCAGGGAATCCTAGTCCAACTAGGATTGGGGGGAGTCCTACTCCCGGTAGGAGTAGGACTCCTCCTGCGCCCTCTTCCTGGCCGGCGGCCCCCTCCCCCTTGGCTCCTTTATATACTGAGGCAAGGGGCACCTCTAGACACACAAGTTGATCCACGTGATCTTTCCTTAGCCGTGTGCGGCGCCCCCTGCCACCATATTCCACATCGGTCATATCGTTGTAGTGCTTAGGCGAAGCCCTGCGTCGGTAGAACATCAAGATCGTCACCACGCCGTCGTGCTGACGGAACTCCTCCCCGATGCTTTGCTGGATCGGAGCCCAGGGATCGTCATCGAGCTGTACGTGTGCTAAGAACTCGGAGGTGCTGGAGTAACGGTGCTTGGATCGGTCGGATCGGGAAGACGTACGACTACTTCCTCTACGTTGTGTCAACGCTTCCGCGGTCGGTCTGCGTGGGTACGTAGACAACACTCTCCCCTCTCGTTGCTGTGCATCATCATGATCTTGCGTGTGCATAGGAAATGTTTTGAAATTACTACGAAACCCTAAAGTGGCATCCGAGCCAGGTTTTATATGTTGATGTTATATGCACGAGTAGAACACAAGTGAGTTGTGGGCGATATAAGTCATACTGCCTACCAGCATGTCATACTTTGGTTCGGCGGCATTGTTGGACGAGACGACCCGGACCAACATTACGCGTACGCTTACGCGAGACCGGTTCCCCCGACGTGCTTTGCACATAGGTGGCTTGCGGGCGACTGTCTCTCCAACTTTAGTTGAACCAAGTATGGCTATGCCCGGTCCTTGTGAAGGTTAAAACAGAGTCTATTTGACAAACTATCGTTGTGGTTTTGATGCATAGGTGAGATTGGTTCTTGCTTAAGCCCGTAGCAGCCACGTAAAACTTGCAACAACAAAGTAGAGGACGTCTAAGTTGTGTTTGCAGGGCATGTTGTGATGTGATATGGTCAAGGCATGATGCTGAATTTTGTTGTATGAGAGGATCATGTTTTGTAACCGAGTTATCGGCAACCGGCAGGAGTCATATGGTTGTCGCTTTATTGTATGCAATGCAATCGCGATGTAATGCTTTACTTTATCACTAAACGGTAGCGATAGTCGTGGAAGCAGAAGCTTGGCGAGACGACAATGATACTTCGATGGAGATCAAGGTGTCACGCCGATGACGATGGTGATCACGATGGTGCTTCGGAGATGGAGATCACAAGCACAAGATGATGATGGCCATATCATATCACTTATATTGATTGCATGTGATGTTTATCTTTTTATGCATCTTATCTTGCTTTGATTGACGGTAGCATTATAAGATGATCTCTCACTAAATTATCAAGAAGTGTTCTCCCTGAGTATGGACCGTTGCCAAAGTTCGTCGTGCCCAGACACCACGTGATGATCGGGTGTGATAAGCTCTATGTCCATCTACAACGGGTGCAAGCCAGTTTTGCACACGCAGAATAGTCAGGTTAAACTTGACGAGCCTAGCATATGCAGATATGGCCTCGGAACACGGAGACCGAAAGGTCGAGCGTGAATCATATAGTAGATATGATCAACATAACGATGTTCACCATTGAAAACTACTCCATCTCACGTGATGATCGGTTATGGTTTAGTTGATTTGGATCACGTGATCACTTAGAGGATTAGAGGGATGTCTATCTAAGTGGGAGTTCTTAAGTAATTTGATTAATTGAACTTAAACTTATCATGAACTTAGTACCTGATAGTATCTTGCTTGTTTATGTTGATTGTAGATAGATGGCTCGTGTTGTTGTTCCATTGAATTTTAATGCGTTCCTTGAGAAAGCAAAGTTGAAAGATGATGGTAGCAATTACACGGACTGGGTCCGTAACTTGAGGATTATCCTCATTGCTGCTCAGAAGAATTACGTCCTGGAAGCACCGCTGGGTGCCAGGCCTGCCGCTGGAGCAACACCAGATGTTATGAATGTTTGGCAGAGCAAAGCTGATGACTACTCGATAGTTCAGTGTGCCATGCTTTACGGCTTAGAATCGGGACTTCAACGACGTTTTGAACGTCATGGAGCATATGAGATGTTCCAGGAGTTGAAGTTAATATTTCAAGAAAATGCCCGGATTGAGAGATATGAAATCTCCAATAAGTTCTATAGCTGCAAGATGGAGGAGAACAGTTATGTCAGTGAGCATATACTCAAAATGTCTGGGTATAATAATCACTTGATTCAGATGGGAGTCAATCTTCCAGATGATTGCGTCATTAACAGAATTCTCCAATCACTGCCACCAAGCTACAAAAGCTTCATGATGAACTATAATATGCAAGGGATGAATAAGACTATTCCCGAGCTCTTCGCGATGCTGAAAGCTGCGGAGGTAGAAATCAAGAAGGAGCATCAAGTGTTGATGGTCAACAAGACCACTAGTTTCAAGAAAAAGGGCAAAGGGAAGAAGAAGGGGAACTTCAAAAGGAACGGCAAGCAAGTTGCTACTCAAGAGAAGAAACCCAAACCTGGACCTAAGCCTGAAACTGAGTGCTTCTATTGCAAGCAGACTGGTCACTGGAAGCGGAACTGCCCCAAGTATTTGGCGGATAAGAAGGATGGCAAGGTGAACAAAGGTATATGTGATATACATGTTATTGATGTGTACCTTACTAGAGCTCGCAGTAGCACCTGAGTATTTGATACTGGTTCTGTTGCTAATATTTGCAACTCGAAACAGGGACTACGGATTAAGCGAACACTGGCGAAGGACGAGGTGACGATGCGTGTGGGAAACGGTTCCAAAGTCGATGTGATCGCGGTCGGCACGCTACCTCTACATCTACCTTCGGGATTAATATTAGACCTAAATAATTGTTATTTGGTGCCAGCGTTGAGCATGAACATTATATCTGGATCTTGTTTGATGCAAAACGGTTATTCATTTAAATCAGAGAATAATGGTTGTTCTATTTATATGAGTAATATCTTTTATGGTCATGCACCTTTGAGGAGTGGTCTATTTTTGATGAATCTCGATAGTAGTAACACATATATTCATAATGTTGAAGCCAAAAGATGCAGAGTTGATAATGACAGTGCAACTTATTTGTGGCACTGCCGTTTAGGTTATATCGGTATAAAGCGCATGAAGAAACTCCATACTGATGGACTTTTGGAACCACTTGGTACTTGCGAACCGTGCCTCATGGGCAAGATGACTAAAACACCGTTCTCCGGTACTATGGAGAGAGCAACAAATTTGTTGGAGATCATACATATAGATGTATGTGGTCCGATGAATATTGAGGCTCGTGGCGGATATCGTTATTTTCTCACCTTCACAGATGACTTAAGCAGATATGGGTATATCTACTTAATGAAACAAAAGTCTGAAACATTTGAAAAGTTCAAAGAATTTTAGAGTGAAGTTGAAAATCATTGTAACAAGAAAATAAAGTTTCTACGATCTGATCGTGGAGGAGAATACTTGAGTTACGAGTTTGGTGTACATTTGAAAAATTGTGGAATAGTTTCGCAACTCACGCCACCCGGAACACCACAGCGCAATGGTGTTTCCAAACGTCGTAATCGTACTTTACTAGATATGGTGCGATCTATGATCTCTCTTACTGATTTACCGCTATCGTTTTGGGGTTATGCTTTAGAGACGGCCGCATTCACATTAAATAGGGCACCATCAAAATCTGTTGAGATGACGCCTTATGAACTGTGGTTTGGCAAGAAACCAAAGTTGTCGTTTCTTAAAGTTTGGGGCTGCGATGCTTATGTGAAAAAGCTTCAACCTGATAAGCTCGAACCCAAATCGGAGAAATGTGTCTTCATAGGATACCCAAAGGAGACTGTTGGGTACACCTTCTATCACAGATCCGAAGGCAAGACATTCGTTGCTAAGAATGGATCCTTTTTAGAGAAGGAGTTTCTCTCGAAAGAAGTGAGTGGGAGGAAAGTAGAACTTGACGAGGTAACTGTACCTGCTCCCTTATTGGAAAGTAGTACATCACAGAAAACTGTTTCTGCGACACCTATACCAATTAGTGAGGAAGCTAATGATGATGATCATGAAACTTCAGGACAAGATACTACTGAACCTCGTAGATCAACCAGAGCGAGATCCGCACCAAAGTGGTACGGTAATCCTGTTCTGGAAATCATGCTGCTAGATCATGATGAACCTACGAACTTTGAAGAAGCGATGGTGAGCCCAGATTCCACAAAATGGCTTGAAGCCATGAAATTTGAGATGGGATCCATGTATGAGAACAAAGTATGGACTTTGGTTGACTTGCCCGATGATCGGCAAGCAATTGAGAATAAATGGATCTTCAAGAAGAAGACTGACGCTGATGGTAATGTTACTGTCTACAAAGCTCGACTTGTTGCAAAAGGTTTTCGACAAGTTCAAGGTGTTGACTACGATGAGACTTTGTCACCCGTAGCGATGCTTAAGTCTGTCTGAATCATGTTAGCGATTGCCGCATTTTATGATTATGAAATTTGGCAGATGGATGTCAAAACTGCATTCCTGAATGGATTTCTGGAAGAAGAGTTGTATATGATGCAACCGGAAGGTTTTGTCGATCCAAAGGGAGCTAACAAAGTATGCAAGCTCCAGCGATCCATTTATGGACTGGTGCAAGCCTCTCGGAGTTGGAATAAACGCTTTGATAGTGTGATCAAAACATTTGGTTTTATACAGACTTTCGGAGAAGCCTGTATTTACAAGAAAGTGAGTGGGAGCTCTGTAGCATTTCTGATATTATATGTGGATGACATAATACTGATTGGAAATGATATAGAATTTCTGGATAGCATAAAGGGATACTTGAATAAGAGTTTTTCAATGAAAGACCTCGGTGAAGCTGCTTACATATTAGGCATAAAGATCTATAGAGATAGATCAAGGCGCTTAATTGGACTTTCAAAAGGCACATACCTTGACAAGATTTTGAAGAAGTTCAAAATGGATCAAGCAAAGAAAGGGTTCTTGCCTGTGTTACAAGGTGTGAAGTTGAGTCAGACTCAATGCCCGACCACTTCAGAAGATAGAGAGAAAATGAAAGATGTTCCCTATGCTTCAGCAATAGGCTCTATCATGCATGCAATGCTGTGTACCAGACCTGATGTGTACCTTGCTATAAGCTTAGCAGGGAGGTACCAAAGTAATCCAGGAGTGGATCACTAGACAGCGGTCAAGAACATCCTGAAATACCTAAAAAGGACTAAGGATATGTTTCTCGTATATGGAGGTGACAAAGAGCTCACCGTAAGAGGTTACGTTGATGAAAGCTTTGACACTGATCCGGACGATTCTAAATCACAAACCAGATATGTTTTTACATTAAATGGTGGAGCTGTCAGTTGGTGCAATTCTAAACAAAGCATCGTAGCAGGATCTACATGTGAAGCGGAATAAATAGCTGCTTCGGAAGCAGCAAACGAAGAGTCTGGATGAAGGAGTTCATATCCGATCTAGGTGTCATACCTAGTGCATCGGGTCCAATGAAAATCTTTTGTGACAATACTGGTGCAATTGCCTTGGCAAAGGAATCCGGATTTCACAAGAGGACCAAGCACATCAAGAGACGCTTCAATGCCATCCGGGATCTAGTCCAGGTGGGAGACATAGAGATTTGCAAGATACATACGGATCTGAATGTTGCAGACCCGTTGACTAAGCCTCTTCCACGAGCAAAACATGATCAGCACCAAGGCTCCATGGGTGTTAGAATCATTACAGTATAAGCTAGATTATTGACTCTAGTGCAAGTGGGAGACTGAAGGAAATATGCCCTAGAGGCAATAATAAAGTTATTATTTATTTCCTTATATCATGATAAATTTTTATTATTCATGCTAGAATTGTATTAAACGGAAACATAATACATGTGTGAATACATAGACAAACTTAGTGTCACTAGTATGCCTCTACTTGACTAGCTCGTTAATCAAAGATGGTTATGTTTCCTAACCATGAACAAAGTGTTGTTATTTGATTAACGAGGTCACATCATTAGTTGAATGATCTGATTGACATGACCCATTCCATTAGCTTAGCACCCGATCGTTTAGTATGTTGCTATTGCTTTCTTCATGACTTATACATGTTCCTATGACTATGAGATTATGCAACTCCCGTTTGCCGGAGGAACACTTTGTGTGCTACCAAACATCACAACGTAACTGGGTGATTATAAAGGAGCTCTACAGGTGTCTCCAATGGTAGATGTTGGGTTGGCGTATTTCGAGAATAGGATTTGTCACTCCGATTGTCGGAGAGGTATCTCTGGGCCCTCTCGGTAATGCACATAACATAAGCCTTGCAAGCATTGCAACTAATGAGTTAGTTGCGGGATGATGTATTACGGAACGAGTAAAGAGACTTGCCGATAACGAGATTGAACTAGGTATTGGATACCGACGATCGAATCTCGGGCAAGTAACATACCAATGACAAAGGGAACAACATATGTGGTTATGCGGTCTGACCGATAAAGATCTTCATTGAATATGTACGAGCCAATATGGGCATCCAGGTCCCGCTATTGGTTATTGACCGGAGATGTGTCTCAGTCATGTCTACATTATTCTCGAACCGTAGGGTCCGCACGCTTAACGTTACGATGACAGTTATTATGAGTTTATGCATTTTGATGTACCGAAGTTAGTTCGGAGTCCCGGATGTGATCACGGACATGACGAGGAGTCTCGAAATGGTCGAGACATAAAGATTGATATATTGGAAGCCTATATTTGGACATCGGAAGTGTTCTGGGTGAAATCGGGATTTTACCGGAGTACCGGGAGGTTACCGGAACCCCCCGGGAGCCATATGGGCCTTAATGGGCTTTAGTGGAAAGGAGAAAGGAGCAGCCCAACGTGGCCACGCGCCTCCCCCCTCCCCTAGTCCTATTAGGACTAGGAGAGGTGGTCGGCCCCCCTCTCTCTCTTTCCCCTCGGGGAATCCTAGTCCAACTAGGATTGGGGGGGGGGGGTCCTACTCCCGGTAGGAGTAGGACTCCTCCTGCGCCCTCTTCCTGGCCGGCGGCCCCCTCCCCCTTGGGTCCTTTATATACGGAGGCAGGGGGCACCTCTAGACACACAAGTTGATCCACGTGATCGTTCCTTAGCCGTGTGCGGTGCCCCCTGCCACCATATTCCACATCGGTCATATCGTTGTAGTGCTTAGGCGAAGCCCTGCGTCGGTAGAACATCAAGATCGTCACCACGCCGTCGTGCTGACGGAACTCCTCCCCGACGCTTTGCTGGATCGGAGCCCGGGGATCGTCATCGAGCTGTACGTGTGCTAAGAACTCGGAGGTGCCGGAGTAACGGTGCTTGGATCGGTCGGATCGGGAACACGTACGACTACTTCCTCTATGTTGTGTCAATGCTTCCGCAGTCGGTCTGCGTGGGTACGTAGACAACACTCTCCCCTCTCGTTGCTGTGCATCATCATGATCTTGCGTGTGCATAGGAAATTTTTTGAAATTACTACGAAACCCTACACATAGAATATTCCATTTTCGTTGCCTTTCGGATGTTTTACACCACAGACATGTGTTTGCAGGCCGAAGAAACCCCGTGCACCATACTCTACTTGATCAAAGGCCAGAAGGTGGTCATGGGAAAGGGGATGATAATGAACCCCTTGCAACCCACGTTCCACAACCACCCGATCCCCGTTGGGCACTTCAGAGTTAACTTGTGCAGTGTAAAATCGGGGCACGAGCATTTGCCTCCTCCAGTAAAGCCTGTGGGAGAGGACGACGATACCCCGCAATGGATTGGAAACTGCAAAGGTTGGGTGCTGCTATGGCCGAAGAATCTTATTCGTCTGGATCCGGCCGAGAGCACACCAATAACCACACATCAACAACCATGTGCGGAGACCACGACCTCACCTGTGCAATTACCAGCTCCTATAGTGCCGGGTGAGAGCGGCGGACGACGTAATGAAGGGGGTGCAATAGTACTGGCTGATGTAATCAGTCCTGTAGAACATAGAATGGATGATGAGACGGAGGTCGACCCAATGGGTTTCCTCAATGCAAACGCGTATGACTGTGACATAGATATGATGAGTCAACCATATGACCAATCGGGCTATCAGCATGCTAATGAGGATATGGATGATCTGCCCGGGCAGGAAGGTCGTAGTAGGGATTGCAAAAAGTCTCTCTTCATGAAATCCTCAAGGGGCACGCCTGAAGATGCCGCCTCAACACAGGCTCAACTAGCCGAGGGTAGTACGGTGCTTAGGCCAGGAACACTAGGGCAGGGGTTAAGGAAGGGTCTGGAAGGTGTGCCCAAGAAAAAGGAGAGGAAGAGATCGAGGAAGATAGCTGCCTCCAAACAAGCCAGAGCACATAGCAGCCAGATGATGGATTCTGAAGAGCGTGTACCCGTGAAAGGTGCAGCCATGTTCCATCTCACGGGTGAGCCGATGCTACCATCGAAACCGCTAGAAGCACTATCAGGGGATCTCAGGAGACTGCACGACCATGTGCTGTCGACTGAGAAAAGCCTACTAGCCTCGAAGGATCCAGGATATCCGACATACGCGGCTCGTGTGCCTGAAGGGAAGTGCTACGTCGACACATAGCCCACGGAGATGTTCTTCCTGCGGTTTGACCATATCTTTGAGATGTTTCTGACAAGGCAGCTCGATTTTACAATCGTCCGCCTTTTTGCGCTACATATGAGCTCCGTCATGAAGAGAGAAGAAGTCTCGCAAATCTGTGTGGCGGATCCGTACTATATGCACGAGTCTTTCTTGAGTCTCGGCGACTTTGAGCGTGAAACTGCTAGGGACTACCTCCAAAATTTCATGGTACAGAATAAGGACCAAGAAATTGTCCTCCTGCCTTATCATCCAAAGTAAGTCAGTTCCGGACAACCCTTTCGTACATTTCAATCATTCCTTCTCACTCATATGGAGAATAATTTGAGGTGTCTTTTCGCCACAGCAACGGGCGCGCCGTCCTTATCGTTCTTTACCCGTGATTCTCCCACGCCGTGTATTTTGACCCTTCCAGAGACTATGAGAAGGACTCACTACTAGAAAAAGGCCTGTTAGTGGCACACCTATTTTGGCCATTAATGGCGCACTATAGGTGTGCCACTATCCACGCCACTAGTAACAAATACTAATGGCGCTGCGCCATTAGTATACCAGATAATAGTGGCACACCTGGCAGTGCGCCATTACTATGTCCAACGGTGCGCCATTACTATGCCTCCTAGGGGGCCATATTTACCTTCACGTATCCCCCAAGTGCGCCATTACTATGCCCCATAATGTGCCACTGGTATTTAGCCCTGGTGCGCCACTAATGCTCAACAAGGTGCGCCACTACTATGAATTTTAGGATTTTTTTTGCTTTTATGATATTTGCACAGGTTACAAAATACATTACAGCACAGAATATAAACAACACATCATATAAACAGCAGATTTATCGAATACAATAGAAGATTAGTCTCTGAATACAATTCATCATATTAGTCCCCGAATTCAAAATACTGAACAAAGTTAGAACATTACAAGTCTCGAGACCGCGAGTAGCGAGTTTGTCTTCACATTACAAGTCGATATCTAAACTACCATCACATAGAAGAGAGCTGCGGTCATGATGAGCATCATCGCGATGAAACTAGTCTTCATCCGGTTCCTCCTCCGCTCCCTCCTCTCTCCCGCTAGATAGCGCACATATATAGCTTCCGCCTCCTCCCTAATGGTGTACCCTTTGTAACTGTTACCGCTGAAACGGTGAACCTGTCTCCGACACTCCTCCCAGTCATCGTAGACTCTACGAACCTTACCCTTGTACACGACATACGACGGCATCTCTATGCACAAGACAAACAAAACGTTAGTAGCAATTCACAGACAATACATAAGCAATATATAAGTATGCAACAAAAGGATCGGAAGAGAAAAGCAACACATTAATAGCATGATTCATGGTCCTACTAATAAATAGCATCGATTACATATAAGTTGAACGACTGTCCAAACTAAAGAGACATACAAGTTCATTAAAGTTTAATTACAACATGAGCTAATCGATATTTCAGAACTACATAGCATCATTACTTTCGACTCAACTCAGGGACCGGAGCATGGATGAAGCTGCCGTCTTTCATGATGGTCATGAAATCACGATCGTTGACATCCTGCATTTGTAGCGTTGTTTCTATTTCACTGTTGGACGGTTGATATTTGAGGTAGAACTGCCTCGAGGTATGAAGAACATCTTGATGGATGATTTCCGTAAACTCCGACTGGATGCGAAAGAATTCTTGTCTGATGTCTGCGTCCTGGATTGCCGACAAGCTTGCGGCCCAATCTTTCAGATTAGTTGGTAGCAGAAGGTGATTATGGTCCCGTACGGTCGCCCGCATGTGATGGAGGGCGTAGTAGGCATCCTTATGACCGCCAGGCGGCTGCTTGACGCAGGGGAAAGTTGTTACGTGGGTGAACACGTGCTTGCCGTACCTACAAATTGGCCTCCTGAAGGTGACTCCAGATTTGGCGTTGCCAGGGAGAGCATCATCAAGAACTTTCTTGATATTTGTGTAGTGTTTCTTCGACTGACGGTTCGAGTCGAAATACGTGTCCATGGAATATTTCGGGCTTAAGAGGATGAGTGTGCAATGTGTGTCACTGCACAAAACACAGAATGTTAGAAAAAAAAGAGCGATCGAAATCTAAGAAATCATATGTTATGGGGCGGTGAGGGGATGACTTACTCGGGAAAGTAAGGAACAAGGAAGTTATCCTTATCTGGGTTCGCCAGAATGACGCCTTCGAGGTATGAACTCGCGACTTGTCGGTCCCCAGCGCTGCCCAAGATCTTGGCACGCATGTAGAAGGGGTCAACTATCATGATGTTCAGTGTCTTGTCTCTAATGATCCGCATCTCCATACTGAGCGAAAATAGCCGAATGAAGGTGTAGTGCAGCGGATGAAGGTTAAACATAGCGAAGATGTCATCAAACCGCAGGACGATCATACCCCCGATGGTGCTATCGACAAAGTCCATTCCCTCTGGCACCTTGGCCACAAAAACTGGGTATGCCACATCATTCTCGGAGAGACGCCACTTCTCCATAGAAAGAACACTGTCATGCAGACTCCGCATAGCACAGGTTACAGCATTGAGCAGATTAGTCGGTAGCATCGACCTACCCGCCACATGCACCCTTCTCGAGATATCCTTAGGTGAAGGTGGCCCGTCCTTAGCACTGATCATACTCGGTGCCGGCTGGCTCGCACCCTTGTTATTCTTTCTTTTCCGTCCCTTCTTCTTCAGCTGTAATGGGATCGAGTTCTGCTCAGAGACAGTCGTGAGACTTCATCCCGCTGAACTTCTGCTTTGCTGAGTCTAGGTATCTGTGTATCTTCCCCGTGTAACCGTAAGGAAGTTTTACTCCTACGAGGCAGGTGAAAAACTGCTCGATCTCCTCCTGACTTAGGGTGAAGCACGCGAGAGGGCAGTCATTTCCGATCTTCTTGGCCTTTTTGCCTTTGACACGACTTTCCATGTCCTTTGCCTCATCATCATCATAATCATCATCATTAGCGTGAAGCTCCTCCCTGATGCCCATTGATTTCAAGTATGCCCTTGCTTTCGGTCCGTCTTTGGTCCTCTCTAGCATGTTGAGCAGGGTACCAAGCAGACTCTCACACACATTCTTTGTGATATGCATGACATCAAGGCTATGAGGCACACGGAGGATCTGCCAGTACAGAAAGTCCCAGAAAACAGACCTTGTTTTCCATACCTTCAGCAGCGGCTCTGGCGCCTTTTGGTTCTTTCCTGGCTCTGGTGCCTTTCGCTTCTTTCCCGACGGTGGGCAATCTTTCCAATTTTTCAACAGCTCATCTATTTCCTCGCCGCTCCTCGTACATGGGCGTCTTCGGGGTTCGGTTTCACCATCGAGTAGATCCTTGCGTTTTCTCCATGAGTCATCGTCGCGAAGCCACCTTCGATGTCCCATGAACATGGTTTTCGAAGACCCGAGATCTCTATCTAGATGGCGATACGTTGTGTCATCCGTGCACCTGACGCATGCACAAAATCCGTGGACCACCTGCCCCATGACATATCCGTAACCGAGATAGTCGTGCACCGTCGTGAGCAGTGCGGCTCTCATAGGGAAATATTCTTTCTCTGCGGCATCCCACGTATTGGCTGGCGTTTTCCATAGCGTGTCTAGCTCCTCTTTCAGCAGCCCCAGATACAGATTGATGTCGTTCCCTGGTTGTTTCGGCCCTTCAATTAGCATACTCATGTGAATGTACTTCCTCGTCATGCACAACCAGGGGGAATGTTGTACATCCACACAAACACAGGCCAGGTGCTATGTGCGCTTCTCTGGCTGCCAAACGGATTGACTCCATCGGTGCTCGCGCCCAGCATGATGTTCCTTGGATCGTCCCCAAATTCTGGGTGTTCGAAGTTAACGCTTGCCACTGGCTCGCATCCTTATGGTGACTCAGCATCTTGTCTGTTTATTTATCTCCGGATCATTTCTATCATCTTCTCTCTTCTTCTCCTCCCTATCCGCGTGCCAACGCTGGAGCTTTGCTAGCTTAGGGTCCATGAAATACCGCTGCAGACGAGGAGTTATCGGAAAATACCACACCACTTTTCGAGGAGCTTTCTTCCTCTTCTTGTATCGAGTGACGCCGCACACAGGACATATGGTAGACTCTGCGTGCTCGTCCCGATAAATGATGGAATTGTTCATGCACACATGGTATTTCACGTGCAGTAAATCCAGAGGACGCACGATTTTCTTCGCCTCCTCAAAACTGGTCGGGCACTTGTTCCCCTTGGGAAGACGTTCGTGCCAGAGTGACATGTTCTCGTCGAAGCATGCGTTGGTCATTTTGTCTTTTACCTTCATCTCCAGATCCATGAGCGTTACTTTCAGGCGGGTATCCTCGGGCCTACATCCTTCATACAATGGAGTAACCGTGTCTATCTCCAGTTGATCCATCTTGGCTTTCCCTCGGGCGGCAGCTATTGCGTTATCCGTCTGCTTGAGAAGCAGCTCTTGAATATGAGGGTCATACACCCAGCCCATCAATGGTACATCGTCATCTCCTCCGGCATCTTCATCTTCATGATCATGCCATTCGTCTTGATCTTCCTCATCATGATGTCCGACATCTTCTACATGATGACTGTGTACTGCATCTACTTCGTGATCATGTCCTGGAGATTCTTCGTCTTCTCGCCCGCCCTCGCCGTGGTTGTCTTGCTGCCCTTCCTCATTTCTTGCCCGGCCCCCATGGAAGACTTCATAGTCATCTTAATCACCTTGCCACTGATAGCCATCCTTGAAACCACGCAAGAGCAGGTGGTCCCATACCTGTACGGAATCCGGGTCCATAAGGCTCTTCAGCTTGCATCTTCAACACAGACATCTTATCTCCGTCTCGTTCTTTTGAAGCATCTCGGCCTTCGCGGAGCTCAAAAACCTATTCACGATGCCTCCGGTCATCGTGCGGACCATGGTCGCCTGCGGGGTAGAGAAAAACGATATTTTAGAACCAAAAAAAATTGGCATGAATTTGCCTAAAAATAGGACCAAAAAGAATGCATAGTGCCAAATTCTCGCCAAAACAGAAATGAATCAACATTCCGGCAAAATATTAGCAACTATCACATTTGAAATACCGGTACCTGCAAACACAAACATATGCAACACCACAAACATACGTAGATCTAGGCCATAAAAAGTGTGTACGTTGTTTGAGGGAGAAAAAAGTTGATCTAGAACATAAAGAAAGCTTTCCCCTTACTTACCTATCAAAAAAAGGAAATTTAACCACTTAATTTGGGTGAATCTATGGTGCAAATGAGGTGAGGAGGAGGAGGCAGCCGAGATCAAGCTTGGTAGAGGTGGAGAGAATGAAGTGGGGAAAGTGAGTGTGGTAGGTGGCTGTCCAAAATATCTAGCTGCTCTAAGGTTACCAATGGCACACCACCTAAGAATGTGCCATTAGTAACCAACCAGGGTTAGTAATGTCGGCATTCTAGGAACGGGGGTCCCCAGACTTGCCTGCCTGCGGCCTGCGGCGTGGCTCAAAGGGGGGCCCAGCACGGCCCATCTTCATCAACACAGAACCAAGACCCTCGCGAGGGGCCAAGCCTCGCGGGGCGGACGACACGGAGCTTCCTCAGGCACGACCTCATCAGGCTGGCTCGCAAGGAGGCGGAGAGATCAAGGCGGGGTACCTCACGAGGTGCCCGTGACGCAAGCCATGATGACCAAGGGTGCCAGGCGGGCGCCAGCCCGCATGTAGCGACCAGACCTCAAACAGTCTGACCTCTGTGCTCCGGTGTCATCCCTGAATTAGTAATGCTGACACCACATAGTACTCGGAGGATTTATAGCAGAGTAGCAATCACACACTTATTACATCGAGTGTCTCAAAAGAGAACTTATTACAATAAATATGGCTTAAGGCCATCTAATAATGATAACAGCGGAAGGCTTGGAAGATAAGTGAGTCCATCAACTCCAACGGCATCACTGAGTATAGAACCACGACCTAAAACTCCTTAATCGTCGTCTGAAAAGTCTGCAACATTAACGTTGCAGCCCGAAAACAGGTCAGCACATGGAATATGCTGGCAAGGTAACACATAGAGAGTAATGGAATGCAACAGCTACACTATATGCATATTTGGCTGGTGGAAAGCTCTATGGTTACAGTTTTTACGTAAAGCCAATTTTTCCCTACTTCAAAGGAATAAATTTAATTACTATCATGGTGGTTGTGAAACATTGAGAATGGTTGACAGCATCCTCAATCCCAATTAAGTAACATCATTAAAACCCATCAAAATTAATTTAGAGTAACATGTTGAGATTCACATGATAATCCAGGTACTAGATACTCAAGATGTCCATAACCGGGGACACGGCTAATCATGATTAGTTTATTACACTCTACAGAGGTTTGCGCACTTTTCCCCACAAGACTCGATCGCCTCCGTTTGGTTTCTCGCACTCCAGGGTGTTTGAGAAGACGGATGACCGAGACACAGTCTTTCAGAAGCGCTAGCACCTTACGATGGGTAGACCGGTACACCTACTTTCCCCTACATCTGCTAGTCTACCACTGTATGAGTTCGCACAACTTATTCAACTATGCCAGAGCCCATAATGGCTTGTGGCTGCACACGGAAGTTTCTAGTATGAAAAATCTCATGATCCCTTTGAGCCTGGGTGGCGGTCCAAAGAAAACAAGCAAGTCCTGGTAACCCCAGGTGCCTCAATCCACCCAGATGTGTGTTAGGTTGCCACCTTAGATAAACCCTTAATTATAAATCTCACATCTGTCATGGATATCACTCACCCAATCCACATCTACTATCATAGCATGGCCTAATAAGCAAACGTAGAAGTAACTCCCAAAGGTTTGATAATAAACAGGTAATAGGTACTACCTCATCTACTTCCCATCCCACAGTTTAATTAGATCCTAATCATGCAATGTGTGAGGATTGATCTAATGCAATAAAACTGGGTTGTAGAAAAGGTACGATCAAAGTGTTACTTGCCTTGCTGATGATCCGCGTAACCTAGAGATTCGAAGTAACAAGTGGCACACTCCGAGTATTCTATCGCAGACAAACAACAAGCATACAATAAGTACTCATCTAATGCACAGGTAAAATTCAAATAAAAGATCTAACCAGAAAGTTCAACTTAAGAACCCTGGTTGGCAAAAGAATCAAATCGAACGAAGCAAAAGAAATCAAACGGCGAAAGAAAACAACTTCGTTCTAGTAATATGGATCTAGGGCAAATTTTACAGTAGCAAAACTTGTTTAAGTTGATTATTCGGAAAGAGGGTTTCGAGACGAAACTCCAGACGCTTGAATCGCCTGATTCCGATAAACGAGCGAAAAGTTATACTAAAACGAAAATCGGATCAGAAATCGCGATTAGAAAATAACCGCGGAAAATCCGACGAAAAAGAAAAAACGACAAACAGAAAAAAATATATTTTTTAACAGCATGGAAAATGAGGCGGCGGCGAACCTCGAAAGGCGCGCGGCTCCGGCGGCGGGCGGCGGCGGCCGCGGCGGCGGATAAAGGCGGCGGCGGCTAGGGTTTCGCAGGGCTGGGCTGGCTCTCTCTCTCTCGCGCCCGGGCGGGCGCTATATAAAGGCCTGGCCGGCGGTTTCCTGGCCGGGTACGGCCCGGAGTCGGTTCCAGTTTTTTTTTATAAATCCGCTCAGAAGAAAAAATAAAAAGAAATACTAAACAGACTCCAAAAATCACAAAATAAATTTTGCCGGGTTCCTAAAATCAAGCCCGATAAAGTGAACATTTATCTGGGCCCAAATTACAACTTTGAAAACGCGCATTTTTCCTAAATTCAAATAAAAATAACGAAAAACTCCAAAATAAAACTTATTTGATTTTTTTATTAAATCCTCAATATTTCTATATTTTGGGAAAGTCATTTTATTCCCTCTCTCATATTTTTGTAATAGAAATAATTGATGATAAAATAAATAAAATCAAATGATCCTGTTTACATAATTTATGAAAACTCAAATATGTAAATAACGAAATCCCCAACTCTCTCCGTGGGTCCTTGAGTTGCTTAGGATTTTCTAGGATCAAAACCAAAAGCAAAATAAAATATGATATGCATGATGACCTAATGTATAACATTACAAATTGAAATTTTGGGATGTTACAAACCTACCCCCCTTAAGATGAATCTCGCCCTCGAGATTCGGGTTGGCTAGAAAATAGGTGAGGGTGGTCTTTGAGCAAATCTTCCTCTCGCTCCCAGGTGGCTTCATCCTCCGTGTGGTGGCTCCACTGTACTTTACAAAACTTGATAACCTTGCTGCGAGTAACTCGGCTGGCAAACTCAAGAATCTTGACTGGTTTCTCCTCATAGGTCAAATTGTTATCCAACTGAATTGCTTCCAATGGCACTGTGTCTCTCAAGGGTATGTCAGCCATCTCCGCGTGACACTTCTTCAACTGAGAAACGTGGAACACATCATGCACTCCTGCCAATCCTTCTGGCAATTCCAACTTGTAGGCCACTTCTCCCATACGCTCCAAAACTCGATATGGTCCTACAAATCGTGGCGCTAACTTCCCCTTAACTCCAAAACGCTTAATCCCTCGAAGTGGGGATACTCGAAGATAAACTCTATCTCCAACTTCGTAAACTGTCTCCTTGCATTTAGAATCTGCGTAGCTCTTCTGCCTGGACTGGGCTACCTTGAGCCTATCGCGAATCAACTTCACCTTCCGTTCAGACTCCTTAATCAGATCTGGTCCAAACAACTGGCGGTCTCCAACTTCGTCCCATGACAATGGTGTCCTGCACCTCCTTCTGTACAAAGCTTTGAAAGGTGCCATCTTCAAACTGGTCTGATAGCTATCATTGTAAGAGAACTCTGCATATGGCAAATTATCGTCCCAACTAGATCCATAATCTAGTGCACAAGCTCTCACATATCCTCCAAAATCTGATTAACTCTCTCAGTCTGTCCATCTGTCTGCGGGTGAAAAGTTGTACTAAATTCTAGCCTAGTACCCAAAGTCTCATGCAATTGCTTCCAGAACTTTGAGGTAAACTGGGTTCCTCTATCTGATACGATGCTCCTTGGAACTCCATGCAAACATACGATCCTGGTCATGTATATCTTTGCCAACTTAGCACTGGTGTAAGTGGTCTTTACTGGGATGAAATGTGCTACCTTCGTCAATCGATCGACTACAACCCAAATCGAGTCATAGCCTGAACGAGTCCTTGGTAATCCCGTGATAAAATCCATGCCTAGCTTATCCCACTTCCATTCGGGTATCGGCAATGGTTGCAACAATCCTGCTGGCTTCTGATGCTCTGCCTTTACTCTCTGACATACATCACAAACTGCTACATACTCCGCAATATCCTTTTTCATTCCGGTCCACCAGAAAATATCCTTCAAATCCAAATACATCTTGGTATTTCCTGGGTGAATAGAATACGATGAGTCATGTGCCTCTTGCAGAATCAACTTTCTGATCTCCGGGTCATTGGGTACATAAACACGGTCTTCAAACCATAGGGTGTCGTGCTCATCCTCACGAAATCCTTTAGCTTTTCCTTTGCTCAGTTTCTCCTTTATAGCGGCAATCTCTTTGTCAGTTTTCTGAGCTTCTCTGATTCTATCCATCAAAGTTGACTGAATCTCCAATGCTGCTACATAGCCTCTCGGAACTATTTCCAAACATAGTTCACGAAAATTTTCTGCTAATTCCTTGGGTATTTCTCCCGTCATTAACCTATTGACATGACTCTTACGACTTAATGCATCAGCTACTACATTAGCTTTTCTGGGATGGTAATGCAATTTCATATCATAATCCTTGATGAGCTCCAACCATCTCCTTTGTCTGAGATTCAACTCCTTCTGCGTGAAAATGTACTTCAAAATCTTATGATCCGTGTACACCTCACAATGATTTCCGATGAGGAAATGTCTCCATGTCTTCAATGCATGCACTACGGCTGCTAACTCCAAATCATGCATAGCATAATTCAATTCGTGGGGCTTCAGTTGTCGTGAAGCATACGAAACAACTCTTCCTTCCTGCATAAGCACTGCTCCAAGTCCTCGACGTGAAGTGTCACAATACACCTCATAATCCTTGGCTTGATCTGGCAAAATCAACACTGGTGAGGTAACCAAACGTTTCTTCAACTCCTGGAAACTAGCCTCACACTCCTCAGTCCATTTGAACTTGGTATCCTTCTTCAGCAACTCCGTCATAGGCTTTGTGATCTTTGAGAAATTCTCAATAAATCTCCGGTAGTATCCTGCGAGTCCAAGAAAACTCCGGATCTCTCCAACTGTTGTTGGTGCTTCCCACTTGGTCACGGTTTCAACTTTAGCGGGATCTACTACTATACCTTCTCCAGATATAATGTGTCCGAGGAATCCTACTTCCTTCAACCAAAATTCACATTTGCTGAACTTGGCATATAATTGGTGTTCTCTGAGCTTTCCAAGTATCAAACGCAAATGCTCGTTATGCTCCTCTTCATTCTTCGAATATACCAGGATATCATCAATGAACACTACGATGAACTTATCCAAAAACTCCATAAACACTTTGTTCATCATGTTCATAAAATAGGCAGGCGCGTTAGTCAGTCCAAATGACATAACGGTATACTCATATAGTCCATATCTTGTGGTGAATGCTGTCTTAGGTATATCTTGTTCTCGAATCTTCAACTGGTGGTATCTTGATCGCAAATCGAGCTTGGAAAACACTTTAGCTCGTTGCAATCGACCAAACAGATCATTGATCATTGGTAGTGGGTACTTGTTCTTGATCGTTATTTCATTCAATCCTCGATAATCAACAACCATCCTTAACGATCCCTCCTTCTTCTCCACTAGAAGTACTGGTGATCCCCAAGGCGAAGAACTTGGGCGAATATATCCCTTATCCAGTAACTCCTTAATCTGCTTCTTAATTTCCACCAAATCTTTTGCTGGCATCCTATATGGTCTCTTCGATATTGGCCCAGTGCCTGGCAAAAGCTCAATCAAAAACTCAATGTCTCTATCCGGTGGCATGCCTGGCAACTCTTCGGGAAATACATCTGGAAAATCCTTTACCACTGGTACTTCCTCCTGCACAACTCCTGATAAGGAATTTACTTGTGTCCTGTTTGGCGCATGTCAGGATACATACTTGGTCCTTCTTCCTTCTGGCGTTGTGAGCAAAATTGTCTTACTGGCGCAATAGATGTTTCCTCCATACATCGACAGCCAATCCATACCAAGAATCACATCCAGACCTTGGGATTCCAAAATAATTAAATCCGTTGGGAAAACATGCCTTCCTATACTTAATGGCACTTGAAAACATCCTTGACTGGCCATGTGCTCCGCTCCTGGTGAGCTTACTAGCATAGGTGTTTTAAGAATCCTAGTGGGCAGGCTATACTTTTCCACAAATCCCCTTGATATGTATGAATGCGATGCACCAGTATTAAAAAGAACGAGTGCAGTAAATGACTTAACCAAAAACTTACCTATTACTGCATCGGGCTGAGCTTCAACCTCCTCCACGCTAACGTGGTTCACCTGTCCCCTATTGAAAGGGTTTGGCTTCTTTCCAGAACTTCCATTGTCGTTTTGTCCTTCAGGACAGTCATTTGCATAATGTCCTGGCTTCGAACACTTATAGCAAGTGACGTGGCTCAAGTCCTTCTTGGCTGGGGTTGATGGGGTGCTGCGGTTCTGTCCATTACTTCCTCCATTCCCATTACCATTTTTGGTGCCATTGTGATTGTGCGAGCTACCTACTCCATGGGTATGCTGAAAATGTCCTCCCGGTCTAGGGGTAAAATGAGGCTTCTGCTGAGCTCCTGAACTATACTTTCCTTGTCCATACTTCCTCTTGCGGTTCTCAATTTGCTGCTGCTTCCCTTCAATCATAAGAGCACGATCTACCAACTCCTGGTAGTTGTTGAAGGTGGCTACCATCAACTGCATACTCAACTCATCATTCAGTCCTTCCAGGAATTTCTCCTGCTTAGCTGCATCCGTAGCAACGTCATCTGGGGCATAACGTGCTAGCTTACTAAACTCCTCCACATACTGGCCAACTGTCCGTCCTCCTTGGCGTAAGTTACGAAACTCATGCTTCTTCATGGCCATTGCTCTTGCTGAAACATGGGCAGTACGAAAAGCCTGCTGAAACTGGTCCCATGTGACAGTGTCGACTGGGAAGGTGGCTATGAAATTCTCCCACCAAGAGGCTGCGGGTCCTTCTAACTGGTGTGTGGCAAACTTAACCTTCTCCATATCTGTGCATCCTACTGTGGTCAACTCTCTAGCTATCTTGCGGAGCCAATCATCTGCTACAATCGGCTCGGTGCTACTGGAAAACACCCGCAGATTCAGCCTAAGAAAACGGGCTAAGTGGTCAACAGGTGGTGGTGGTGGTGGTGGGTTGTTGTTGTTGTTCTCCTCATTCTGATTCTGAACTAGCAACTGCATCAGGGTGTTCTGCTGCTGGATCAACTGGGTGAGCTCCGGCGGAAAGGTAAATCTGGGGTCACGTCTCGGAGGCATCTGAGGGTTTTTAGAAAAGATGAGATATAAGAATAGAGGGGGTCTAAAGGGAAAACACTACCCATATGCACATGAGGCAAAAGCACACATTTCACTTCAATCAATCAAACAAGGACATACAATCGATCTAGCTATCGCAAAAGTGCTCGGACTACTATATTTACATGGTGGACAACTACTACTGATGAGGTGGTCTACTAGAAATATTCTACGGTTGTAGACTCCATGATATCTGCTCCTGCTTCATCCACATAGTCATCATCGCTACTATCTTGCTCCGAGTCGGTGCCGTCGATGATGATGTAGTCCTACGGGCTAATCTCCTTGGGTTCTTCGTCTTCATCTATTGGTGTTGGGCCTCCCATAAATATTCCAGTCTTCTTGATCAGATCGTCATTATTATCCACCAATACTTCAATTTCTTCTTCATAATCTTCGCGTGTAGCTTTGAGTTCTTCCTCCAGTTCCTTGATTCTAGTCTTAGCCTTCTTCAGATCTATCATGTCGGCGCACATCTGATTCTCCTGTCGTCGAATGTGCTGGTTTAACTCCTGAATAAAAGTTGCAATTGATCTATCGTTCCTGGTGCTGATCATCTCCCAGTGTTCATCTCGGCGTCCACAAATCTGGTAGATAGTGTCCTTAAGATCCTTGCGGTAGACTTCTCCAATGCGTCCCATGGCGATGTGAGCTGCCATACTCTTTCCTAGACTCCAAGTTGGTGCATCAAAAGAAAACTCTATGAGCTCAGTGACTGGCATGAACGTCCTTCCTGGAACTTGAACTTGTATCATCCAGCGCTCTTCTTCAGGTAAAGTGGCGTTGTAGGTTCCCGTGAAGCTTGGTATTCCTATGTTCAGGTATCTAGTGACTTCCTTCAAGTGGCGTCCAAAGGGTGTATCTTCATCCGGTTGGGCGAACTTGTTCCTTGCATCCGTCATTCTAAAGAGTAGAAAAGATGAGAAGTCAGAAGATAAGAGAGTGAGTAGTGATCTAGGTCTTTAGCTTAGTGGTCGTGTCCTACAGTCGGCGTGTGCTTTGATACCATCTCTGTAGCGACCAGACCTCAAACAGTCTGATCTCTATGCTCCGATGTCATCCCTAGATCAGTAATGTTGACACCACACAGTACTCGGAGGATTTATAGCAGAGTAGCAATCACACACTTATTACATCGAGTGTCTCAAAAGAGAACTTATTACAATAAATATGGCTTAAGGCCATCTAATAACGATAACAGCGGAAGGCTTGGAAGATAAGTGAGTCCATCAACTCTAATGGCATCACTGAGTATAGAACCACGACCTAAAACTCCTTAATCGTCGTCTGAAAAGTCTGCAACATTAATGTTGCAGCCCGAAAACGGGTCAGCACATGGAATATGCTAGCAAGGTAACACATAGAGAGTAATGGAATGCAACAGCTATACTATATGCATATTTGGCTGGTGGAAAGCTCTATGGTTACAGCTTTTGCATAAAGACAATTTTTCCCTACTTCAAAGGAATAAATTTAATTACTATCATGGTGGTTGTGAAACATTGAGAATGGTCGACAGCATCCTCAATCCCAATTAAGTAACATCATTAAAACCCATCAAAATTAATTTAGAGTAAATGTTGAGATTCACATGATAATCCAGGTACTAGATACTCAAGATGTCCATAACCGGGGACACGGCTAATCATGATTAGTTTATTACACTCTACAGAGGTTTGCGCACTTTTCCCCACAAGACTCGATCGCCTCCGTTTGGTTTCTCGCACTCCAGGGTGTTTGAGAAGACGGATGACCGAGACACAGTCTTTCAGAAGCGCTAGCACCTTACGACGGGTAGACCGGTACACCTACTTTCCCCTACATCTGCTAGTCTACCACTGTATGAGTTCGCACAACTTATTCAACTATGCCAGAGCCCATAATGGCTTGTGGCTGCACACGGAAGTTTCTAGTATGAAAAATCTCATGATCCCTTTGAGCCTGGGTGGCGGTCCAAAGAAAACAAGCAAGTCCTGGTAACCCCAGGTGCCTCAATCCACCCAGATGTGTGTTAGGTTGCCACCTTAGATAAACCCTTAATTATAAATCTCACATCTGTCATGGATATCACTCACCCAATCCACGTCTACTATCATAGCATGGCCTAATAAGCAAACGTAGAAGTAACTCCCAAAGGTTTGATAATAAACAGGTAATAGGTACTTCCTCATCTACTTCCCATCCCACAGTTTAATTAGATCCTAATCATGCAATGTGTGAGGATTGATCTAATGCAATAAAACTGGGTTGTAGAAAAGGCACGATCAAAGTGTTACTTGCCTTGCTGATGATCCGCGTATCCTAGAGATTCGAAGTAACAAGTGGCACACTCCGAGTATTCTATCGCAGACAAACAACAAGCATACAATAAGTACTCATCTAATGCACAGGTGAAATTCAAATAAAAGATCTAACCAGAAAGTTCAACTTAAGAACCCTGGTTGGCAAAAGAATCAAATCGAACGAAGCAAAAGAAATCAAACGGCGAAACAAAACAACTTCGTTCTAGTAATCTGGATCTAGGGCAAATTTTACAGTAGCAAAACTTGTTTAAGTTGATTATTCGGAAAGAGGGTTCCGAGACGAAACTCCAGCGCTTGAATCGCCTGATTCCGATAAACGAGCGAAAAGTTATACTAAAATGAAAATCGGATCAGAAATCGCGATCAAAAAATAACCGCGGAAAATCCAACGAAAAAGAAAAAACGACGAACAGAAAAAAAAAATATTTTTTTAACAGCATGGAAAACGAGGCGGTGGCGAACCTCGAAAGGCGCGCGGCTCCGGCGGCGGGCGGCGGCGGCCGCGGCGGTGGCTAAAGGCGGCGGCGGCTAGGGTTTCGCAGGGCTGGGCTGGCTCTCTCTCTCGCGCCCGGGCGGGCGCTATATAAAGGCCTGGCCGGCGGTTACCTTGCCGGGTACGGCCCGGAGTCGGTTCCAGTTTTTTTTATATATATAAATCCGCTCGGAAGAAAAAATAAAAAGAAATACTAAGCCGACTCCAAAAATCATGAAATAAATTTTGCCGGGTTCCTAAAATCAAGCCCGATGAAGTGAACATTTATCTGGGCCCAAACTACAACTTTGAAAAACGCGCATTTTTCCTAAATTCAAATAAAAACACCGAAAAACTCCGAAATAAATCTTATTTGATTTTTTTATTAAATCCTCAATATTTCTATATTTTGGGAAAGTCATTTTATTCCCTCTCTCATATTTTTGTAATAGAAATAATTGATGATAAAATAAATAAAATCAAATGATCCTGTTTACATAATTTGAGAAAACTCAAATACGTAAATAACGAAATCCCCAACTCTCTCCGTGGGTCCTTGAGTTGCTTAGGATTTTCTAGGATCAAAACCAAAAGCAAAATAAAATATGATATGCATGATGACCTAATGTATAACATTCCAAATTGAAAATTTGGGATGTTACACCGCGCAATGTCCTCCTTTCCTCTTTGGTGCAAAGGGAGCAAGCGCAGGCGAGAGCATCAAGCAAAGGCACCCATTTCGGTGCAACGAGACCAAGACTAGTCCAACGGCAGGGAGGAAGTCATTGTGGAGCCCAAGCCAGCGTCACCACCAGAGCCTTTAGCAGGCGAGGACCAACTTTAGTCAGGATAAGTGTACCAGATGTTCCCCTTCAAAATGGCCAATTGTTGGCGCCCTTCCCGCTCAATATTTGGGAAGAGGCCCAGGGCCTTTGCCTATAAATAGGACTAGCCACCCACAGGGTAGGAGGATCGGAATCAAGAAGGGAGAATCTAGAAGCCAAGAAAGAAACAAGCTAGGATCGGATCGAGTAGCATCACACACACACACAGAGAGAGAAGGGCGACTGAACTCCTCGTAGCAGTTCATCCCCCCAGCCAAGAACAGACCCTCGCGAGGCTGTTCTTCCTTATATTGCTCATCATCATCAGCCCAAGAGGCAATCCACCACACCACACACTGGGGTAGGGTATTACACCACAACGGTGGCCCGAACCAGTATAAACCCTGTGTCTCTTGTGCTGTTCTTTCCATAGCTTAGATCTTAGCGAGGCGGAGGGGTGCAGGTAGGTAGAAGGCGAAATCTCCATGCGCACCCTAGTGTTCGAACCTCAAGGGTCTGCCGGAACCCGAAATCCGACATTTGGCGCGCCAGGTAGCGGTGTGCCGGAATTCGTCTTCCACCACCCCGTTCTCCTCTGACCATCGCGTCCATGTCTGACGCTCGTCGGGCCCGCGCCGAGCGCCGGGCCGCTCTCACTTCCCGCGTTGCCCAGACGGCTCCTGTCGGCGGGCGTCCTCACCGTTCCCCATCACCTGCCATCAACGCCGCCACCGGCCCGGCGGGGAACGAGCAGCAAGCGTCGTCTCAGCATCCGTCCGTGCAGCAAGACGGCTGCACCGCTACTCCCTCGCTCACCCTAGCTGGTTCTTCGTCCTGCGTGCTCCGCGCACCCATGGAGGCTCGAGCTGCGCTCATCGCGGCAAACGAGCTCCTGCGCTACCGTCCCGTCGACGACGTCTACGAAGAATGGCTCGACCGCGTTGCCGAGCTCGTCCGCGCCGCAGGGGGCTCTCCTGCGCCGACCGTTCCGCTGCACCGCACCCCGCCCCGCGCGGGCGACGAAGCTCCGGGGGCGCCCCAGCCCCCTCCTCCTCAAGAAGGCGCCGTGGCTCCAAGGCGCGTGGCCCCTGGGCGGAACCCGCTCCGTCAGGTGCCAGCGCGGCAAGAGCAGAGCTGCCAAGAAGTCCCTCGCCCGCAAGAAGTTACTCGGGCGCTCCCTGCTCCAGCACGTCGCGACCATGCTCCTGCTCCCGCACGTCAAGACCCCGCGCTGCTCCCAGCTGCAGCGCGTGAGGACATGCAAGACCAAGCTCTCCGTCACCTAAGGCCTCCAGTGGCCACTGCAGGCTGCCGTGCCTTCACCACCGAGCTACGCATCGTCGCATGGCACGGCAAGTTCAAGCCAGACCTGCCTCCTCATTACGACGGCACGGCCGACCCTGCGCAGTTCCTCCAGCTCTATGAGCTGGGCATCGAAGCTGCCAACGGAGATGAGAAGGTCATGGCAAACTGGTTTCCCATGGCGGGGCCCACACCTAGCTCCTGAACCTGGCTCCAGGCACGATCTCCTCCTGGGACGAGATGCGCACCCGCTTCATCGCCAACTTCCAAGGCACTCGCGACCGGCCACCCCCGTTGAGCGACATGCGCCGCATCAAGCAACAACCCGGAGAGACCCTGCAGAAGTACATCCAGCGCTTCAACAACGCACGCCTGAAGATTCCCAAGGTGACCAAGGAGGCCATCATCTCAACCTTCTCCGACGGCGTGCGAGACGTTAAGATGAAGAAGGAGCTGGCGATGCATGAAGACCTGTGCACTTCCTTGGAGCTGTTCAACTTGGCAACCAAGTGCGCCAGGGCTGAGGAAGGGCGTCTCTCCCTCCTCGAGCTGCCTGCCGCAAACCTAGAAGAGAAGAGGCCCAAGGCCAGGGATGTGAAGTGCAAGGGGGCTGCCATGCTCGCGGCAGAACCAGACACCAAGCGGGGCAGAGATTAGCCCGAATCTTCCAAGGGTAGTCGGTACTGTGTGTACCACGACCTCCACACCCACAACACCAACGAATGTCAAGAGCTCCGAGCCGTGCGAGAAGGAAGGATCGGTCGTCGTCCCGACGGCGGTGATCGGGGCTACGGTTGTGGAGGAGGAAGGAATGCAGGACGTTGGGAAGACCGTGGCCCGCGCCAAGGGTGGCGCGATCAACCTCGCGAGGATCGCTGGCAAGACCCGCCTCGCGAGGAAGACTAGAGGGATCAGCCTCGCAAGGATCGCCCGCAAGGCAACGCAGGCCTCCCTCCGCAGCCGCCGCAGCCAAGGAGAAACGAGGACCGCCATCAGGACGAGGGGGCTGGGGGCTTCCAGGAGCCGCACGCGATCGCCTGCATCCTGGGCGGGGCTCAAGCCCCAGCCTCTCAACGCGTCTTCAAGCAGTTCGCCCGCGAAGCGAATGTAGTCCTCCCCAAGCTCGAAGCCACGCGCCCTCTCAGGTGGTCGGCGTGCGCCATCACCTTCAGCTCAGCAGATCAGCTCAAGTGTGCGGCCATAGCCAGAGTCCTCCCGATGCTTTGTTCCCCAATCATCAGCAACGTGGTGGTCACCAGAACCCTCATCGATGGCGGGGCAGGGCTCAACGTCCTGTCCATGGAAACATTCAACAATCTCCAAGTGCCCTACAACCAGCTTCAGCCAACCAAGCCTTTCTCCGGAGTCACCGACGGCTCCACGGTCCCGATTGGGCAGGTCCGCCTCCCTGTCACCTTCGGGGCACGCGACAACTACCGCACCGAGCTCATCGACTTCGACGTCGCTCACATTCGCCTGCCGTACAACGCCATCCTTGGGTACCCAGCGCTGGCCAAGTTCATGGCCGTAACTCACCACGGCTACAATGTCCTCAAGATGCCAGGAAGTGGCAGAGTCGTCACGGTTCCCTGTGAAGAGAAGGACGCAGTGTGTTCCCTTGAACGAGCCTTTCAGGCCACATCATTGGAAGACCCAGATCGCGGAAGCAGGAGGCTTCCCGAGACCGCCCCCAAGAAGAAGAAGACATCGTCCGGCCCGGCCCCTCAGGAGGCAGGCCCCTCAGGGCCCGCGCCTGCCCAGGGGGAACCTCCTTCCATCGCATAGGAAAGCGCGCCCAGCGCCCTCCTTAGGCAGGGCTCGGGGGCTCTCCCCTGGAGGGCCACCGACCTGGCAAAGGTCACGAGGGAGGCGGTTGGGCACCACATGGAGGCGTGTTTCGAAGCACGTTTCCCTCAAGAAGGAGTAAGGCAAGGAGGGCCAGACCCTCAGGAGTTCGTCAGCAAGGCCATTCAGGAGCTACAGGAGTCAAGAGTCATGAAAGGCGGCGGCCGCCTACCAGCTGTGGCTCCCCATCCAGGCGAGGATGGTGGGCTGCACATCTGCATCGACATACCAGGGCTCAATTGAGTCGCCTCTCTGGAGCGCCTCAGGCCCTCACGAGTGGGGCGCTGCGAAGGTCCACCCCACAGCTACGTTCGCATGCCTTACGGCTTGCTGAACGCGGCTGCCGCATACCAGCACCTGATGAGGGGCATCATGGAGGCTCAAGAGGCCAGGCGTTCCGCAACCCTGGCGGAGATGGAGATGCTCCGCGAGGAGCCACCAGCTCCTCCGGAGCCTCCCGAGGCCCCTGGGCCTGGGGGCTCGTGAGGATCGGCTTCCGCAGCCCATCGAGTCTACTACGCCAACACTCCTTCGTCCTCAACATCATCAGGTGACATCTTTCAAGTTTCATTTCCAGCTGGGAGCGCCCCCAAGGGCTACATTATTCCCAGACCGCACGGGTCCGTCCCTACGGCATGTATCCCTTTTATTTCATGTTGTTAGCTTACCTTATTGGGGGCGCCCCTCGGGCTGCATCATCCCCCAAGTCGCTCGGGCCAGACCCAGCGGCATGTATCCCTTTTGCGTTTATTTCCGGCTATGCGTTCGACCCACCATGCTTGATTATTTGATGCTGGTCCACGGCACCTCTTCTTCTCCATGCCGTCCACTTGCACGTTAAAGGGGGGGTACCTGAGCATCGCGACTCAGGGATCTTACTGGCTCTCCAGCCCTCACCCTCTGGCCTTGTCCACGGCATCGCGACCTGGCATACCAGCGACGGCTGAGACCGGCTCGAGGGCCGGGACCCCAAGACGTAGAGTACCGACATCTAACCAAATTTGCAGGTACACATCACAAGATAAGGCCCAATGCCAGGCACAACCCGCCTAGAGGTAGGGCCCCGTGAGTCCCGCGCTGGCTCACGGGTGCCCAGATACACCTCGCCAGGCCCTACCGTGCCAGCCACGTGTCAGGGCGGGGCTGTACACGCCCCGGGGGCTCCTCCCGAAGGGGAGCCCCCTCCCACGTACCAGTGGAAGCACCATGCTCCGCGCTGGCTGACGACACTGCCGAGGAGTGGCTATGCCCGTACACATACGGAAGCGCTATGCTCTGCACTAGTGATAAACAACTGAGGGTGGCCCTCGGGCCGCATCAACCTCAGGGAGCCCAGAGCTCAGTGCCTAGCCTCATCGTAACGCTTCCCCTCGGGAGTGCCGCGCGAGGGGGCTGGGCACGGGGGCTGCGCCTGGGTCACGCCCAGACGCACGCCACCCAGCCAGGCCCCCCTGGTTCGTCGCGCGTCTCTCCCCGAGCGGAGCCAAGGTACGAAGGCCGTTTGAGCGTCAAGGGGGACTCCTAAGCATCGTGACTCAGGAGCCTAACTGGTCACGTAGCCCCTCACTCCTTAGTTCCGAAAGGCTAACGGCGGTTGAGGTATGCGCGCGGCCGGGCTCTGCAGACATAGAACGGTAGATCCACCCACATCACACCTCCCTACTTGTTGTTCGTGTGCCAAGGGGGACTCCTGAGCATCGCGACTCAGGAGCCTAACTTGTCACATAGCCCCTCACTCCTTGGTCCCGTCCTAGTTTCCGGTCGGGGCTAACGGCGGCTGAGGTATGCGTGGGGCCGGGCTCTGCCGGCGTAGAACATAAGCAAGTAGGAAGGAAAAGCGTAAATTTCAAGGAATTCAAAAGCAAATATTACGGTCCACACTGTTATCTCAATGCCAAACGCAAGTTTAAACGCCTCCCCGAGGCATGATACATGTGCATGAATTAAAGGCAGGACAGGAGCCACAACGGAGTCACTTGTCGACGGTGGAGCAGCGCGGAGTGGGTTCGCCTCATGGAGCAGTGGGGTCGGCAGCGCCTTGCTTCGGCTTGGTGCTGAAGGCCCGGAACTTCCCCAGCAGAGCCTCCGCGCGACCCTTCATGGCCTCGGCAGTGGCAGCGGCACGCTCGCCGCTTACTGGCTCCAGCAGGTTGTCGAGGTCGACGCCGGGATCGTGAAGGTAGATGTGGGTGAGGACCCGCGTCAGCGCTGCAGAAGACAGGACACGCGCCTCGGCCTCGGCCGTGGGGCCAAGGCCAAGGGCGACATCTTCAAGAGCGCGAACGAGGAAGGGAAGCAGCTTGGCGGGGCCGTCCTCGGCGCTAGCCAGCGGGCTCTCCAGACCGCTGTCGTAAAGCGTCCTCAGCGAGGAACGAGCCTTCGCCTCCATCTCCACGAAGGCCACGCGGTCCTCGGCAAGAACCTGAGCCTTGTCGTCCAGCTCGACCTTCCTCGCCCCCAACTCCTGCTCCAGCGCGCCTAGGCGGTCACAGCGCCTCCTGAGCTTGACCTCCCTCTCCTTGATGGCCGCCTCGCGAGCCTTCACGCCTTCTTCATGCTCTTGGCGAAGGCAGGCCTCTTTCGCGAGCTGGTCCCGCAGGCCTTGCAGCTCGTCCTCCAGTGCCTTGCAGCGACCACAGACGTCGACCACCTCCCCCAGGGCTGCGTCACGAGCAGCCTTTGCCTCAAGGACGGCCTGCCTCTCCTCATCGCAAGCCGTCGAGGCCGGGACCAGCGCCGCCCGAATTGAAGCGTCGGAGCGAATCCATCCTGAAGCCAGCTTCAAGCGCCCGGCCACCAAGCGAGGGTCGGTGCCAAGAAGATCCTGCCGCAGCCGGTCTAGCTCAGCAGCAGCACGATCCAGAACGGCAGGAGGAGTCGGAGAGACAGCAGTCGGTGGAGTAGGAGGAGAAGGCGGCAGCGCGACCACAGCATCCTGAGGCGGAGCCTGCTACGCCCCAACGGCTGTAGTGGCGGCAGCAGGCAAAGACACCTCAGGAGTCACTTGGGCCATGGGGGCTGAGCTCGCCCCAGCCGGCTCAGCCAGGCCTCGCGAGGACGACCGGGCAGGAGAAGCCCGTGTGTCGCGGTCACCTTCCTTCGCGGGCAGAGGCGCTGCCACGGATGGAACCTCAGGAGCTCCATTCGGCTTCTTTGCTGTGGGCCCCAGCCTGTCCAAGAGATGTGGACGTCAAGCCTCAGCAGCAAAACAAGAAATAAAGACAAGAATCAAGCGCTTATGGGTCATCGCTAGTGAGCTCAGGCAGCCTCCGGCCAAATTTGAAGCCTGAAAGCCGGCTGGAAGGGTCAACCTTGGGAAGCTCGGGAGCGGAAGGCGCGTCTGCGGTCCGCCTCGGGGCCGGGGCAGACCCGCGGGAGATCAGCCCGGTCCTGTCCTTCTTCGGGATCGGAGGCAAGCTCCCGCCGCCCTGCTCGTCATCATCCTCGTCGTCATCGCTTGGAGAGAGGCGGAGAGCGCGGGACCTGCGCTGGGGGAGGGGAGCCCTCGACTCTCCGTCAGTCGCCTCGGAGTCAGGCCCTTTTTCCCGCTCCCCTCCTTCCTCCTCTTCGCTGGAGTCGTCGGAGGACACATCCACCGATTCCTCGGGAGTTTCCATGGGCACGGGCCCGTCCCCGTTGAAGACGGGCATGGACTCCACTACCTGCTCCCAGTCGTCGCGGAGGAACAAGGGCATAGGAGCACCCTCCAACATCACCACATCGCCCCCGACCAGAGATTGGAGGACCGCAGCCAGATCTTCTTTGGCCAAGGCCGCGGGGCTCAGATGGAGCCTCCACATCGGAAGTGAGTACTACTGAAGCGGAGCCAGCTGGTGCTCCAGGAATTCCCTCAGCAGCGACGCGCCGGTCAACTTCGTCGCCGCCATGTTGGCCGGCCTCAGATCCGCGTCCATCTTCTCCAACACCAGCTTCGCGCGGGGGTCCGCGAGCTCCGCTTGACCCCAATCGCTGGAGCTCGTGGGTTGCTCCATGGGCAACATCAGCCGAGGGTGGATGCACCCAGCATCTGCTAAGACCCACTTGCTCCTGAAGCCCTCAATCCTTTTCCCGGGGTTCGAAATGGCAATGGCGCCACCGTACGCGATGAAGCTCGCGCACGCGGAAGCAGGACAGCGAGAGGTCCGGAGGTAGAAGTAGTGGCGCAGCAAGGCCACTGAGGGCTCCACCCCTACGTGAGCCTCACAGTAATAAGCGAAGATTGCCAGGAGAAGGACGGAGTTGGGGTGGAGATGCAGAGCCTGTATCTTATAATGGCGGAGGACAGAGAAGAAGAACTCAGAGAAGGGAGGCACCAGGCCAGCAGCAATGGCGCTTACAAAGAACGGATAGAAGGTGCTCCCTTGGCCCTCAGGGGTGGCGGAGACGGCCTTGAACACCTTCGCCCTGTCGATGCCCTGCGCCGCCACCATCCGGCGCAACCGGGCGAGGCTCGCCTCCGACACGTTCGGCGAGTCCAGGGCAGACGAGTACCAAGCTCCGGCCGGGGACTGACGAGGCGCCATGGCTTCCTAGGTCACGCGGTCGGAGTAGATCTGGAAATTTTGGAGGGAGGAAGGAGAGGCGCAAGAAAGGGGATCTGAGTAGCAACCGGAGAAAGCAAAAAAGCAAAGCCTAGGCAGATGCCGCTCCCTTATCAACTCGCGCGGTTGCTGAGGCACCCACGTCCAGTCAACCGCCCCGCGGCGCCCAAGGCCGCAGGCTGTTAGGGCCCGCGGCGCTTCGCTATTGCCCTTTCGCCTCCCTGCATGGCCAAGTCCGGGCGCGCCTTGGTCCCGGGGGCTACTGTTGGATTCTAGGAATGGTGGTCCCCAGACTTGCCTACCTGCGGCCTGCGGCGTGGCTCAAAGGGGGGCCCAGCAGGGCCCATCTTCATCAACACAGACCCAAGACCCTCGCGAGGGGCCAAGCCTCGCGGGGCGGACGACACGGAGCTTCCTCAGGCACGACCTCATCAGGCTGGCTCGCGAGGAGGCGGAGAGATCAAGGCGGGGTACCTCACGAGGTGCCCGTGATGCAAGCCATGACGACCAAGGGTGCCAGGCGGGCGCCAGCCCGTGCAGTGTCCTCCTTTCCTCTTTGGTGCAAAGGAAGCAAGCGCAGACGAGAGCATCAAGCAAAGGCACCCGTTTCGGTGCAACGAGACCAAGACCAGTCCAACGGCAGGGAGGAAGTCATTGTGGAGCCCAAGCCAGCATCACCACCAGAGCCTTTGGCAGGCGAGGACCAACTTTAGTCAGGATAAGTGTACCAGATGTTCCCCTTCAAAATGGCCAATTGTTGGCGCCCTTCCCGCTCAATATTTGGGAAGAGGCCCAGGGCCTTTGCCTATAAATAGGACTAGCCACCCACAGGGTAGGAGGATCGCAATCGAGAAGGGAGAATCTAGAAGCCAAGAGAGAAACAAGCTAGGATCGGATCGAGTAGCATCACACAGAGAGAGAGAGAATGGCGACTGAACTCCTCCTAGCAGTTCATCCCCCCAGCCAAGAACAGACCCTCGCGAGGCTATTCTTCCTTGTATTGCTCATCATCATCAGACCAAGAGGCAATCCACCACACCACACACTGGAGTAGGGTATTACACCACAACGGTGACCCGAACCAGTATAAACCCTGTGTCTCTTGTGTTGTTCTTTCCATAGCTTAGATCTTAGCGAGGCGGAGGGGTGCAGGTAGGTAGAAGGCGAAATCTCCGCGCGCACCCCAGTGTTCGAACCTCAAGGGTCTGCCGGAACCCGAAATCCGACAAGTAATGGTGCACCTGGTGTGTGGTGCACCATTACTAATTTTGAAAAAAAAACATGTTAGTAGTTATGCACCAATGGATAGTGCGCCATTACTAGTTAAGACTAGTAATGGCGCGCTATCCACTGGTGCGCCACTACTAACAATTTTTTTATCTTTTTTGCAAAACTAGTAATGGCGCACAACACACCAGGTGCGCCATTAGTAATGTGGACATTAATGGCGTACCTGTATCTTGTGCGCCACTGCTATATAGCAGTGGCGCACCACATACATGGTGCGTCATTAATGCCCATATTAGCTATAGCCGTTTTTCTAGTAGTGACTGCACCCACATAATGAATATTCTAGATGATGCTCTCCAAGGCTTCAGCATTAGAGATGGCCACATGCAAATCAGGAAACAAATCAACAAGAAGGTGGGCACATGCGCATAAAACTAACTTCTGCTGCATCCATGTCCCAAAACCAAGCAAGAAGGATGGATTCTACATCCTCCATCTCATCATTGAGTTCAACACAGATCACCAAAAGCTTCGCATGACAAGTAGAAATGATGAACATATCCACATGTGGCTAGAATCTCATGGAGAAGTGTATTATAAACTTAGAGATGAGTTCTTTCGCATCCAAAGGGACATTGCGATGATCATCATGAAAGAAGTCATCGATGAGAAGGGAATGTTCCACCACGGCCCTATATCGCGAGCTGACGTCCGAACTCGCATAGGCATGCAACGTCAAGACCTCACGCCGTTCAAGAAGCTAGGGTCCATCCTTGATGATATGGAAGGATGGAACTTCTAGTGATTTACGACGCCGATGATGATGATATGTGTCGGTTGAACTTGTATACTTTCTGTAGCGATGAAACTTTGTGATGTCCATAGTCCCTATCGAACTTGCGTAACGCTACTTTGTTTGTTTGCGTATGATGACCTACGTACCTCTAGTTAATTAGTTTGCATACTGTATGTTACATCTAGTTGCTAATTAACCCTGTCTTTTTCGTGTTGCTCTAATATATTTTGTTGCATATGACTGTACATCCTCTTGATGAACACGCATCTCTAACAGGTACCTGGTTTCTTGATGGCGAGATGGCGGTGCTATGTCGTGTACAAAGGGAAGGTTCCGGGGGTGTACAACGAGTGGCCTGAGTGTCAGGCGCAAGTGAATGGGGTCTCGGGCGCCAGCCATAAAGGCTTCAAAACCAGACAAGAAGCCGAAGCTAGTTACTTGAGGTTCACGCTAGCACGAGAGAGGACTCATAACCGCCGCCTCATGTACTGCATAGTTCCACTCTCACTCATAGTGATAGCTCTTCTCGCGTATACCATTGTTTAGATGGATGACGTTGTAGTTGCAAGTGTTCGAGACGTGCATGTATCGCTATTTTCGAGATGATGACGAGATGCCACTTTGTGTTGGATGATGATTATGATGAGACTATTTGTATGTATATGCCATGATTACATTTGTGGTCTCGCAGCCATTTGTATGTGTATCATGATGACATTTGTATCTGCTAAATATTCTTGTATAAAGCCTATTCATATACAAAACAAATATGCAGGAAAAAAACAAAAACTACTAAAATTTGCAGTAGCGAGTGGAGAAAAGTTAATAGCAGCGCCATAGTAGCAGTAGCGCGTCCAGGAAAAGCACGCTAGAGCTATTAGCAGTAGCGAGCTTCCACGAAGTACGCTGCGGCTACACTTGTATAGCAGTAGCGCGGGTGTGCACGCGCTACTGCTACGGGTTAGCTCTAGCACCTTATTAGTAGCATCGGTCCCCGCGCTACTGATATACCTAGAACCCCCGCTGCTGCTAGCCTTTTCCCTAGTAGTGTTGATGTCCTTGGGACACGACATCTTTTCAATAGCATCAAATTTAGCTTTGTCAACTTCAATACCTCTTTCAAAAAATTTATGCCCCAAGACAATACCTTCATTAACCATAAAGTGGCACTTCTCCCAATTCAAGACAAGGTTTATTTCTTCACATCTCTGCAAAACTCGATCAAGGTTGCTCAATCAATCTTTAAAAGAGGATCCATAAATAGAGAAATCATCCATGAAAACTTCACAAATCTTTTCACAAAAGTCAGAGAATATAGCCATGATGCATCTTTGAAAGGTAGCAGGTGCATTACATAAACCAAAAGGCATACGTCTATAAGCAAAGGTACCGAAAGAGAAAGTAAAAGTAGTCTTGTCTTGATCATCAGTTGACACAGGTATTTGAGAGAAACCAGAGTAACCATCTAGAGAGCAAAAATGTGTATGTTTGAATAACCTTTCTAGCATTTGTTCAATGGAAGGCAAAGGGTAATGATCTTTTGTAGTAGCTTTATTTAATTTGTGAAAATCAATCACCATCCTATAACCTGTAATAATTATTGGCGGAATCAATTCATTTTTATCATTAGGAACGACAGTAATACCTCCCTTCTTATGGACACAATGGACAGGGCTTACCAAGTGACGATTAGCAACGGGATAAATTATACCTGCTTCAAGGAACTTTAATATTTCCTTTCTTAACACTTCTTTCATCTTAGGATTTAGCCGTCGTTGGTGGTCAATAACTGGTTTGGCTTCTTTCTCCAAATTTATTTTGTGTTGACATAGAGTGGAACTAATGCCCTTAAGATCATCAAGAGTATATCCAATAGCAGCACGGTGCTTCTTCAAAGTTTTCAATAATTTCTCTTCTTCATGCTCTGAAAGGTTAGCACTAATAATAACATGATATATCTTCCTTTCATCAAGATAAGCTCAAACACGGCGAGGCGGGGCAGCTGCGCGGGTGGCGGCGGGGTTGTAACATCCCAAATTTTCAATTTGGAATGTTATACACTAGATCAACATTGCATAGCATATTTTACTGCATTTTGGTTGATCCTAGAAAATTCTACGCAACTCAAGGACCCTCGGAGAGATTTGGGGATTTCGTTATTTTCATATTTGAGTTTTCTCCAATTTTGAAAATAGGATCATTTGATTTTATTTATTTTATCTTCAATTATTTCTATTACAAAAATATGAGAGAGGGAATAAAATGACTTTCCCAAAATAAAGAAATATTGAGTATTTGATAAAAAAATCAAATAAGATTTTATTTTGGTTTTATTTGCTATTTTATTTGAATTTAGGAAAAATGTGTGTTTTTCAAAATTGCATCTAGGCCCCAAATTAATGTTCATCCTGTGCGGCTTGATTTTAGAAGCCGGGGAAAATTTATTTCGGGATTTTTGGAATCCGTTTAGTATTCCTTTTGTTTTTTTCTAAGCGTAATTATTAAAAAAAAGTCCGAACCGACTGTGGGCCGTAACCGGCCAGAACTTTGCCTGGCCGGGCCTTTAAATAGTGTCGCCCGAGGCCCGACAGCCCAGCCGCGCCCCTGCCCAAAACCCTAACCCTAGAGCGCCGCCGCCGCCGCCGCGTCGCACCGCCGCCATGCC
>NC_041380.1:489396564-489438089 GCF_002162155.2 Triticum dicoccoides
GCGCCGCCCCGCCGCCAGACCGCCGCCGCGCCGCCTCGCCGGACCGCCGGATCCGCCGCCACCGGAGGTAGATCTTGCCGCCATTTTTTTAGAACACCGATCGGTTTTCCGTCGGTTTTGTTTGGTTTTTTTAAATAGATCGGTTTTTCCGGTTTATTTATTTAGCGAGCGTTCGCCCGTTCGTTCGTTTTAGAGAACATTCGTCGTTTTTCTTTTTCTCGGATTAGATCCATGATTTTTCTGATCGCGATTCCTGATCCGTTTTCTAGTATAACTTTTCGCTCGTTTATCGGAATCAGGCGATTCAAGCGCCTGGAGTTTCGTCTCGAAACCCTCTTTCCATTTAACCAAATCAAACAAGTTTTTGCCACTGTAAAAATTGCCCTAGATCCAGAATAGTAAACGAAGCTTGTTTCTTTTGCCATTTGTCTTTTGTTGCTTCGTTCGAGTTGATTCTTTTTGCCAACCGGAGTTCTTAAGTTAACTTTCTGAATATATCTCTTATTTGAGTTTTACCTGTGCATTAGTTGAGTACTTATTGTATGATTGTTTGATTGTGATAGAGTACCCGGAGTGTGCCGCTTGCTACTTCGAATCGCTAGGTTTTGCGGATCATCAGCAAGGCAAGTAACACTTTGATCATACCTCCTACTACCCAGTTTTATTGCATTAGATCAATCCTCACACATTGCATGATTAGGATCTAATTAAATTGTGGGTTTGGGAAGTAGTTGAGGTAGTACCTATTACCTGTTATTATCAAACCTTTGGGAGTTACTTCTATGTTTGCTTATTATGCTATGCTATGCTAGTAGACGTGGATTGGGTGAGTGTATCCATGATAGATGTGAGATTGTAAATTAATGGTTTATCTAAGGTGGCAACTTAGATACACATCTGGGTGGATTGAAGCACCTGGGTATTCGAGTGATTGCCTGTTTTCTTTTGGACCGCCACCCAGGCTCAAAGGGATCATGAGATTATTCATGCTAGAAACTTCCTTGTGCAGCCACAAGCTACTATGGGCTCTAGCATAGTTGACTAAGTCGTGCGAACTCTTACAGTGGTATACTAGCAGATGTAGGGGATGTAGGTTGGTACGGTCTACCCGTTCGTAAGATGCTAGCGCTTCTGAAAGACTATGTCTCGGTTGTCCGTTTCTCCAACACCTAGTAGCGCGAGAAATCCAATGGAGGAGATCGAGTCTTGTGGGGAAAAGTGCACAAACCTCTGAAGAGTGTATAAACTAATCATGGTTAGCCGTATCCCCGGTTATGGACATCTTGAGTATCTAGTACCTGGATTATCATGTGAATCTCATCATGTTACTCTAAAATTAAATTGTCAGGTTTTGTTTAATGATGATGCTTAATTGGGATTGAGAATGCTGTCAACCATTCTCAATGTTTAACAACTACCATGATAGTTAAATAAAATTTATTCCATTGCAGTAGGGAAAAATTGGCTTTACGTAAAAACTGTAACCATAGAGCTTTCCACCAGCAAAATATGCATATAGTATAGCCTATTTCATTCCGTTACTCTCTGTGTGTTACATTGCCAGCATATTCCATGTGTTGACCCGTTTCGGGCTGCAACATTAATGTTGCAGACTTTTCAGACGATGATTAAGGTGCTTTTAGGTCGTGGTTTTATACTTAGTGATGCCGTTGGAGTTGATGGACTCACTTATCTTCCAAGCCTTCCGCTGTTATCGTTATTAGATGGGCTTAAGCCATATTTATTGTAATAAGCTCTCTCTTGAGACACTCGTTGTAATAAGTGTGTGATTGCTACTCTGTTATAAATCCTTCAAGTACTATGTGGTGTCAGCATTACTGATCCAGGGATGACATCTGAGCACAGAGATTGGACCGTTTGAGGTCTGGTCGCTACAAGATGGTATCAGAGCACATGCTGACTGTAGTACACGACCACTAAGAAAGACCTAGATCACTACTCACTCTTCTCATTCTGACCTCTCATCTTTTCTACTCTTTTAGGATGGCAGATGCAAGGAACAAGTTCACACAACCGGATGAAGATGCACCCTTTGGACGTCACTTGAAGGAAGTCACTAGATACCTAAACATAGGAGTACCAAGCTTCACCGAAACTACAACGCCACTCTATCGGAAGAAGAGCGCTGGATGATTCAAGTTCAAGTTCCAGGAAGGACGTTCATGCCAGTCACTGAGCCCATAGAGTTTTTCTTTAATGCACCAACTTGGAGTCTAGGAAAGAGCATGGCAGCTCACATCGCCATGGGACGCATTGGAGAAGTTTACCGCAATGATCTCAAGGATACTATCTACCAGATTTGTGGGCGCCGAGCTGAGCACTAGGAGATGATCAGCACCAGGAAGGATAGATCAGTTGCAGCTTTTATCCAAGAGTTAAACCAGCACATAAGACGACAGGAGAACCAGATGTGCGCCGACATGATAGATTTGAAGAAGGCGAGGACAAGAATCAAGGAACTCAAGGATACACGTGAAGATTATGAAGAGGAAATCAAAGTATTAGTGGAGAAGAATGATGATCTGATCAAGAAGATTGGAATATTTATGGGAGGCCCTACACCACTAGAAGAAGATGAAGAACCCAAGTAGATTCTCCCGGAAGACTACATCATCATCGATGACACCGACTCGGATCCAGATGATAGCGATGATGACTATATGGATGAAGCAGGAGCAGATATCATGGAGTCTGCAACTGAAGAATATTTTTAGTAGACCACCCCATCAGTAGTAGTAGTCCACCATGTAAATATAGTAGTCTGAGCACTTTTGCGATAGTTAGATCGATTGTATGCCCTTGTTTGTTTGATTGAATGAAGTGAATTGTTTGCTTTTGCCTCATGTGCATATGGGTAGTGTTTTCTCTTTAGACCCTCTCTACTCTTAAATATTATCTTTTCTAAACCTTAGATGCCTCCGAGATGTGGCCCCGGATTTACCTTCCCACCGGAGCTCACCCAGTTGATCCAGCAGCAGAACACATTGATGCAGTTGCTAGTCCAGAATCAGAATCAGGGGAACAACGACAACTCACCAACACCACCACCACCTGTTGATCATTTAGCCCGTTTTCTTAGGCTGAATCCGCCGGTGTTTTCTAGTAGCACCGAGCCGATAGTAGCAGATGATTGGCTCCGCAAGACAGCAAGGGAGTTGACCATGGCAGGATGCACAGATGCGGAAATGGTGAATTTTGCCGCACATTAATTGGAAGGACCCGCGGCATCATGGTGGGAGAATTTCACAGCCACTTTCCCTTTTGACACTGTCACATGGGACCAGTTCCAGCAGGCTTTCCGTACTGCCCATGTTTCAGCAGGAGCTATGGCCATGAAGAAGCGAGAGTTTCGCAACTTGCACCAAGGAGGACGGACAGTTGGCCAGTATGTGGAGGACTTTAGTAAGTTAGCACGTTATGCCCCAGATGACGTTGCTACAGATGCAGCTAAGCAGGAGAAGTTTCTAGAAGGACTGAATGATGAGTTGAGCATGCAGTTGATGGTAGCAACCTTCAACAACTACCAGGAGTTGGTAGATCGTGCTCTCATGATTGAAGGGAAGCAGCAGCAGATTGAGAATCGCAAGAGGAAGTATGGACAAGGAAAGAACAATTCAGGAGCTCAGCAGAAGCCACGTTTTACCCCTAGACCGGGAGGACATTTTCAGCATACCCATGGAGGAGGTAGCTCGCGCAATCACAATGGCACCAAGAATGGTAATGGGAATGAAGGAAGCAATGGCCAGAACCGCACCAACCCATCGACCCCAACCAAGAGAGACCTGAGCCAAGTCACTTGCTTTAAGTGCCAGAAGACCAGACATTATGCCAATGAATGTCCTGAATCCCAGAATGGAAATGGCAATGGAAGCTCTGGGAAGAAGCTGAACCCTTTCAACAGGGGACAGGTGAACCACGTTAATGTGGAGGAGGTTGAAGAGCAGCCGGATGCCGTAACCGGTAAGTTTTTGGTTAAGTCATTTACTGCACTCGTTCTTTTTGATACTGGTGCATCACATTCATACATATCAAGGAGATTTGTGGATAAGTATAAACTACCAACCCAAGCCCTTAGACCACCCATGTTAGTAACCTCGCCTGGAGCAGAGTATATGGCTAGTCTATGGTGTGATCGATTACCATTAAGGATTGGTAACTACGTATTTCCCTCAGACCTAATAGTATTGGAATCTCAAGGATTGGATGTGATATTAGGCATGGATTGGTTATCAAAGTACGAAGGAAATATTGAATGTGCCAGTAAGTCAATTTTGCTTACCACTCCAGAAGGGAGAAGGATCAAGTATGTATCCCGGCATGTGCCGAAAAGGACTCAGGTAAATTGTTTAACATGAGTTGTGCAGGAGGAAGTACCAGTGGTGAAGGATTTCCCTGATGTATTTCCAGAAGAGTTGCCAGGCATGCCACCGGATAGAGATATTGAGTTTTTTATTGAGCTTTTGCCAGGCACAGGGCCAATATCTAAGAGACCATATAGGATGCCTGCAAAGGATTTGGTGGAGATTAAAGCAGATTAAGGAGTTACTGGATAAGGGATATATCCGCCCAAGTTCTTCACCTTGGGGATCACCAGTACTTCTAGTAGACAAGAAGGATGGATCGTTAAGGATGGTTGTTGATTATTGAGGATTGAATGAAGTAACCATCAAGAACAAGTACCCACTACCAATGATCAATGATCTGTTTGATCAATTGCAAGGAGCTAAGGTATTTTCCAAGATCGATCTGCGATCAGGATACCACCAATTGAAGATTCGAGAACAGGATATACCTAAGACGGCTTTTACCACCAGGTATGGGCTATACGAGCATACTATTATGTCATTTGGTCTGACTAACGCACCTGCATATTTTATGAACATGATGAACAAAGTGTTTATGGAGTTTTTGGACAAGTTCACCGTAGTCTTCATTGAAGATATCCTGGTTTACTCGAAGAATGAAGAGGAGCATAAGGAGCATTTGTGTTTGGTCCTTGGAAAGCTCAGAGAACATCAATTATATGCCAAGTTTAGCAAATGTGAGTCTTGGTTGAAGAAAGTTGGATTTCTCAGACACGTTATATCCGGAGAAGGTATAGAAGTAGATCCCACTAAGGTTTACACCATGACAAATTGGGAAGCACCAACAACATTTGGAGAGATCCATAGTTTTCTTGGACTTGCAGGATACTACCGGAGGTTTATTGAAAATTTCTCGAAGATTGCAAAGCCTATGACGGAGTTGTTGAAAAAGGATAACAAGTTCATATGGACTCAGGAATGTGAGGCAAGTTTCCAGGAATTGAAGAAATGTTTGGTTACATCACCAGTGTTGATTTTGCCAGATCAGACCAAGGATTATGAGGTGTATTGCGACGCTTCACGTCGAGGACTTGGAGCAGTGCTTATGCAGGAAGGAAGAGTTGTTTCATATGCCTCACGACAACTTAAGCCTCATGAGTTGAACTATGCTATGCATGATTTGGAGTTAGCAGTCGTAGTGCATGCGTTGAAGACTTGGAGACATTTTCTCATTGGAAATCATTGTTAGGTGTACACGGACCCCAAGAGTTTGAAGTATATTTTCACGTAGAAGGAGTTGAATCTCTGGCAAAGGAGACGGTTGGAGCTCATCAAGGATTATGATATGAGATTGCATTATCACCCCGGAAAGGCTAACGTAGTAGCCGATGCGCTGAGTCGTAAAAGTCATGTCAACACCCTAATGACGGGAAATTTACTAAGGGAGTTAGCCGAAAATCTTCATGAGCTATGTTTGGAAATAGTACCAAGAGGCTATGTAGCAGCATTGGAGATTCAGTCTACTTTGATGGATAAGATCAGAGAAGCCCAGAAGACTGACAAGGAGATTGCTTCTATTAAGGAGAAAATTAGCAAAGGAAAAGCTAATGGATTTCGTGAAGATGAGCACGATACCTTATGGTTTGAAGACCGTGTTTATGTGCCTAATGATTTGGAGATCAGGAAGTTAATTCTGCAAGAGGCCAATGATTCACCCTATTCGATTCACCCAGGAAATACCAAGATGTATCTGGATTTGAAGGATATTTTCTGGTGGACCGGAATGAAGAAGGATATTGCGGAGTATGTAGCAGTTTGTGATATATGTCACAGACTAAAGGCAGAGCATCAGAAGCCAGTAGGATTGCTACAGCCATTGCCGATATTCGAATGGAAGTGGGATAAGCTAGGTATGGATTTCATTATGGGTTTACCTAGAACTCGTTCAGGCTATGACTCGATTTGGGTTGTAGTCGATCGTTTGACAAAGGTAGCTCATTTCATCCCGGTGAAGACTACCTATACCAGTGCCAAGTTGGCAAAGATATACATGACCAGAATCATATGTCTGCATGGAGTTCCAAGGAGCATTGTATCAGATAGAGGAACCCAATTTACCTCAAAGTTCTGGAATCAGTTGCATGAAAGACTAGAGTTCAGTACAGCTTTCCATCCGCAGACAGATGGACAGACCGAGAGAGTCAACCAGATTTTGGAGGATATGCTGAGAGCTTGTGCACTACATTATGGATCTAGTTGGGACGAGAATTTGCCATTTGCAAAGTTCTCTTACAACAACAGTTATCAATCCAGTTTGAAGATGGCCCATTTCGAAGCCTTGTACGGAAGGTAGTGCAGGACCCCATAGTTGAGGGATGAAGTAGGAGGCCGCCAGTTGTTTGGACCGGATCTGATTAAGGAGTCTGAACAGAAAGTAAAATTGATTCGCGATAGGCTCAAGGTAGCCCAGTCCAGGCCGAAGAGCTAGACAGATTCTAAACGCAAGGAGACAGTTTACGAAGTCGGAGACCGAGTTTATCTTCGAGTATCTCCACTTCGAGGAGTTAAGCACTTTGGAGTTAAGGGAAAGTTAGCGTCACCTTTTTGTAGGCCCATACAAAGTTTTGGAGCGTATGGGAGAAGTAGACTATAAGTTGGAATTGCCCGAAGGATTGTCAGGAGTTCACGACATGTTCCATGTTCCCAGTTGAAGAAGTGCCACGCAGAAATGGCTGATATACCGCTGAGAGATACAGTGCCACTGGAAGCCATTCAGTTGGATAGTGATTTGACCTATGAGGAGAAACCAGTTAAGAATCTAGAGTATGCCAGTCGAGTCACCCGCAGCAAGGTTATCAAGTTTTGCAAAGTTCAGTGGAGTCACCACAGGGAGGATGAAGCCACCAGGGAGCGAGAGGAAGAATTGCTAAAGGACCACCCTCACCTATTTTCTAGCCAACCCGAATCTCAAGGGCGAGATTCATCTTAAGGGGGTAGGTTTGTAACATCCCAATTTTTTAATTTGGAATGTTATACACTAGGTCATAATTGCATAGCATATTTTACTGCATTTTGGTTGATCCTAGAAAATTCTACGCAACTCAAGGACCCTCGGAGAGAATTGGGGATTTCGTTATTTTCATATTTGAGTTTTCTCAAATTTTGAAAATAGGATCATTTGATTTTATTTATTTATCTTCAATTATTTCTATTACAAAAATATGAGAGAGGGAATAAAATGACTTTCCCAAAATAAAGAAATATTGAGTATTTAATAAAAAAATCAAACAAGATTTTATTTTGGTTTTATTTGCTATTTTATTTGAATTTAGGAAAAAATGTGTGTTTTTCAAAATTGCATCTAGGCCCCAAATAAATGTTCATCCTGTGCGGCTTGATTTTAGAAGCCGGGGAAAATTTGTTTCAGGATTTTTGGAGTCCGTTTAGTATTCCTTTTGTTTTTTTCTAAGCGTAATTATTAAAAAAAGCCGAACCGACTGTGGGCCGTAACCGGCCAGGACTCCGCCTGGCCGGGCCTTTAAATAGTGCCGCTCGAGGCTCGACAGCCCAGCCGCGCCCCCGTCCCAAACCCTAACCCTAGAGCGCCGCCGCCGCCGCGCCGTGTCGCGCCGCATCGCTGCCCGCCATCGTCGCCGCGCCGCCTCGCCGGACCGCCGGATCCGCCGCCTCGGAGGTAGATCTCGCCGCCGGTTTTTTTAGAAAACCGATCGGTTTTCCGTCGGTTTCGTTTGGTTTTTTTTTTAGTTTTCTTTTTTAAATAGATCGGTTTTTCCGGTTTATTTATTTAGTGAGCGTTCACCCGTTTGTTCGTTTTAACGAACGTTCGTCGTTTTCTTTTTCTCGAATTAAATCCATGATTTTTCTGATCACGATTCCTAATCCGTTTTTCGTTCTAGTATAATTTTTCGCTCGTTTATCTAAATCAGGCGATTCAAGCGCCTGGAGTTTCGTCTCGAAACCCTCTTTCCGTTTAACCAACTCAAGCAAGTTTTTGCCACTGTAAAAATTGCCCTAGATCCAGAATAGTAAATGAAGCTTGTTTCTTTTGCCGTTTGTCTTTCGTTGCTTCGTTCGAGTTGATTCTTTTTGCCAACCGAAGTTCTTAAGTTGAACTTTCTGGTTATATCTCTTATTTGAGTTTTACCTGTGCATTAGTTGAGTACTTATTGTATGCTTGTTTGTTTGCGATAGAGTACCTGGAGTGCGCCGCTTGCTACTTCGAATCGCTAGGTTTTGCGGATCATCAACAAGGCAAGTAACACTTTGATCATACCTCCTACTACCCAGTTTTATTGCATTAGATCAATCCTCACACATTGCATGATTAGGATCTAATTAAATTGTGGGTTTGGGAAGTAGTTGAGGTAGTACCTATTACATGTTATTATCAAACCTTTGGGAGTTACTTCTACGTTTGCTTATTATGCTATGCTATGCTAGTAGACGTGGATTGGGTGAGTATATCCATGACAGATGTGAGATTGTAAATTAATGGTTTATCTAAGGTGGCAAATTACATACACATCTGGGTGGATTGAGGCGCTTGGGTATTCCAGCGATTGCCTGTTTTCTTTTGGACCGCCACCCAGACTCAAAGGGATCATGAGATTATTTATGCTAGAAACTTTCGTGTGCAGCACAAGCTACTATGGGCTCTAGCATAGTTGACTAAGTCATGCGAACTCTTACAGTGGTAGACTAGTAGATGTAGGGGATGTAGGTTGGTACGGTCTACCCGTTCGTAAGGTGCTAGTGCTTCTGAAAGACTATGCCTCGATCATCCGTTTCTCAAACACCTTGTGCGAGAAATCCAACGGAGGAGATCGAGTCTTATGGGGAAAAGTGCACAAACCTCTAAAGAGTGTATAAACTAATCATGGTTAGCCGTGTTCCCGGTTAAGGACATCTTGAGTGTCTAGTACCTGGATTATCATGTGAATCTCATCATGTTACTCTAAAATTAAATTGTCGGGTTTTGTTAATGATGATGCTTAATTGGGATTGAGAATGCTGTCAACCATTCTCAATGTTTAACAACTACCATGATAGTTAAATAAAATTTATTCCTTTGGAGTAGGGAAAAATTGGCTTTATGCAAAAACTGTAACCATAGAGCTTTCCACCAGCCAAATATGCATATAGTATAGCCTATTTCATTCCATTACTCCCTATGTGTTACATTGCCATCATATTCCATGTGCTGACCCGTTTCCGGCTGCAACGTTAATGTTGCAGACTTTTCAGACGATGATTAAGGTGCTTTTAGGTCGTGGTTCTATACTCAGTGATGCCGTTGGAGTTGATGGACTCACTTATCTTCCCAGCCTTCCGCTGTTATCGTTATTAGATGGCCTTAAGCCATATTTATTGTAATAAGCTCTCTCTTGAGACACTCGTTGTAATAAGTGTGTGATTGCTACTCTGTTATAAATCCTTCAAGTACTGTGTGGTGTCAGCATTACTGATCTAGGGATGACACCTGAGCACAGAGATTGGACCGTTTGAGGTCTGGTCGCTACAGGGGTTGTGCGGTGCGGCAGGGCGGGGCAGGCAGCGGCTGCGGCGGCGAGGTGCGGCGCAGGCGGTGGGGCGGCTCGGGGTCCAAGGGAGGGCGGGTGGTATTTAAGGGGGGAAGAGGCGCCTGCGGGGTCCGACTTGGGGAGGGGGTCAGCGGCGTCGGGCGGGGCTCAGACTCCCTCCGAGTCCGGCGACGGCACGCGGGCGAGCGGGGGAACGCGGCAGCGAAGCTGGGTCGGCTAGGCCCTTGGCCCAGTTCGGTCCAGGAACTTTTTTTAAACAAAACCGCCAAAAAGGGGGAAAATCCTAAATAAATATATAAAAAATATAAAAATGCCAAAAACAATGTTCACCGTCTAAATAAAATATTTTGAATAAAGTGAACATTTTCTTGGCCTAAAAATGCAATTTTGAAAAATGCAAATTTTTCTAATTCAAAGAAAATAGCAATAAAATCCAAATAAAGTTATTTATTTGATTTTATCATTTTCCTCTAATATTTCTTTTATTTTGGAGAAGTCATATTATCTCCTCTCATATATTTTAATACGAAATATTTCGGAGAGAAAAATAATTAAATCAAAATGACCCTCTTTTCAATATTTGAGGAAAATTCAAATATGGAAATAATAAAATCCCCAACTCTCTTCGTGGGTCCTTGAGTTGCTTAGGATTTTTAGGATCACAACCAAAATGCAGATAAAATATGATATGCATAAGATGACCTATGTATAACATTCAAAAACAAAAATTTGGGATGTTACAGACGTAGATTGTCGTTCGATCGTGGCGCATCCTACGGTGCACATACGCGGTTCGCGTGGCTGGGGTTTCGGCCAATCATAACGTAACACACAACAGGCTCAGCGCAAGTGTTTCCGGAAGCGAAGGAGATGAACTGTGTGCGATAATGAACGAGCAAAATTGCAAGGGAAGCCAAATTTCTGTTGTCGTTTGTCGTTGAGCTCTTGGATACCACCGCACTGTACGACTGCCCGGCCCCTCCATCCAAGAACTCTCTCTAGGCGCCGTCCATGGCACCGTGGCACACAGTAACTGGTAAGGAAGCAATGGCATCCCGCCGCGCTGCGTTCCTCGCCGCCCGCGACCGCACACATCGTAAGGAAGCAATGGCATCTCGCTGCACCGAGTTTATCGCCGCTGACGGCCAGACAGTTACATGGGCAGACTTTGAGGCTATCATGGACGGATGGGTGGTGGATCTAGAGGCGACCAAAGCCGCACAAAAGGAGTGAAAAGGCAGAAAGCAGTCAAGAAAAGAGAGTCCCGCCGCCATAAGAAAAAAGAGACCGCACGCTGTGGTGATGAGAGCTTGGCGGAGATCGAAGCACGGTGGGCTGCCGCCTACAAGGCCGGGAAGGAGAACGCCGGCGTCTGGCCAGCATTCCCTGATGGCAGCATGTGAGAAGTAGTTTAAGTTTGTAGTATTAGAGAAGATTACCAGTAATACTTTAAGTTTATAGTATTAAAGTACAATGTCGGTACGAGCATCCTTTGAGAGCTTTGAGCGTTGATTAGCATGTGTGCCCATGTGCGTTTTTTTGCGTTAATCATTAGAAGATCACAAAACACACAGTTTCTATGTTGTATATGTCTGTGTTTTTTCTTGCGTTAATGACCCATAAGTTAGTTACGTGTGCGATGTTTCCTAATAAACCAGGCGTACCATTGACCGAAAAAAGTTCAAGTACACGTGTACATTTTTTGTAGACGGGATCTGCCAACTTTCTTTTTACTCGCACACGAGTATTTTACACGCTTCGTCCGCGTTGTGTGTTTCCCCTGCCCAAGTTTCAAGTTTCGTAGCAAAATTTTCATTAGGCGCGCGAATTCCGAATTTATTCCTCCAATCACATCCCCACACTCAGTATCCCCCCCTCGCGCCTCCCCCTACTGGCATCTCAAATAGCCGCCGCCGCAACCACATCTTCAACCACATCTACGTTCTGCTTGGATCCAGTCAGGTAACCTACCGATCTCTGTCACGGCCCTGGCCTAATTTCTTAAATGGCGTCTGCAAAACATCCTCATGCCTCCAAATCCCCACCTCCAGGAGCTGATGGCGGTCCATGGCGTGATGGCCGCTGTGCGTGTTGACCCGGACGAACACCTCGCCTCCTCCGCCGTCTACATGGTGCAGGCTCTGGCCCAGATGAAGTCCCCCAGCGACTACCCCCCAGGACTTAACAAGTAAGATCTGGCCAGCTAAATCTTACCAATACCACTTGCAACGGCTATGATTTGTACGGTTGATGTATTAAGCATGTTCGTGCCTTGTTTATTTCAGTACTGCACACTGTGTGATGTTCAAATATTACCGTGTCCAGCTCAATTTCGCCAATACCAGCAACAAACTTGCAATACATGACTCAGGATATCACTAGAGATGCTGCCCATTTACTATTTTTAGTGGATGCTAACCCTGTTGTACTTAACATGCATGTCCATGTACTTACACAGGACCATAACGGCCGATGATGTTGTTTGCCATCGAGGTTAGCTGCATCCCATGTCTTCAAGTATTTCACATCACTTGTGCAATTGCAGTTTAACTTCTACCATTTACTAGTTTCCTGTAGGCACACATGTCAGTGGCACTGATCCACGCTTCGACTCGGAGGAACAACTCGAATCCACCATCGCTGACTTTGGACGGGCTCTAGCCAAGATGAAGTGTCCCAGCAACTACCTCTCAGGATTTACAAAGTATGTACTCACCAATTCAATCTTACCAATACCAGTTGCAATTAATGGCTATGTTCTATACGGTCGATGTATTAAGCATGTTCTAGTAAACATGCCTAACACATTTTTGCTATTTTCCCTACCTTTTTATAGACATCTGGTCCATTCTCTGCTCTGGCAGCACCTGCCTTGTGATGTTTAACTATGTCAATTAAATTTTTATCAGTACTGGTTTCAATGTCTATTAAGCCTGTTGCAATTAACAGTTGAATCCATTTTTAAATAGTTGTATTTTAGTGGCTATAAAACTTACAAAACATGACTTAGGATGCTGTTAAGCATGTTGCAATTAATAGTTGTATCCATTTTTTAGTCTATCCATTTGCTACCATGCTACTCTCCGCAATGAAGATATACTAGAGATGTTGCCCATTTGCTATTTTTGGTGGATGCTAACCCTGTTCTACTTAGCATGCTTGTCCCTGTACTTATGCAAGGTCATAACAGCCGATGCTGTTGTTTGCCGTCAAGGTTAGCTGCATCCCATGTCTTATAGTATTTCACATCATTTGTGCAATTGCAATTTAATTTCTACCATTTATGGGTTGCATGTAGGTACACATGCCAGTGGCACTGATCCACGCTTTGACACGGAGAAACAGCTCGCCTCCGCTGCCGCTGACTTTGGGCGGCTCTGGCCAAGATGAAGTGCCCTAGCAACTACCTCTCAAGACTTACCAAGTATGTACTCACTAGTTCAATATTACCAATACCAGTTGCAATTAATGGCTATGTTTTCTACGGTTGATGTATTAAGCATGTTGTAGTAAACATGCCTAACACATTTTAGCTATTTTCCCTACCTTTTTATAGACAACTGGGCCATTATCTGCTCTGGCAGCACCTATCCTCTGATGTTTAACTCTGCCAATTGCATTTTTATTAGTACCAGTTTCAATGGCCATTAAGCCTGTTGTAATTAACAGCTGCATCCATTTTAAAGAGTTGTATTTCAATGGCTACAAACTTAAAAAACATGAATTAGGATGTTGTTAACACTATTGCAATTAATAGCTGTATCCGTTTTTAATCCGTCCCTTCGCTACCGTGCTACTCTTTTGCAATGAAGATATCACTACAGATGTTGTTGTTTTATTACCATTTGCTATTTTTGGTGGATGTTAACCCTGTTGTAGTTAACATTGGCTTCCCATGTACTTACACACGGCTACAATGGGCGATGTTGTTGTTTGCCGTCGAGGTTCGCTGCATCCCATGTCTTATACACCATCTATTCCTAAATATAAGTATTTTTAGAGATTCCAATATAGACTACATAAGGAGCAAAATGAGTGAATCTAGATTCTAATCTAAACTATATTTATAATTCTATATAAATCCGTATGTACTTCATATTGAAATCTCCAAAGAATACTTGTACTTAGGAACATAGGTAGTTGTATTTTACATCATTTGTGCAATCTCAGTTTAGCTTCTAACTTTTACTGGTTGCTTGTAAGTACATATATGAGCGGTACTGATCCACACTTCGATCCCTTTTGTGTATGGGAAAATGAGATATTTATGAACAAGCGTCAAGAGAGGAAACTAAAAAAGATTGTTAGGCGAAAGAAATGGGTGATTGGAATTAAGCTCTTTATTTACACTTTGTCGAAGACAACATTGAACTTTATGATCGTAAGTAATGTGTTGCTTTTCCCCCTGCCCACAACAAGTTACTTTGTTAGATATCAGTATCTGATATTTTTCTCTTTTCAGTGGTTTCTGAAGCTATTTATTGATGATTACCTTGCAAACTACATGACCAGAGTGAAGGAAACTAAGGTTGAAGTATATAATTTATGCTACCATGATAATGCTCTAGAAGTCTTCCTGAAGGCGGTGAAGGATGGGCCGGCGATCGTCACAAGGGGTTCGACAAAAGTGGTTCGTGCCTATGGCATGCAGGAAGGCACATTATGGGCATTTCGCTTCTTCAACACCGTCGGCAGTCAAAATGATTTACACTTGTCTCTTCACCTTTGCCGCCTTTAAATATTATGGTTCATTATAGTTAATTGCTGCCTAATCCTGTAATTACTGAACATATTATACTAGCAATTTTATTTATGGATTCGTTGTTGAACCATTGTGTTGAGAATTTGAATTGCACATCTCATATTTCAAAATTTCCAATTCGAATAATAAATTATACACAAAAATAAAAAGACAACAAACGGTCATGGAACTTTGCAAACGGTTCTGGCAGTGAAAGCGCTTGTGATGGATAGCCCAATGCCACATAGTTTTCTACATCAAATCGTGTGTGATGTAGTTGATAAAAGCAAACAGTTAACCAAGGCAGAGCGTGTGATAGTTACACCTTTCACACATGAGCCTACACATAAAATTGTGTCGGATGTACATACGAACGGAAACGTTTTCCCTATTGACTGTGTGGGATGTACATAAGAACGCAAACATATTCCTTGGATTGACTGTGTGTGATATACATACCTACGAAAATGTTTTTGTTGGATTCACCGTGTGGGATGTACATACCTACGGAAATGTTTTTCTAGGATTCACCGTGTGGGATGTAAATACCTACGGAAATGATTGGGTTTCGATGCGTCGCCCGATCACGCACGACCCCAGTCTGTGTCCCAGGAGGGCCTATTCTGGACGATTTCTGGGTCGTGTGGGAAGGACCCCCCCTATCGCCCACACTTACTTGGCGATGGTTCGAAATACTGTCGCGGAAAGGGGTTAAAAACCGTTTGTATAGCACCGACGCGTACTAGTGTATGTACCACTTGCAAGGCCTGACGCTTCCATCGGAACCTCTGCACCTTGCATAAAATTTCTTTCTGTCAGTCCACATAGTCTTGGCATCAAACTCATGTTTGACTGCATAAGTCTTGAAACATATTCTAAACTCCTTCATGCTTGGGAACAACTTGCCTACTTCAATAACATGATTTTCTTTGTCATACACACTTACAAGCTCATCATCATGTGCATCATCTACATCATCTGCAGCATCTTCCATCAACTATCCATCCACGTCTTCACAAGCATTTATGTTAGCATCATTAGGCAAACTCGATTCATCCCTCTCTTCCTCATCTTGATCATCTACTGGATCTACTAGAATGCCAAAAGTTTGGCCATCTCAGTGTCAGCCATTGGTGCAATGACCAAATCAGTAGTGTCTTCTAATTGTACTGAATTCCAATCAACACAAACAACCCTTGCAGCACCATCACAACCCTCATCTGCATCTTGATCAAACCCCCTATTACTATCACTTCACTTGTAAACATGGGCATTATCTGTCTTTGTGAAGCCCAATCATCATCTACCATCTATGAAGCCAACTTTGAGGGCACATATCCAACCTTAGAATCTGATTTCAGATCAATGAGCTCTGCATGAAATGTAGTCTATTTGCTGCCCAGCCGTCTTGCCGATCGATTTCATTCACCATCTCTTCACCATTCTCAATTCTCACCTACTCACCCTTCCAATTATCAAACCGTAACAATGCTACCTCTTGCTCTGGACCCAAAAAATGCTCTCCCTAATTTTCTCCACAACATTTCTCACAGCCCTCTCTTCCATGCACCGTATTTCCTGTGGATCAATCTCTACAAATTCAACCTTCCATTTCACAATTGTATCTCTCTCTATGTCTCGCGCACTACCATCACCTAGCTTTGCCTTAGAATGAAAGAATTCGACAGTGAATTCGAATGTCCAAGCACCATCGCCCATGTTTGTCAATGGTGGGCAGTGTGAGCTAGCAGAAGCAGACGAGGCACAAATCACATAGCTTGGAAAGGATGCACATACCTAGTCGACCTTGTAGTCTCTGGCGGCTCCATCGCGGTCAGCCTCCCTCCCCCGCACCCAAATCTGAATCAAATCGACTAAAAACAGAGGGAAACAGATGCTAGGCTGTGAGATCTAACTCGACAAGGAGAGAAGCAGGACAAGGGTTCCGGATTCACTCACCACAGCCGTCGTCGTCGCCGAGAATGAAAGCTCCGCCGCTGCGGTTACCGAGAAAAAAAGCTCCGGCGTCGTCGCCGGCTCGCCGCCAAGAACGAAGAGGAGGGAGCAATGGGTCACGTCTCACCTGATTCAGATAGGCACGGGGACACATCTCACCTGCTGCACTGCCAAGTGGGGTCGTAACTAGATGCACTGTCAAGTGGGACCCACATGTCTTAAACATAACCTCAGTCCCGTTGATGACCATTTTAATCGCCCGAGTGGGCCTTGGCTATTTGGGTATTTTCGTCAACCACGTCGCACTCCTTCCATTTCACCTCAAATGTGTCGCACATGAGCTATTGACCCCTTCTCATGATCCTTCTCATACTATCGCCTCTGCCAAAACTCTCTTCTACAAAGTTGCAATTGTCGACGCCGGCAAGGAGCAGCGGGCGAGGTGGTGGCACAATTGACCTGCGGCTGCCGAGTGCATGTTGCCAGCACACTGCTCACTAAACGTGCGTCCTCTTCCTGTCCCGTCAGTCGCTGCAGATCGAGCCTGGTGGTGTAGTGCTGGAGAATGAAGATGAACGGAAGTTCCTTTTTAACGGAAAGCATGGAGGTTGGGGAGGGCCGGAGGGGGGAGGGCCGGTGGGGTGGTGGAGAATTAGGGTAAATTGGCTGAGGGAGTGAGATTTTATCGGATGTCCCCGAAGGAACAGGGAGTGAGATTTTATAGGATCAAGAACCAACGTTAAATCGACACATTGAACAATATCTATGTCGTCCAACCAGCTAGACAGATCGGACAGTTTTCTATTTATACGGCAGAAAGTTTCTGTGTAGCTCGTCCTATATGATACCCCTTATCTATGCCGTTGGCCATAATATGGAGATGTGTGCTAGTGCTAGCATCAGCAGTAGTATCTCTGTAGCCACAGAGCGTTTAGTCCCTCCTAGTTCTTGCGTGCAACCAGCGCTGTCCCAGTCGTGTAACTGCCTGGTCTCCGTTGATGTTCGGTCCCGGGGTCCACCCTCCTCTGTTCCACCCGCCTCCCTCCCTCTCTGCAGATATTTGCATGCAGCACAAACTCACTCCGTGTCTCTCTCACGGCATTTGCACGCAAGACACGCTCTCTCCTATTTATTTTACTCCATCTGCATGCAATGCAGCACACTGTCTCTCCTGACATGCAAGACACACACACTCTCTCTCCTTTTTCTTTACTCGACGAGCACTAAAAGCACGCACATGTGACACTATTGTGGTGAGGAACCAGCAAGAATCGAGTCAAAACAACTACAAGAAAATGACCTATAAAGAGTACATGTAGTCGAGCTTTGACTTTTGCCAGCCATACCTATTAGTGTGAGAGTACCTTTTGTGATTATTTTTAGTGAGGGAGAGCTCGTGATGTTGTGAATGCGTGCGAGAGTCCTAAAGAGAGAAATCATGTAGAGAGAGGTGCATGCATATGCCAAAGAGCAAGGAGAGAGAGCTTGTGAGAGATTATGTTGTGCAAGCTTTGTCCGAGAATTGTGCGTGTGAAAAAGAGTGGAGAGAGAGGGCCCTATGTGCATGCATGTGAGAAAGGATGGAGAGAGAGAGAGGGCCATGTGGGCATGCATGTGACAAAAGCCTGCAGCGGGTCTAGTCTGACGAAAACATGACATCTCAACAGAGTATTAAGCGTTGAGAGCCCTACAGCAACTGCTGTTTTCTAAATCTTGGCACATATTCATATGTGCCTCGGTCCAGCTTGAACGGTTACGATATAGGGTACCACGTAGCCTGTCCTACAAAAAACCGTGCTCTATGGTTATGAGTGTGGGAGTGTGGTTTCATGTAGCCTGAGCTACAAAGGAACTTTGTGTATGGTTATTGGACTGATAAGGTTTCCGTGCTTGGAGAAGTTGTACATTCAGGTGAATTAATTGTTCACTGACAATAATACCTTGTGTTTGGCTGCTCATTTGATCTACTTGTTTTGGATGTTCTTTCCAGCGCAACACCTCAAGGAAGAACAATAATGCGTGGCGTCGTAAATACCGCGATCTACTCAAAAGTCTTGACATCCGTCTGAAAATTATGGTGTTGAATTATTATTCCGGCAGAAAACCTGACATTGATTTTGTCACATTCTTTGCCCTCAACGCTGAACCGCTAGAGTCGATGACACTTGCCGTCCAGACCGACGATGAGGACTTCTTGGCAAAACAGCCTCACAAGCTTCAGCTGGAGAAGAGGGCTTCAAGTGGTGCTCGGTTTCATTTCACCACGGAACGACACTACGAATTTGGATACAAATTATCTTTTTGAGTGGTAGTTTTGAAAATACTTCGTGTTTGGTCCAGTGAGAAGTTACCCTATCCAACCAGCAAACCTTATTTTATGTTTCGTCCGATAAGCTACTGTGTTTGGAGTATTTTAGTTTGTATTGTCTTTCAACATGTTCAAACAAGCTATTTATTTAAATGATGTTTGCGGTTATTACTTATTATTGTCTTATCATGAATTCATGATACCCTGTTTAGATAAAATTATTTGCACGCGTGGCGCCTGGGTTACTGCAGGAGAGGTGTGATTCTGGACCATAGTCCACCCGCACCCACGCTCGGCGCCGTCCGATTAATACTACTTCATTGGGGATACAAGCTAGCTTATCACTCAAACTTCAAAGATTAAGCTAATTCTAGAACAGTATCGGGGACCAGGGCTATGCCCTTTCTTTTCTGAATCTATGTGGGCCCAAGCAGTGCCCCAATGCTGATTCCCCTCCTGGTTGTCCCATGCAAATAAATCAATTAGTATATTTTTGGATATTTATTTATAGAATGGCTATAGTGCACGCATGGTACATCGAAGTTTATATGTGTATTCATGATATTTATTCATGCAAAAAGGATACTTTTGCGTTCTTAGAAGAAAAAATCTTGTTCTCTAAAAAAAGAAAGATTACACGTGCTTTCACATAACTATCTCTATCTTGTTGTTGCTACGATTTTATTTTTCAAGAAATTACTCAAAAGATATAGATGACCCAAATAACCATGTTGATGTACATACATGTAAAAAATGAATAACAATGCTGTTGCGCATAACGAGGCAATACAAAATGTTGAACAGTGAGAAAACTAGTACTGATATTAGTGTGGTGTGCTTTGTCCCCTAGTATCTTGTTGATTTGGCACTGATGTTAGTGTGGTGTTAGTAGGTTTTTGCCCGGTGGTAGATGTTTCAATAGCGAGCATCTGCAGCGGGTTTCCTACTAATGCTCCAACTTGCCTATCCCCTTTCCCGCCCCTTCTCTTTTGGTTAGTTGTAATACCTGGATGGATGTACTGAATATTTCCGTTAAGCAATTAATGAAAAGGGGTGTGAGCCTGATTGGAAAGAAAATGTTGATCTCAGGCAGTCCACTGTGAAATTCCGGCAACTTCATATCATGGTGACTTGGAGAGGATATTCTCTTCAAATTTTAGGTCTGGTTGTACAACTGGATGAAGATTGGACTTTTGTTCGGGGCATGTATAGAGATGATTTTGGCAGTCTCGAGCATGAAGCCATGAATTAATGTTTGAGGCTGAGAAGTCCGCCACTAACCATGCATGCATTGCATCTCCATGACACCTGTTTTACTGTTCACACGTGAAAAATCATAGTTTGAGGTTTAAAAAAATCTGAAAAAATGCACATGAAGATACAGATGTATACTACTCCCTCCGTACCATAATGTAAGACGTTTTTTTACACTAGTGTAGTATCAAAAGGTGTCTTACATTATGGGACGGAGGGAGTACATCTCAGTAAAATTTCCAGATTTGTGTGGGCTGCACATAAAAAAATGATGGGCTTTTATAGTGAATAGTGCATGTGCTAGAAGTATATGAACGTTTTTGTCCAGCTAACACGGAAATGTTTTCATCATGAAATGTTATAGAAATGTAGTATACATCTCTATGTTCATGTGTATCTTTTTTTCAGAATTTTTTGAAACCTCAAAAATATGATTTTACACACATGAACAGTAAAACGGGTGCCATGGAGCCTGAGCTCCAAACAACCACACTCTTCCATTAGTCATTTTCAGAGAGTATCTCGTGGAGACTACTTCCATCTCACTCTCAATTTTAAAAAAGAACTGTCCAAAACTCTAGTTTTGGCGCTCAATCCCTACCAAAAATTCGCGAGGCTGAAGGCTGGGATGACGTGAGGAGCTATACCAACGCGGGTCGGCTGGGGTCAGGGGGCTTAGAGGGATGACCTCGGGCGACAACAAGCCTTTTGTGCGTAGAGGAGCTTCGAGCCACTCATTCTCTGGCCATGCCTTCACACCTGCCGTGTTACACCGACTTCACCGCACCGCCACCATCTACGCTTTCACTCACACCGTCTGCATCATCCTCCCATGCCATCACTGATATTCCCTCCTGTTGGTCCCTGACAGCGTCGGCTAACCTCGTTGTCCTCCCCCATGCCACCCCACCTTCCATTGTAGATTGCCATGATGCGTCGGGCTTCCACCGTGCCGCCCGCCTCGTCCAAACCACCACATCTCCTTGTTGTTGCTCCGCAAACTATGCCTCACCTCCCATGCGCTGCTCACCCTTTCCCGCTTATGCAACTGGAGCAAGCCACCGTGCCGAAGATGATTTCGAGGTGGTTATCATCGCAAAGGAGAAGGGAAAATAAATAATAATATTTGATCCATTGACGAGGGGCTTCCACTTATCATTGTCTATGTAGAAGAAAATGTAGTGGAGGTATCAACAGTCTACTTGAGAAAAGATTCAAAAGTTGTTCTCCCTACTATAGGGGGTCACCTTGCATATAGGATGATGTTTTTGGTAGTCTCCTACAGATACTCTTATAGGAATCATCAAATGTGGAGAGAACATTTGATGATTCCTATAGAAGTATCTGTAGCATAGTGGTAATAGCATAGTGGAACTTGTGGGGAGAACATTTTAGAGGAAAAGCTAAGCACTCATGCGCTGCTATGGAACTACAAACGGCGTTACTAGGATCAACCTATGGTTATTTCATTTTACTGCCCGCGTGGGACACGGTTTCTGACCATGTCATGGCAAACAATGTTATATATTCTCCTTTCTTTGTGACTACAAGCAAGTTACTCTCTTCATGCCACATATCTATGCCCAAAATCTACCTCTAGCCTTACTAAAAATTGTGTTTCCCAGCTGGTCTCTATGTCACTTAGTTTTGTATGTTCCTATCTTCTCTAACTCTAAAGGGCCACCTTACAAATCTCACTTCCCTATGTATAATTAGACATGGACTATAGAATCATTTCTAGTTCTATTTTTTCTTCAAAACGGAGGCAAAAATTGCCTTATCTATTAATTAAGCAGAAGATAATTTCCCAGTTAATTACAGAAAACCGGGCAAAAACCGGAACAACAAGGGCCAAGCCCACACCCATAGACTGAAAACACACAGGGCAAAGCCCACCCTTATTGATGACATGTCGACCTGCGGCCATACAACGCAGCTCCGACTCTGAAGGAGAACTCAGAAGAACGAAACCAGGCACGGCTGGCGCCATGGAAGATCGCCAAAAGGGCCGCCTGCAGCTAGTCATCATACACCACAGGGCCCCACCGCCGCAGCTTTGACTCCACAGCAACAAACAAACTGAGGCAATACCGTGGACACACCGGAGAAGAGCCGACTATCGCAAGCATTGTCGCGTCCCCGACATTGCTCCCACCATCATCATTGCCACAGAAGTCTGGTCGCCACCGTGATTCTCTCGGGGCCGCCGCCCCGACATCCACCGCTCCGTCGCGCCCAGCGCAATCAACCGGCACCGCCTTCCGGGACCGCCCCGACATACCACCGCGCTCCTCAAGCAGCAACACCGCACAACCCAGCTGCCCGCAGCCCACGCTGCTCAGGGCAACCGATCGCAGACCACGAATGTCGCACCACATCCGGGGCCGCCGCCTCGACGTAAATTCAAACCGGACCGACAAGCTTCCCACCTAAGTGGGCCAAGATTGCCACCCAAGAGAAGGCCGAGCCGCCGCCCCGCACCATGGAGCCGCCCCGCGCATCTCTTTTCGAGGCCGCCGCCTCATCGCACATCAGTCGTCTGGGGCCACTGCCCCGGCATCCACGAAACCCGACGTAGGAGAAAATCAGACGCACCAAAGCACAATCTAACTCTCCCAAGCAACGCCCCCAAGTGGGAAACGACGAAGACGCCACCGTCGCCCGCTCCACAAACATCTGGAGCTTAGCTTTTCACCCAGAGAGCCCGAGCCCCACGTAGAAGAAGATGACTTCCACCACGAGGCCTCCAAGGAGGAGATGACGCCCGAAAGCTCCACCATTGACGGCACCGACAAACTCGGGTCAAGGCTTTCGCCCAAAACACACACATCCCAATGGAGTCCTGCAGATCTGATCCACCAAAAAGTGTGGAGATCATTGGAGCCATTCCTGTTGCGCCTTACACTCTCCAATGTCGACCACCAAGCTTCACCATGCAGCACCCACAGTAGCAGCACCTAAAGCTGCAAATGAGAAGTGAGCGCATACGTCACCCCGGCCAAAACGCCATGGCTCCTAGCCCGGGGCCGCCGCCCCGGCTTCCTCCTCACCCCTGTTCCGCACCTCTCGCCAGAGCACCACCAGGCCACACCCACACCTTCCATGCTCGCGCCGCGCCGGACCAGATCGGCCGAAGCACGGGCCACCGCCCCATAGCGCCAGGGTCGCCGCCGTAGGCTGGCCCCTCAAGCACACCACTAGATCCGGGCGCGAGGGCTCCAGCCCGCCGGCGTCGAGCACGCGACGACCACGTGCCAACACCGCACGAGGCAGCCACGGGCCGCCCGCCCCTACAAAAGAAGCCCCGCCGCCGCCGCTGCCACACGGGCTTTGCCCGGCGGCGCATCCCAGCGGCGGTGAGGGGGGGGGGGAGACGGCGGAGGAAGCGCTGTGGGCGGTGGCTTTGGTCGCCGCCCGTGTCGCTCGTGCGGAGTGACGTGGGGGCCTTTTCTCCAGCGCCGGAATTTTGGTTGTCTGAGGGATCTCTCTTGACTTCCAGTTCTATTATCATTCAACAATGGATGCAACTATCGGTTTCTCCTTCAGATCTGCACCATTCGATGCCAACAACTTTGGTCCAGCTCTCCTAATTTCTAGGCTTTTAACAATATGGTGACAACCATATAATAAAAAATGCTAAGAGCAAATATAGTTCAACTACTTAAAATAACAGATTTGCATCATAACTAGATAATCATTGGACACTTCAATAACATGACTAGCATGGATACAAAGAAGTTACAACCAATGATTTTATTTCTTGTATCTTCTAATAACCATTTTCAAGCTCAATATGATTGCACAATGATGCATGTAAAGCGTGCTCTAGTGCCATCTTGCGTGGACTAGTGCTTCATAAATACCTTTCCCTTCAAGAATTAAAACTGAAGCATAATTAGCTATCACAACAACCGCATGCATATAAAAAAGGTATGCGACTTAAAATAAGAGATTTGCATCGTAAGATGAATTATCCCCACCCCCTCGTTCTCTCTCTCTCTCTCTCTCTCTCTCTCTCTCTGTGTGTGTGTGTGTGTGTGTGGCTCGCTTAATGCTTTGGACATGGATCCTCCATGATTTCTGTTTGTTATATTAGATTAGAGATTTCTATTATTCATGTAGTGTGTGACACATTTTGTAAGATCACTTTTCTATTGTTTTCCCCATGAAATAACGCTGCATAGCTTATGTATGCCAAGAAAAAACAGTAAAACAATATTTTATTTTTAGGGTTCAAACAACAAGCTTACATGTAGTTATATCTTATCAGAAAAGTTAGTGAAAGGGGCCACTTGAATAGTCCCTGATTATACAACTTAAATTTTGCATCCTTTAGGACATTATTAAAAGTAACTTCCTCTGAATTACCCATTAAGTACTCACAGTAAAACCAATCCACAACCTTGATAAAACGGAGACAAGCAACACTTTACGTTTGTATATTGATCATATCCCGATGTTTATACATGTGCAATGGAAGGCATATGGGCATCACGGAGCAGGTAATAACACAAACACAATTCAATGCAACTCAACAATGTGCAAACAATGATATGCAGTAGTTGAGCATATAGAACAAGTCGATAAATGAAGTGATTAAGTAAATTAGGAAGAGTAGTGGTAGATCGTTAAAAAGATAGTGGTTGTGCAAAGCATAAACTAGCGTTGGTTTGCACTGAGATAGTGATTTTTTTTACTTATGCTCTAATGTGATGCAAGATCCATGGATGAGACAGAGATACAGATGCACTGGATGTATATCCTCTATTAAATACTTCATAATGGTACACTAGGAATGGATTGGGAATGGCTGCGGTTTTTTTATGTGATTATGCACTCACTGGTTAACTTCGATCTGAATTATGATAATGTATTAGATTTTTTATTTATTTTCTAATTGTTGATGGTATTATGCATAAATGCTTGTGTGAAAAGGAAAACAGACAGGCAATAGACCATCATGAAAATCAATGTGCAACGTGCAGTTGGACGGGGCTGACAACATCATTGTACCATATGTGATACACACCACTAGATTGTTTGCTTGATATGTGGAAGAAATAAAATTTTGGGTCGTTGGAGCTTTTGCGGCCTTTTGTGACCATGAAGTTATGCTTTGAACGGAGTAAGAGCAATGGGCAGTTCTACAAGAGAAAAACCCTTCAAATCACACACACTCATGTGATTAATATCTCCTTTCAGCTCGCCCCCTATTTTAGTTCAGAAAATACATAGTTATTGAAGTATAGATAACTCAACAGTATGAAAATTCTTATGTATGCACTAATGAATTCATGGGTTGCGGGGCCATAGGGCTAATGGCACTGGTTATTACTTTATTTTAAAAGAAAATTTCCAAGTTTATTGCTTCTCTTCCTTTCGGTTTGCATGTTTCATTTCCATAAGCTGCATTAGTTGTGATGTCTTCCATGATTCGATCAACTGCAATGTTGATGCATTATTTATTCAGGTGGTAAGGTGTATACTAGTAGAATTATTCAAGTTAGGATGTTTTCTTATTAGCTTTGTTCATTCCCCTGGAATTGCTACTCCACATCATTTCATGACCTATGTTTCTTTTCATTGATAGGGTTTGAAGAGTATAGGTATGGGACTTCTAATTTATCTCCATGTATGTTGGCAATAAGCCATGTGTGTGTGCATGGCGCGTAGGTGCGCGTGTGTGCGTCGCGTGTGTTTGTGCACGAACGCTGCAGATTAGCTGCATGCATGGGCGTGTGCTGTTAGTCTGTTAGTATGTGCAGGCTAATTGCATGGATGTTTGGCCGGGTCTCACGGAGGAGGGAGTGGCTCACGACGAGAAGAGGCTGATTCCGGAGGGAGTGTGTGCGTAGGTTATGCATGCGTGGGCGCTGCGTCATCCGGTGTATAAAGTCTAGACGATGTAGTCCTTGAGTGGTGCCAATCCCAGTGAATAAAGGTTGCCAAGATACAGGCCGGTACGCGGCCGCGGCGTTCCTCGCCATTGCTCTGAGTTCGTGCTCGAGTTGGGTTATCTTGTGCGTATTGTTTCCGGGTTTGCGCCAACAATTGGTATTCAGAGCCACAAGGTTCGAGGGGCTGCCGTGGCGTGCGGCGGCGTCCGCGGCGCGCGCGGCGAGTCCACGGCAGTTCATTGTGATGTCGTGCGCGCGGCGAGCACGGTGGTCGTGGAGGCGAGGAGGTCGCGGAGGACCTGTGTGGTGGCGCAGAGGCCGCGGTGGCTCGACACGACGACCATGGAGGCGCAGTGGCGCGAGGCACGGAGACGCGGCACGGCGGCGCACGGAGCTGCGGGTTTCGGCAGCGGCAATGAGTGGCGCACGACTGGGCACAGCGCGGCAGTAGCTGCATCGGCGGCGGTGCGCGACAGCGGCCGGCGAGGTGGCCGCGTTGCACGGCATCTGCGACGGCTCGTGCTGGAAGGACACGGTGGCGTCGGGCGGCAGCAACCATGGCGACGAGCCTGTCGTGTCGGGCGCGTGTATGGGTGCGCGCCAGGCGCGTAGGGCGCGTCGGGTCCACGACGTCTGGTGCAGTCGAGCTCGTCGGGCGCGTTCGGTGCGCATGGCACGTGCGGGACGCACCAGTGCGGTTGGGCTCATCGGGCGCGCCGGGTGCGCGCGGGACGTGCGGGGCACCGAGGGACGTTGGGCGTGTGTCGCCGGCGGAGAAGGAGCTCGGCGTGTGTCGCCGGAGTTGTGATGCAGCACGGTGAGACCGACATCGGTGCGCCAGGTCGGGTCCGTGGCGGTGTGACCGTCGTCGTTGCGTCAGGTCGGGTCCGCGGGCTGGGTGACGATCGTGGCGACGACTTCGACATGAGCTACTCCGGCGACGGCGAGGTCATGGCTTAGGAGGAGAGTGTTGGCAATAAGCCATGTGTGTGTGCATGGCGCGTAGGTGCGCGTGTGTGCGTCGCGTGTGTTTGTGCAGGAACGCTGCAGATTAGCTGCATGCATGGGCGTGTGCTGTTAGTCTGTTAGTACGTGCAGGCTAATTGCATGGATGTTTGGCCGGGTCTCACGGAGGAGCGAGTGGCTCACGACGAGAAGAGGCTGATTCCGAAGGTAGTGTGTGCGTGGGTTATGCATGGGTGGGCGCTGCGTCATCCGGTGTATAAAGTCTAGACGATGTAGTCCTCGAGTGGTGCCAATCCCAGTGAATAAAGGTTGCCAAGATACAGGCCGGTTCGCGGTCGCGGCATTCGTCATCATTGCTCTGAGTTCGTGCCCGAGTTGGGTTATCTTGTGTGTATGGTTTCCAGGTTTGTGCCAACAATGTATTCCCAAGCTGCAGCGGCATCCCAACCCAATCTTGAATTGGAAACTGTCTTCACCGCGTCGCCCCCCTCCCCCGCTAGGGCTACTCGGATGGCGCCCAAAAACCTAGCTGCCGCCGGCGCGCACTCCCTCCTTCCCTCCCTCCACGCCACCGACCTAAGCCCGGGAGCCGACGGTGGTGGTGGAGGACATCGCCTCTGTCCCGCGTCTCTGGGTTGTGCAGGGCCTCGAATCATGTGGAGGCGCACCCGATCCGATCGGTGTGACGACAATGGCGTAGGCGGCGCGGGCTGCAGGCACGGTGGCGTGGAGGTCCTGATTGTGGCATCGGCGGCACGTCCGGTCAGATCTATTTTGGCCGGTGCAGCCGGCAGTGGTGGACATCTCTTTCATCAGAGGCGGCCCGCCAGCGGCTGGGTGGTCGGATCTCGTGATTCGTCATCTAGTCCCGGCTACGAGTCGGGGAGACATAGTTGCCGGTGAAAACAGAACCGTTGGCGGGAGATGGCGGCGTTTTGCGCCATTATCTTCATGAAGGCATCGTCGTGTAACTGTTGTCGACCCACTCGTGCTACTTCAGGGGGAAACATTGGATCTGGTTTTCCAGACCGGACGATGGCGGTACTACAGTGTCGTTTCTCTCTTGGGAGCATCGTTTGTGGAGCAGCGCTGGAAGACAGAGGCGGGAGGTGGAGCGGCTTCGTTTTGCACGTAGCTTCGATGGAGCTATGAAATCATGACTGACCGACAGGTGCTACGCTGAGTCATGCCAGGTTGATAGGTGCTACGCACGATAGAACTTCCGAAGTCTTCGCGTCTAGACGGACGAGCGTAGGGCGGTGGAGCCCTTGGGCGTCATGTTGGCTTGACGGGTGTCCAGACTGGCAAGGATGACGGGGATCTCTCTCCTAAAGATGGGTTAGTAGTCTGATGATGATGGCAACTTCTAAAACGTGTGCATGTGATGTGCGTGTTAGGTAGGCTGCACCGGCTGTTGGTCCCGGTACGTTATATGGATGGATCGGCGAGGACACCGATTTTAGATATTGAGAGTGAAAGCACTCCACATTATCGAGTTTGTAGATGTGAGTGATGGCTTTGGGTGGACTGATGTATGTTTTTGTCAGACCTTTGTGGAATAATTAATAATGATGGTTGCATGCATCGATTGATGCGGAGGCCGGGGGTTTAACCTCCATTTCTTAAAAAAATCCACCACTTCCAGGATCACTGTTGGTTGTGCATTAGGAACATTAGGAACGTGGATGGGGAGTGGTACAACTTCAATAGTCTGTATCCGTCCCATCTCTCATTTTCTCCTCTCAACTTACCTTGACACCATGAGGGGGCCTGGCTAGAACATCTATGTAGTAAGGGGCACTTTTCCCAGGGACTGCCCTACTGATTACAATTATTTTGGCCAGTGGCTGACTCATGATGAACCCAGGATCATTACACATTCATGCTTTGAGGCGTGGCAGAAACAAGAGAGCAACACTGCAATAACAATGGTCTCGAGGAGGTATCTCACAGTGGGGGTAGCCGCTAGCTTGAGGAACCTTGAAGTTCCAGGCACAAAAACTGAAGTATCTAGTCAGTAGCCTTGCCAACAAAAGGGCATGCCTAATTGCCTATGATGCAAGAGGAGAGTGATGATAACCTGTAGGCGGCAACAACTATTAGCTTGATGCCATTTGAAGCTCCAGCGACGAGTTCTCATCTAGCCCAAGAAGAGAGAATTTTGACAACCATGGAGGAACCTGGCGACGGCAACTCTGAGGGGCTGGCAGAAGATGATTAGGATGTCATTTTTCTTCTTCATTCATGTAGGAACATTCTTGAACGCGAAAAGAAAATGAAGTCTCCGTTCGCTGGAGCAGCTATTGTGAACTTCTGATACGATGTAATGATCTGGAATGTTGGATTGAACGTGTGTGATAATATATTTACATGAATACATTGAACTTCAGTTAAAATGAGCCTGTGCATCTCTTTTTCTCAATTTGTTGGAATTCATTTGAAATGCTACTCCTTTAGAATGGATTTCGGAGTTGGCTAGATGGCTAGATCTCAACTTCCCTTGTTGCCTTATCTAACGTAAGGTTTGGTTACCTGTATGAGAGTGGATGGGTTGCTCTATGTAGAGCATAGTCCAAAACATTCTTATGGATCTGCTCAATGTTCATATGTGGGCTGGCATGTAATAATAGGTTTAGCTTTCATCTTGCATATATATTCCGCTTTTGCATATCTATTCCGCTTTTACCGTCTCAGGTCAAATGATGCTGACTTGAGGTTGACGGTAGTCTATTTTGTCCTTTTGATATTAAGCTTTTCAATGCATAGCAAAACATTGCTAATCTTTCAACCGCTTCAGGTGCATATGTGGGTATGTCATATTACAATCAAAAAGCAAGCTTCCTCGTTTTGTAGTTTGTGATGACACAGGTTGCTGCTTTGCAGAAGACCCAAAAGGGATATCTATGAATCCGAGCTATCTGATAGGTTGCTAGTGATCAATAAATGGCAAATTGGAAAAGTTGTAGGCAACCATGTAACTCATGAAGAAAGAACATGCGCTGATTAGCGAAGCACAAACTGTCGCACTTCCATAGCTAGGAATTCTCGCATCTCTCCCTCCATGCACTCTATCTGGTTGGGAAAGTTATATTGGACTGATAGCCCACTTAATCTGAAAGTGGCGTTTCATTCGTGCAATCCACATGATGCGGCATGGAGGAAGCATGGACAGACAGCTGCACCCACAAGGTTCAGACTTCAGAGTTCAGACATCACAACCGAGGGAACCTGCTACCTGCTCCCATTTAAACTTCTCGGTTCAGCAATTTCTCACAAGTCACAACCATGTGAAAGTTGCCAGTAGGTGCAAGGTTACAGGCAAGCACAAATATGTGTCTCATCAATTAAGCACAAGACATGCTCCCTCCATCAATTTTAATTTCAAATGGCACCCGTTGGGCATTCATTCATAGTGCTACCGTCCTAAATAAGATGTCACGGGAATGTCACGTCGTTGTTTGGTGATAAGCATAGGTAGCAGCAACTGAGGAAGCCCGAGCTAGCTAGCTAAAAGATTCTTGGACGGTCATGCGTATGATGGGACATATATGTATCACCTGAGGGATATATATGTTGCTTATGATGGCACTTCTAGAAGTTCTTATGGGCAAGAAATAATACATTGCACTGCTCCCAAAATTAAAGTGGTAGATGCACTTTCTCTTTCTAGATCCGGTGATGACACTTCTCCCAAAATTAAAGTGCTAAATGCACTTCTCCCAAACACCAAAAATTCTCTTCTACAAATCCACCATCATGCAATCTCGCTGCCTCTTGTCGTGGTGATTTTTCCACACTTCCGTCCTGTATAAAACTTCCTTATGGTCAGACGAGTGTGTTCTACACACAATCAAGTCGAGTGGAGATTAAACGAAAGTCACAGGAATTAGCAAGGGAGCAATGGAGGGGGGGAGGAGCTCGCAAATATTGGGATCCTAGCTCCCGTGAAAATACCCATGCACATCATAGAAATTATGTGATGTCTCCCCTGGAATCTAGATCGTCACCTCCATTGTATCTCCTTCCCCCACTTGTATAATCTCCCTCCTCCTCCCTCCCTCCCTCCCCACACCAAACAACATGCCAGAAGTCCACCCCCAAACCGCCACCGCCCTAGAGGGAGTCTTCCTCCTCCATGCCCTGGTGCTTCAGCGGCGTCGCCCGTACCTCCTTCCTCAATTTCGAGAGCTGAGTTTTAGGACCATGGCTCGGCCGCACCTACGGTCAACACCCTTGGATGTAGTACACCTCCCATTGGGATATATATGGGCCCTATTAACATTCAAATTTTTGTGATTCAGTACTCTTTAAGTTAACCCATCATTTACGTTGGCATTCAAACAGTGAGTTTTTTTTCATATTGCTTGTAGGCCTTCTCAGGCTAGACTTCCAATGTGGCACGCCTTTCAATAATATTGTAGCTCACAAGCCCAAGAAAGAAAATTAAAAAAAGAGTCATGTTCAGGCTTCCCAATAATAATGTAGCTCAGGGTGATATGTATGCACGAAAAAAACATAACAGAAAAGAAAAAATAAAGGAAAATAAACAAACAAAAAGAAGAACAATGAAAAAAAACAAAAAAAAAGGGAAAACAGAAGAATAGCAACAGTAGCAGCTACATTACCATGCTAAAGTTTTGATTCTCTCTGGAAACTATTGCTGCCTTTTTTTCTTTGCTCTGATGCACATAAATTTGTCTAATTGAAACATTCAAAAACCGATTTAGCTCGGTATACTATCTGCAGCGATTGTTGAGGCATCCATGCAAGTCTGGGCCCATAGCCATTGTGCATCACGAAGCAATAAAGAAAGTGTATGGACCAAACTTGATTATTTTAGCGATTATTTTATTCTAGCATGCAGTAGATCTTATTAGAATCTATAGGCCTGCTAACTATCTTTTGACCATTCCCGCCATGTTTTACCTTGGCCGTCAGGCACAAATCCCAAGGATGGGGCCCAACAGATGTGTGGCTTTGAGCGTAGGTGCGGCTGCACTATGGTTCTATCCAAACATTTTTGCTCAATTTCGGGCAGTGGCTGGCGAGGTACGAGCAGCTTCCAGTACTCCGGTGGGTTGATTGCTTAGTCCCAGACCAACATCCTCAGATTCTGCTCGCTTTCTAGATCCGCCCCGGCTGCTGCTCTGCTATGAAGAAAAATCTTCGTTTTTCACAAACAAAAGCACTTCGTTGTTGCACGGCCGAGTACTAATAGCAATTTATTTTGGCAATAGCCAGGGGTTCAATTCAACGGATGCTCAGCTCGGCATGTGTTTTGCTGTCTATTACCCTCAACAAATTTTGCAGAACCTCATTTTCTGTCAGTTTGACTGAATTCCCCATGCTCTACATCCGGAGCCCCACCTTCTGTGGGCGGATTCGCCCATCGCCGGCTAGCTAGGGAGTGTTTGGATTCGAATCATGCCGACGAATTCTGCCGTTTTACTAGTTGTTCCCGAGGGATCTGAGCTTTTGTAGCTATGATTCTTGTCCATGCTGAAGGTGGTTGTGTATTTATCCGAGTTTCTGCATCTCCAGTTCTAGGGCAAAGTTTGAGTTCCATGTAGCTGTAATTCCAGCCACGCCACAACATTTAGTTAGCTTAGTGATAGCCACAACAGCTTTGCAGCAGGAAAGTTTTAAATGTTGCGTGTTTGTCATATATGTACAACTAAATAACTGAATATAATCCTTAGTAATTTTCGTTCTTTATTGCCTTACATCTTAACTAATAATGGCAATGTACGCAAATTAGTACATAGTTCATTATTGGTATTTACTAATATGAACATACCACGCACAGATGATGATGTTGTTAGCTGATATTCTAATTGTAGAATCGAAGCTCGCTAATTTACTACTTTGGCTGATAGTAATAGAGTTACAAGTTATAGCACCTTTTGGTTATTTGAAGTTTGTTCCGTACTGCACCTTCTGGTTTGACCTTGGGAAGGACTTTCACTTTAATTTTGGTCAATTCACTGAGAACTATAAGCTGAACTTGGTATGTGTATGCACATTTTAAAACCTGTTAGTGCTATTGTGGAAGTTCACATTTAGTATTAAAACTTTACAACACCAGGCATAATCAAACTTATAGTGATCTTGAGATTTTATGAGGCATTTTGCACAAGCAATATAGAAAAGAAAAGTTTGGGATTTAACATGTTACAGTATTTCTTTCATTCAAATTTAAGTTGCACGGAAGGTCTACCTAGTATAAATGCAAAAATGAGAACTTGCTTCACATATAAATCCATCAATAATATTTTAGTTTGGAATATACATAATTATTAAGGTTTTGATAACTCAAGGGTAACACTACAAGGATTCCGGTCTATTGCAACAAAATTTATTGCTACAACTACGTTTTGTTGCAATAAAACGCAATATTACCACAAATTCTCTCGTTGTGGTAATAGGTCGCACATATTACCATAACTTAGTTTGGTCACGATAAATACTAACTTTGTTGCAATAGAGGCCTCATATTGCAACAAACTATATCGGCATTGCAATATGGCAGCGGTATTGCGACAAACAGATTCCGTTGAGTGAGAGCAGTCATTTTGTTGTAATAGAGACTAGGTATTTCAACAGAATAACTATCTGTGGCAATATTCGGAAAGATATTGCAACACAGGCATGACGTTGCATTACTTACAAATATTGTTGCAAAAAAGTGGCTAGCTATTGCAACAAACTAAATCGGCGTTGCAATATGGTAGCAATATTGCGACAAAAAAATTCTGTTGCGCGAAGCAGTCATTTTGTTGCAATAGAGACTAGGTATTTCAACTGGATAACTATTCGTGGTAATATTTGAAAAGATATTGCAACATCGGTGTGATGTTGCATTAGTTACAACTAAAACAGTGGAAAAATATATTATTCAAATTTATAGATATTAAGTTGTATTTTTTGCAAGCTCTAAGGAGTAATTAAATTATTTTTAAATTGCTCCAATTTTCTTGCTGGCCGGATGAGATTTTTTTTGTGTGTGAAATGCTAGGACTAAATTTAACTTCATTGCAAAGCAATATTTGTTCTCAAAGTTTGAATTTTGTCATGCCAACTAGGAAGTAAACAAAGATACACAATTGTAGATCCATGATGTAACAACACTTTCTAACACAAAAGTTCTCAGAACGAAATTGGTTTGGTTATTAATTTACACAGTTTAATCTCTATGGTTTTCGTTGAAACAAAAATGACATGATTATGTTGGACGTACTCTACCACGGAGGAACTCTCGACGAATTGTTCGTAAGATGAAAGATGTTTAGATCACCCCATTTCAAGGTCAAAATGTGAGATCAACATTGACATAGATCCACCATCTCATCAACCCATCCTATCTGTATTTGTGTTTCAAGGCAAGAATATAACCTAGTAGTTTTAAAGTGAGGGCCACATCAGGTTTCTGTGGGCTATAGTTCAAAATTGGCCAAGTTTTTGCTACTTTCGGAAATGATTTTCTGAAATTGTAGTGCAAACCTGGTTGTACCTACAGCCGGGTCGTCCGGCGACAACGCTCTAGCACCGGTGGCAACCCCTACTTCTGCGGGACGGCAAGCCCCGTCCGGCGAGCCGCCCCTCTGACGTTGCACGCCGCTCCTGGTCGGCCATGGCTCCCGTCGCCCTCTTCCTCCATCCTCGGTGTTGACCAAGCAGTTCCTCTGTCCCTCTTCCCGACCTTCGCCCGCGAGCTCGAGCCTCTCCACCGGCCATGGATGCGAGCTTCCCACACGCCGCCTACCGCCGTACTTAGGAAGATGACAGGTGTGAGACGATTCATCGGGAATCTCCCGATCTAGTTCGAAAGGAAGATGATAGTCGTGAGAAGATTTGTCGGGACTTGAAAACACTTAATGACAACAACAATGCAAAATATGGTATCCTCTAAACATATGATGCCCTGGATTGGTCACATTGAACTACTTATACGTATCATACATGTATACTAAATAACCGGGAAACAATGTATAAATAAGAAATATACAAATATCGACGGCGAGAAAGTTAGAGGGGAAGGCGCCGGATCGCCCCTCCATGATTCTCGGATTTGGTGGTCTTTTCAACAATAAATAACTTTTGACAAACATATTTTAGTAACATTATTTTTAGGAGCATATATATATATATATATATATATATATATATATATATATATATCATATTGCTTTGAAATATTCTTTTTCCAACTTATTTTATTATTCTATAAACATTCCATCTAAAAAAATTACTTTCCCACCACCTAATTTTGGTTTACTGTAGTTTGCGCCAATATTTTGTGTTCCCACCAAGAAAAGTCTATTTATCCTTGCCTTCCTAACTACCCACGATTATACTATTCTAAACCAAATCACACGGCGTCTTCAGGGAGATTGGATCTGAGCTCTCGTCCTGGTTCCTCCGTCACGGCGTTAACACAGCGAACCACACCGGAGTCCACTGCACGACGAGGATTCGTCATCCTCGATCTCGCCCTCTCCTCCGTGCCTGCCGACGCGGGCCGCGTCTCCGTGTCCTCGGCCATGCTACCAGCGGCAGTGATGCGGTCTGGCGTCAGCGCCGACGGAGTTCCCGTCTTCTTCCCTGCATCGCGAGCACAGTGCCGGCCTTCCTACGCCGGGGCTACTCGCCACATGGCCGACCTGGAGGTGGAGACGCCACGACCAGGTTCATCACTAAGCCGCATCCCTGAACCTCCATAGCGAGCGATGTAGATCGATCTTTTTTTTTTTGTGTGTGTGTATTCCCTACTTTCCTGCTTCAATTGGAAGCCAATTTGGCTGCAACTTGTATAGCCCTCCAAGTTCCTGGCACCTGGACCGGCGGCATCTCTCTGTAGTTTTCGTTAGATTGCCTAGGCTGAATTGAAGTCCGCGTCGTGTGGCTTCAGATAAAGTTCCATCTACTCCTAGATGTGTTTTCTGTGAATATGTGTCTGTATGATTCTGTTCTGCATATTCGTCTTAATGGATAATTTTAAATCGAAACAAAAGGTATTAATTATTGGCCCGGCGTCCATAGAAACAAGCTGTGTACCGTGGAGGTTAACTGAAGAATTGTTCACCCAAAACAATTGGACTCAAAGAAGCAAAGTAGAGATGTGAGAAACTTGAGAGAAAAGTGAGAAGTAATTGACCCAGTGTGGTACAATCAGGACCTTTGATAGTGCGATTGGATCATGGGGAGATAAATGAATCTGCTCCAGAAGAGAAATAGAACAGAGAGAATAGAGGAGGAGACATGTGTGAGGGGCTCGGCGGCGAAGCTGCACGTGGCAGGCCTTATGGCGCGGGCGCTCAACAGTGCCGTGGCGGCTGCGTGGCGGAGGGCGTCATGCGTGAAGGAGGCACGTTCCTCCCGCTTCCGGCGTCATGTGGCATGGGCCTCCGTGTCATACTAGCCTATATGTTTTGTTTCTTCGGATTCTTATGAACATTGAAGGATTCTCCTGAAATTTCCCATCCATTGAAGTCCTATAGAACTCTCTATAATTTGGTCCTAATTTTTGGTTTGCAGGCCATGCAATTGCTGGGCTATTCTTCCTCTGCTCCACGCTGTGGTTGATGTTGTTGCAACAAATATTACAGGTTCTCATCGAGTTGCTTCTGACAAGAGAATTTGCAATGCAAACTTTCAGAATCAAAGAAACCCCATTTGCGGTTACAGTTGTATCCCGAAACACACCGTCTCTACCGTTCTTCTACTAATTTTCTGTCCATTGACTTCCTTAAAAGGGTGTGGATATACTCCCAGCCTAGAAAAAAGCTAGATAAATCTAACATATAGATTCAGAACTTTCAACGTTCAAAACTTCATCAAAGGTTGGATATACTCTCAGCCTACAAAGAAGAGAAAAACAGAGGAGCTACAAATCAGTAACAAAAACACAAAGGTGTCAGCTGAACCTGTAACTATTTGCTCAACAGTTAAACTAATCATTGAGTAAAATTTGTTTTCCTACATGATTTTTGTTCTTACTAAGGAAAAACCTAAACTTTAAAATGTGAATGGAAAGTGATGTTGTCGACCTCTAATTGATAAGTATACATATTATTATTTTGGACACTACAAAAAAATGATGAACATGTTCAACCTTCTTGCTCCCAGGTTTATTGAGCACGATTACCAGCAAGGCGAAGCCGGTGGAGCTCATGACCACCGCCATGCACAAGGACTGGCCAAGCCCACAAAAGTAGTTTCGCCGCCAAAAGTGTATTTTTTTCTACCATATGCACTCAAATGTTTTGCATTCCCTTGGGATTTTGGTGGATATGAGCATAATTAATGTCTGTTTAACTGAATTTCTCTAATACTGTTTCATACAAAAAATGTCCCGCGGGAAGAAAATAAATTTTCAAATATTGAAGTCAATAGAAAGTGTTGTTGTGGGCCTCTAACTGACAAGCATACATATTATTATTTTTCGCAGTACAAAAAAGATGCTGAACATGGTCCACCTTCTTAGGTTTATTGGGCATGATGACCAGCAAGGTGAACAAGGTGGCGCGCACCACCACCGCCTCGCGCAAGGAAACGTCAAGCCTGCAAAGATAGTTTCATTGCCGAAACTGCATTTTTTGTCTACCATATGCACTAAAATGTTTCGCATTTCTCTTGGGATTTTGGTGGATTTGAACTAAACGTCCATTTTAATTGAATCATGCTTTAGAGCCAATAGGAGAAAATCAGCAGCTTCAGGCCCTTGGTTAGTGTTGATGATTTATTCGGATGCAGGATGTTTTGAAAAGACCCTTGGTCATTACTCATTAGTTGTTGTCTCCATTGCTATTTTACTGTATGATGAAATAATCATGGATCTTGTAAAATACTTGGTAATTACGTGTCTCAGTTCTTAATTTAGTGTTTGGAAGTAACCAGGGATACAAAATTATCATTACATATTTTTTTCCATTCTTTATTTATCATAGGAGGAAATCCACCCACCTTTTCCGATTTGTGAAAGTTTAAGATGATTTTGGACAAATCAAGCTTAAAGAATATATCTTGCAAGTTCGATAACTGTCAATACATCTTGATATTTTTGATTTTGGACTTGGGCTTTGTCGATTGGAAAAAATAGTTGATCCAAACAAACACCATGTAGTCTTATAGACGTATGAGCCATCTCACTGTATGTGGAGCTTTTCTCTTGCACCCAACTACTTTATTTTAGCTCTGTCACTGTGATCTCCAATTTCGTTCCCAGGTGTACCATTACTATGGTCACGGTCTTGCAAATGCTTCATGTGTAGCTTTTCAGCCTTGCAAATTAGTTATTTTGATTGCTACATGCATATTGTTGAAATATTGGTGCGTTGAAAAGATATGGGTGGAATTAACAAACTGACTAGACATATGAAACAAATTAATGATGCATTGTCAGATCCTCTTGCTTTTGCTAATTTGAACAAGGTAATATTTAAGATTTATTACAATCTTCCGTTTCGTTGTTTTAGCTGAGTCACTTATCATTAATACTATTGCACAAAATGTGCAGGATTAACCAAAGGAGGAACTTGAAGAATTGGAGGTAGCAGTGTGTGTCTTGTAAACAAGCAAGCAATTCTCCCTGCTCCACAGAAAGCTACAGCTGAAGATGAAGAACTTGCTACACTACAAGATGAAACTTCGCTATGACCAGGGTAATGTTTGATCTTCTGTTAGATCGATTTGTAAAGTTTACTGTATATTTGCTGATTTCACATGATTAATTCACTGGTGCACATTGAATACATACACAAGTGAAGTTTCACATACGATTGTAATACTCGCTCCGTCCCAAAATTTTTGTCTTAGATTTGTCTAAATATGGATGTATCAATTCACGTTTTAGTATTAGATACTTCCATATCTAGACAAATCTAAGACAAAAATTTTGGGACGGAGGGAGTATTAGTCAAGACGTGCATTGCACATGCACATTTACTAGTACATTGCTAAAAGTGCACTTCTATTTGCAGGTGACTACGAAGAGGATTGAGAAAGAAAATAGTAGTACAAACTTACAAAATACTCTTTTACAGAGATCTAGTCCTAATAAGACTCAAGGTGGAAGGCTAATTGTTATTTCTCCAAATGCGCTCATACAAGCTGCAACAAAGAATTCTCAAATGTTTGAAGCAATGGTAAGTCACAACATTGCTTTCTCTTCATGATCACCTGCATTTTATATTTACGTCATTGGCCTTCCTAATTAACTAGCTGCTTCTTTTTCACCATGTGTTGTTACTGCATCGAGTCAGAACTTACAGGAAACAAATATGTGCCAGCTAGGGACATGAACTTAACTGAAACTATAGATTGAGTCACAACTTAAATCAATAGGTGAAGCTTTTAGTACATGTACTTGTGCTTATGCTTTAGACATTTACACTTGTAAAACTGTTCTGATCCCTCAGTTACATGCCTGCTGACACAGTATTACTCCAGTTAGTCTAGCAATAGTTCTTTTTAACAATGGGTCTGGAAAAATTGTATGGCGTATGTTATGTTGGACTCATTAAATAGAACTATTTTTTTATTTCTTGATTGCAGGATCCAAAGAACTAGATCGACTCGACTCTAGATCACGGACAATTTAGTCTTGGCACTTAATTAGGATGGCTAAATTACATTTGATTTTCATTTGATGGATATTTGCTATGAGAATTATGAATTTTATGAATCTACATATTATACGTATGGTTTTGAATATTGTAATTGAATTCCTCTATATTTTTTTACGGTTGCAATAGGATATTACCACAACCCACTTTTGGTTGCCACATGTTAGCACCACGAAAATTTTATATTGTCGCAATAGTTTCTCGCTACAAACAGTTCACCCGTTGTGATATCTATTTATCACCACCAAAACTAGTATGTTGCAATCTCTTGTTACGACAACTGGAATATTTTTTGCCATAACTTAATGCCACAAGTGTAGCGGTTCGTAGCAAAATGCCTAATGCCACGAAAGTAAGGATTGTTGCCATAGTTTATTGCAACAATTGACTATTGCCACGGAAGAGTATGCGTCACGAAACAAACATTGTTGGCATAGGGTGTTGCCACAAATGTCTATCGCCCGCGAGCTACTTGTCGCAACTTCCCACATGGTTGTTGCAGTAGCACACTTTATTGTCACAATTGCTTTTTTGTGGCAATAACCTATTACCATGTGTCCAGTCGCAACGGCTGCCAACGAATGTTGTTTCGTGGCAATAGGTACTTATCGCCACAAATCAGCATGTATTGCGACGAACAATTTTGTTGCAATAGACCCGAATCATTGTAGTGTAAGCAAGTTGTTATGGAATCCACTTATGAATTCATGGGGTTGCAGGGACATAGAGTTTGTGCACTGGTTCTTGTTAAACTGATTAAAGAAATTTTCCGGGTTAACATCTTTCCCTTCCTTCCAGTTTGCATGTTCCATAAGCTTCATTTGTTGTGATGCCATCAATGCTATGGTCTACATTCTTTATTCTGGCAGTATGTTGTAAATTGGCAAACTTATGCGCATTATTTCCAGGAATTGCAACTCCACCATTATTTCTAGAACCAATGTCTCTTTTAGTTGATAGGTTTTAAAAAGGACAAGGTATGGAACCTTCAATTTATGTCATATTAGGGATGAAAATGGAGTGAAAACTTTCCGCTTTTCCGGAGAAAAATGGAAACGGAGAGGAAATGTGAGAACGGAAATGAAAATTTGCAAAACGGAAATGGAAATGGAATTTTTTATGCGGAAACGGAAACAAAAATAAAACCGTGATTTCTGGTGGAATAGACGTCGAAATGGAACTTTCCGTTTCCGTGAATATGGAATTTCTGTTTTTACTATAGGCCTATGGCTGCATTGTAGCCCAACCACCAAACAACACACAATGACACATTGACGAGAATGGCCCAACTTCTACTACCACATACGTACTCAACTAGACCCTACACGCAATTGTCCAGCACTACTAGAATACTACGCTAAGTTGCCAGCACTACTAGAATACTACGCTAAGTTGCCGACGTAATCATATCACTACTAGGAAAAGGGCTATAGATGGAATTGACACTAATGGCGCATCAGACATATGGTGCGCCATTACTATATACTAATGGCGTACCACCTGTTGGTGCGCCATTAGTGTGGAAGACACTAATGGCGCACCAGGCACACGGTGCGCCACTAGTAACAAAATGTTTTTTTTTTCATTTTTTCAAACAAACTAATGGCGCATCCTGGCAGAGTGCGCCATTAGTAGTTAGAACTACTAATGGCGCACCAGCCATAGAGTGCGCCACTACTGTATTTTTTTTTTACTTTTTTGCAAAACTACTAATGGCGCACCGTTGCATAGTGCGCCATTACTAGTTTAAACTAGTAATGGGCACTTTTTTTTTAATTTTTTGATATCATGAATATTTTTAAACTTCATGGGCACTTTTTGAATTCATGAATATTTTTTCAAATTTGATGATATTTTTTCATATTCTATATAAAAAAATATTGAATATTCATGA
>NC_041380.1:489438240-489446712 GCF_002162155.2 Triticum dicoccoides
CGCATCCTTCCCCGCTCCACTGCCGCCGCCGACCCCCGCACCCTCCCCCGCTCCACCGTCACAAATGAATGCAACTAAAAATCCAAAAAAAAAACAAATTTGTTTATATTTTCAAATAACAAATTTGATGATATTTTCGAATAATAAATTTGATGATATTTTTTCGATTCATAAATATTTTCAAATAACAAATTTGATGATATTTTTAAAAAATTATTACTGTTTTTATAAAAATTTATTACTGTTTCATATTCATATTCATTTTCATATTCATATTCATATTAATTTTCTATTAAATTATTAGATGCAACAAAATAATAATAATAAAATCTTACTTATGGCGCATGGCTGGCTGGTGCGCCATTGCTATCTAAAAAAAAGAATACTAATGGCGCACCGTCTCGGGGGTGCGCCATTGCTATAAAAAAACATACTAATGGCGCACCGCCAGGGGGTGCGCCATTAGTAATCTTCCCCCCTAGTCGCCCGATCCCTTCATCCCTCCCGCTCGCCAGATTCATTCCCTCCTCGCCAGATTCATTCCCCCCTAGTCGCCCGACAACCCCCGCGCCCGCCTCGCCGTCTCGGTCCTCGCCGCCGACGGCCTGCCCCGCTCCTTCCCTCCACTCCTCAATCGCCCTCTCGGTCCTCGCCGCTGACGGCCGGCCCCGCTCCACCTCGAGCGCCGCCGCCGCGCGTCACCACGGCCACCGACCGCGCCGTCCTCCGTCGTCGTGCCTAGGAGCTGCGCCAGGAGCAAGACCATCATCACCTTCATCGCCTACGTCCACGGATTGGAGCCGGGTCATCAAGGATCGAGCGCATCGACCTCTTCTTCCTCATCACCGACCACTGCTTCTCGGCGTCGATCCGCGCTGCCCCGACCACCCTCGGCCTCGCCGTCTCCTTCCCCAGCTCCGCGGTGAGCGTCTCCATTGATTCCCTTGTTTTTCTCCTTGTTTAGTCACCGTTTGTGCATGCGGGCTCGTGCTCACCGCGCCGGCCGCCCCTCGCTGTACATTCTCTAATGTCCTTACCTGAAACTGAATATAAAGTCAGTTTAAAAGTCAGTCTCTTGATCTGAATATAAACTTTATCTGAAACTGAAATTGAAACAGATGCAGTCGTAAAAATTCAGTTAAAAATTCAATTTTAGAGCTTGGCTCCTGATCTAAATATAAAGTGTACGGCAAGCTTATATTGCAAGAAAGTTTAAAATTCAATCTAAAACTCAATGTAAAATTCAGTTAAAGTGATCTGAATATAAAAACTCTTGGAGTAAAAATTTAGTCTAAAAGTCAGTTAAAGTTTCAGTTTTAGAGTAATTTTCAGTTTGTAAAACTGAGAAGTGTATTTTTTTATTTTGAAACTTAGTGTAACTATTTTCAATTTTGATGGAAATCAGTCTAAAAGTCAGGAGGAGGATCTCTGTAGATTGCATATACAGATTTCTTGAACAATGCTATTAATTACAAATAGAGCAATGTTGAAAATGAAACAAAAGGAATTGGAAAGCCAGAAAGATAGGCATTCTGTTGTAAGTAAGCTAAGATAAAAAAGTGTTTACTTTAAGTAATTATTTACAACAAGCATTGTGTAGGAAAATGTCATGCAGGCTGTAACTTGAACTTGAAGAACTCCTTAGATAGTTTTTTAGTCTCCTTATACAAAGCAAGCTGAAGTTTGAACTCAATGTGCTGTCATAGGTGCTGTGCTGTCAAAAACTGTATGTGCAATCTCCAGAACAATTATGCTTATGTGAAAACTGTATGTGCAATCTCCAAATGTATCATCATAATGTATGTGCTGTGTTGTGTGATTCTTCATGCCGAGAACTTCAGCCTTTTCAACTTGCTGGACTATATGTTCATTGGTACTACTTGTGATGCTGCTGCTGTACTACTTGGGAATTTTGTCAACTTGTGATGCTGCTGTTGTACCCCGAGAGGCCCTTGAGTTTGCCAGAATGTCGATTAACTTCCGTTCCGGCAAATTCGGGTACTCCATATGTCCTATTTTCAGCAAAGGTCATGCTGAAATTTTCCGTGAATTTTAGCATGACTTTGCTAAAAATAGGACATATGGGGTACTTGCGACTAATGCATGGGCCGGGGTATCTTAGTACTTAGTTAAGTAGGATCAACTGCCCCGCCATTCTTGCTGCATTAAACCATAGGTGGCAATAGAGCCAAGTGATTAGGCCCAACTTAGAATTCTCGTTAGCATCGATAAACCCTAGATGATAAAACCAACATAGGTGGCAATAGAGCCAAGTGATTAGGCCCAACCTAGGGTGCCTCGGCATCGATAAACCCTAAATGATAAAAACTTAACTTGGCTTCTATAGGGTGCCTCGGTGTCGATGAGAACCTAAATGATGTACGCTTAGGCTTTTAGGGTGCCTCAGCATTGACAAAACCTAAATGATGAAAGCTTAGGCTTTTAGGGTGCCTCGACGTCGACAAACCCTAAATGATAAAACCTTGGCTTTTAGGGTGCCCCGGTGTCGATAAGAACCTAAATGATGAAAGCTTAGGCTTTTAGGGTGCCTCAGCGTCGACAAACCCTAAATGATAAAAGCTTAGCTTTTAGGATGCCTCGGTGTCGACAAACCCTAAATGATGTAGTTTTGAATTATGAATGTAGGATATGTCGTCATCATCATCGGGCGACGAAAGTCTCCCGGAGGAGTGAGACAGGTGCCACGACGATCGAGGTTTGTGCGACATGCCTCACCTGGACGATGATCGGCGCTTCAACATTAAGCTCGAGGAGACCTTCGAAGTTGAAACGGTACACAACGACGACAAGTGTTATTTTCATAATTAAGCATGACTTCAACTATTTCAACGTGTAATTTTCATCTTTTACAATTCGATTATAGCTTATCCCATGCCATGCGAGATGCTATGTCTTGCAGAGGATGGATTTTGAAGACCATGAAATTTCTGAAACAAAGAAAATTCACCTAAGGACTCATCACGATGTGGACTTTGAAGTAAATCTATATAATTCTGAGAGCGTAACCCATTCTGGTTGCAAAAATTGGGAAGCATTTTGCAAGATGTATGGTTTTGATGAGGGTATGCTTATCACCATGGATCATGGTAATCCTGACATCAACCAAGACAATATGGACATTTGGGTCCTTGTTGATACGCCTCCAGTTCTACCACTATGTGAGTTTCTCAAACATAGTTATTAGCTAATTTATATTGTTTATTTCAAAATAGTTGACAGCTTATTTCCATTGACAGCTTATTTTTATTGTTCAAAGAATGTGCGGGAGATGGTAGACAAAACCCACTACACCGATGGCTCCAAATTAACAACTTACAAGGAGAAAAATCATCTAGTCGGATTTTGTACTGACATTGAGAATTACAATATCCACAATCAAACTCCTTAACATTATGGTAAATACGTGCCACTAGTGCATGTGTTCAACTACGGTGACTACCATGGAGATACCCTGGTAAGGTTTTTACTATTACGACATCCGTGCATCTTTTGCATACTTCTAAAACTAGTACATCATTGCTAACTATGAAGTTATTACTATGTTTTTCAACAGATAATCCCAGAGAATTGTGTGCCTCATATGATGTATCAGAAAGGTAGTCTTAATGTTTTGAACATACAACCAGGTCATCCGACGAATCTCAACTGTCCATACGAGATTTCTAAAAGAAGTGGAGACATGAAAATGAAAGGATGGAAAAAATGTATGGACAGTCGTAAGGAGCTTCTTGGAAGCAAAAGGAAGCGAAGCGCAAGAATTGGAGACAGGATGTTCTCCATTCTCCATAATGGAGAGTCAGGGTCTATATTGTTTTATGCTATTTTTAGCTTAAATAGGGTATTTAGGTCCTGCCTAATACTGATGATCATGTGCTAAGAACAATTAAGTAGGGTTGGTTTGATGACTATCAAGATGATGATCGTATGACTTGTTATGAATAACGAGTAGAAGTTGTATGATGATGATTAGTAGGACTTGTTAGGATTAGTATTACTTCCGACAAACTCGATACTCGCGGTCTCGAGACTTGTAATGTTTTATCTTTGTTCAGTCTTTTGAATTCGGAGACTAATATGATGAATTGTATTCGGAGACTAATCTTCTATTGTATTCGATGAATCTGCTGTTGCTGTGTGCTACTGTCTATATTCTGTCAAACAATATACTTTGTAACCTGTGCAAAAATCAGAAAAGTAAAAAAAACCTAATATTCATACTAATGGCGCATCACTACAGAGTGCGCCATTAGTATGCCAAGTATACTAATGGCGCATCCATGCGCAGTGCGCCATTAGTGTGCCAAAGCACATGGTTAAATATGGCCCTGGGAGGCATACTAATGGCGCATGGTGTTATATACTAATGGCGCACTAGTGGTGCGCCATTAGTAATAAATACTAGTGGCGTGATACTAATGACGCACCAGTGATGCGCCATTAGTAGGCAAAACTGGTGCGCCATTAGTAGGCCTTTTCCTAGTAGTGTATTATTTTGTAGCCATGATAACAATTCTTTAAATTTGTTTGTGTTGTGTGTATTTTTCTGTGGTACAAGGGGATTTTAACTTCCGGTAAATGACCACTTCTGTTTCTGGGTCCCCTTTGTATTCTCTCTATGTTTGTTTCCGATAGTATCCGTTTTTGGGGTTTCTATACTTGTTTTCTCTTTCCGATGCTGCTTGTCGATGATGTTGATCCCATCATAGTACTGCATCTCCACTACTCTTTCCCGTTCACATCCCCTCCGTCCAGCACCAGCTTCTGTGCACGAGAACGCAACACGCTTACATCGATCGGTTCAACAGTCAATCAAACATCAGAAATTTGAATTCCGGGAAAAAAAGAGAAGAAGGCGTCAACCTGGGGCTTGGCCTCGAGATCGTGGAGCCTGCGGAGCCCCCGCGGTTCATCTCCAGTGGCCACCTCGACAGTCCACACAGCCCGCGCCATCGTAGGACGGGACGCTGTGTGGCGTCTTGACCGGGCATCTCACGGCGACGCTATCGAAGTGCCTGCGCGCCTTGACCTTCACCCGCGCCGCCTCCTCCGGCGGCAAGTGCGGTTCGCTCCGTGCCGGCCACGTCGTCGCCATGTCTTCCCTCCTCTCTCGTTGGCTCGCTCGGTGGTCACTTGAAGTCTCCGGTTCCAATCCGAGCGAAAATGCCAAACGAAGGCCGAGCTCTGCAAACACAATGACTTTAATATTGAAAAATTTAAATTCATACTTGAAATTTTAAAATATACACATAATTAAAGACATAGCATACATATGTGCAAATTATCATGATGCAATACTTTAAAATGAGAGCTACACAAAAAAATAGCTTTTGAGCACATGTATTGTTGATCCTCATAGTTCATAAAAAAATTGCGGCTTGTAATTCAAGCTATTTCATCATAAAATTAGACACACATATACATTAAATCCTTGCATACTTGTATATTTTTTTCAGATTTTTTTGAAACTTAAAGGTACAAAATTTTGAACTTTTCAAAATAAAGACCTCCATCACTACTGGAATTGAGTTATACCCCGAGTGCCACGGATACTCAGCAAAGGGCCTATCCCCGCCGACAAAGCCTTTGTCGAGTGTTGGACTCGGCAAAAGCCACCTGGTGTACACCTCTCAGGCAAACAGGAATTTGCCGGGAGCCAGGACACAGGCACTCGGCAAAGAGTTTGCTGAGAGTCAAACAATACAACTCGGCAAAAAAGAAGTAGCTAACGGACAACATATGGGGACGGCGGTTGCCATGTGGCGCATCTTTGCCGACTTGGCTCTCGGCGAAGACCCTGACACCTAGGGTACATGAAAATTCTAGTAGTGCATGAAGCTCGGCCTCCAAAACACTCTAGTTTTGATTGTTATCCTAATCTGCCCTTGTTATGCTGAGATTGGGACGGCTAGCACGTGGCGAGCTCGAGAGGCGAGTGATTATTCACGTGGGATGGGTCGGTTCATCTAGAGAGTTTCCTATTCAATCGTAGAGAAATATAAAAATAAAATGCTTAAAAACAAGTAATGTTTGTTTTCCTGCCAGACAAAGTGCTTCGTCCAACCTTACACGCCCCCCTCCCTTTTCTCTCTGTTTTGATTTTCCCCACCCTGGTGTTAACACAACCAACCGATATAGTGTTAGGACCATATCTCTCTTATCATTATTATGTGGATACATGATACAAATCTCACTAGAGATTGAAGGAGATATAGTTTAGGATGGGACAGAAAACCGCACTTCTTTAGACTAAAAACTTCACTTCATCGGACAATCAAGTGCACTACATGATTTTCTTTTTTGTGGGACGTATTTTTTTTCCTAAACGAGGTGGAGTGCACTTCATGTCGAGTGTTGGTGAACCACAAGACTATGAAAAGTGAACCCCGAGACTACCGTAAATGGGTCGTACTGCATCACACAGAAAACCACACTTATTTAGACTAAAAACCATACTTCATTGGACAGACAAGTGCACTGCATGATTTCTTTTCTATGTGATGTAAATTTTTATGTGTCGTTTTGATAACATTTTTCTGCATTACAATATGAACAACATCACACGGCCGACCACACTGCTTCAGAATGAAAACCGCACTGCATCGGACGGGCAAGCGAGCTGCATAATTGAACCGCATTACATTTTTCTAAGTTTCCATAATAATTTTTCTGCACTTCAAAATGGTAGTAAGTGAACCGAGATGCTACCGAAATTGAACCGCATTACCTTTTTTTATTTTCCGTATTTTTCTGCGATTTTTACTTTGGGTCCAAGCGAACCGCAACACTCTTAAAAGTGAACCACAACACTCTATGAAAGTGAAACACACAACTATTTTTTAGCATTTTAAACTTGTTCAACAAACACAACGTAATTTTTTTTGCAAATACATTTTTTGTTCAAATGAAGTGTACTTCAAAGTCCTTCAGAGTGGACTTTTTTAAAGACCGGAGTGCACTGCATTTTCCTTTTTCTTTTTTCTCCAGAGTTGTGGTTCCCCCCTAGTGCACTGCATATATATGTTTTTGGTTAGTAATGAAATAAATAGTGCGAGAACGAAGCTAGTGGACTGCATTTTTTAAGCACGATACACATCACATCGCGTTGTGGACTGCATGCTCACGGCACCGGCTCCACCACCGTTGCGAGGAAGCACACGCACGAATTCAGGCCTCGCCGAGCAGTGCTACCTCTTGAGCACTGCATTGGTTTTCAATCCGGTAGGAGGAAAGGGTGATCCAGCAAAGTAGCGTAAGTATTTCCCTCAGTTTTTGAGAACCAAGGTATCAATCCAGTAGGAGGCCACGCACGAGTCCCTCGCACGTACACAAACAAATAAAATCCTCGCAACCAACGCAATAAAGGGGTTGCCAATCCCTTCACGGTCACTTACAAAAGTGAGATCTGATAAATACGATAAGATAATATTTTTGGTATTTTTTATGATAAAGATGCAAAGTAAAGAAAGCAAAATAAACAGTGCCAGAAATATAGCTTGTTGACGGGAGATTAATATGATGAAAAATAGACCCGAGGACCATAGGTTTCACTAGTGGCTTCTCTCGAGAGCATAAGTATTACGGTGGGTAAACAAATTATTGTTGAGCAATTGACAGAATTGAGCATAGTTATGAGAATATCTAGGTATGATCATGTATATAGGCATCACATCCGAGACAAGTAGACCGACTCCTGCCTGCATCTACTACTATTACTCCACACATCGACCGCTATCCAGCATGCATCTAGAGTATTAAGGTCAAAGGAACAGAGTAACGCTTTAAGTAAGATGACATGATGTCGAGGGATAAACTCATGCAATATGATATAAACCCCTTCTTGTTATCCTCGATGACAACAATACAATACGTGCCTTGCTGCCCATACTGTCACTGGGAAAGGACACCGTAAGATTGAACCCAAAGCTAAGCACTTCTCCCATTGCAAGAAAGATCAATCTAGTAGGCCAAACCAAACTGATAATGCGAAGAGACTTGCAAAGATAACCAATCATACATAAAAGAATTCAGAGAAGATTCAAATATTGTCCATAGATAAACTTGATCATAAACCCACAATTCATTGGTCTCAACAAACACACCGCAAAAGAAGATTACATTGAATAGATCTCCACGAGAATCGTGGAGAACTTTGTATTGAGATCCTAAGAGAGAGAAGAAGCCATCTGGCTAATAACTATGGACCCGAAGGTCTGAGGTAAACTACTCACACATCATCTGAGAGGCTATGGTGTTGATGTAGAAGCCCTCCGTGATCGGTGCCCCCTCCGGCGGAGCTCCGGAAAAGGCCCCAAGATGGGATCTCACGGGTACAGAAGGTTGCGTCGGTGGAATTAGGTTTTTGGCTCCGTATCTTGTAGTTTGGGGGTACGTAGGTATATATAGGAGGAAGAAGTACGTCGGTGGAGCAACATGGGCCCCACGAGGTGGAGG
>NC_041380.1:489447007-489452453 GCF_002162155.2 Triticum dicoccoides
CGCGCCCCTACCTCGTGCCTTCCTGGTAGCTTTATTGACGTAGGGTCCAAGTCCTCTGGATCACGTTCCTTCCAAAAATCACGTTCCCGAAGGTTTCACTCCGTTTGGACTCCATTTGATATTCTTTTTCTGCGAAACTCTGAAATAGGCAAAAAAACAGAAATTCTGGGCTGGGCCTCCGGTTAATAGGTTAGTCCCAAAAATAATATAAAAGTGTATAATAAAGCCCAATAATGTCCAAAACAGAATATAATATAGCATGGAACAATCAAAAATTATAGATACGTTGGAGACGTATCAAGCATCCCCAAGCTTAATTCCTGCTCGTCCTCGAGTAGGTAAATGATAAGAACAGAATTTTTGATGTGGAATGCTACTTGGCATCATTTCAATGTAATTCTCTTAATTGTGGTATGAATATTCAGATCCGAGAGATTCAAGACAAAAGTTTAATATTGACATAGAAATAATAATACTTCAAGCATACTAACTAAGCAATTATGTCTTCTCAAAATAACATGGCCAAAGAAAGTTATCCCTACAAAATCATATAGTCTGGCTATGCTCTATCTTCACCACACAAAGTATTTAAATCATGCACAACCCCGTTGACAAGCCAAGCAATTGTTTCATACTTTTGGTGTTCTAAAACTTTTTCAATCTTCACGCAATACATGAGCGTGAGCCATGGACGTAGCACTATATGTGGAATAGAATGGTGGTTGTGGAGAAGACAAAAAAGGAGACGATAGTCTCACATCAACTAGGCGTATCAACGGGCTATGGAGATGCCCATCAATAGATATGAATGTGAGTGAGTAAGGATTGCCATGGAACAGATGCACTAGAGCTATAAGTATATGAAAGCTCAATAAAAGGAACTAAGTGGGTGTGCATCTAACTCGCTTGCTCACGAAGACCTAGGGCATTTTGAGGAAGCCCATCATTGAAATATGCAAGCCAAGTTCTATAATGAAAAATTCCCACTAGTATATGAAGGTGATATCATAGGAGACTCTCTATCATGAAGATCATGGTGCTACTTTGAAGCACAAGTGTGGTAAAAGGATAGTAGCATTGTCCCTTCTTTTTTTATTTGGGCCTTTTCTCATTTTTTATGGCCTCTCCTTTTTTTTATTTAGTCCGGAGTCTCATCCCTACTTGTGGGGGAATCATAGTCTCCATCATCCTTTCATCACTTAGGACAATGCCCTAAAATGATGATCATGACACTTTTATTTACTTACAACTCAATACTTAGAACAAAATATGACTCTATGTGAATGCCTCCGGCGGTATACCGGGATATGCAATGAATCAAGAGTGACATGTATGAAAGAATTATGAACGGTGGCTTTGCCACAAATACAATGTCAACTACATGATCATGCAAAGCAATATGATAATGATGGAGCATGTCATAGTAAACAGAACGGTGGTAAGTTGCATGGAAATATATCTCGGAATGGCTATGGAAATGCCATAATAGGTAGGTATGGTGGCTGTTTTGAGGAAGGTATATGGTGGGTATATGATACCGGCGAAAAGTGCGCGGTATTAAAGAGGCTAGCAATGGTGGAAGGGTGAGAGTGTGTATAATCCATGGACTCAACATTACTCATAAAGAACTCACATACTTATTGCAAAAATCTATTATTTATCGAAACAAAGTATTACACGCATGCTCCTAGGGGGATAGATTGGTAGGAAAAGAACATCGCTCGTCCCCGACCGCCACTCATAAGGAAGACAATCAATAAATAAATCATGCTCCGATTTCGTCACATAACGGTTCATCATACGTGCATGCTACGGGAATCACAAACTTCAAGACAAGTATTCCTCAAATTCACAACTACTCAACTAGCATGACTCTAATATCACCATCTCCATATCGCAAAACAATTATCAAGTATCAAACTTCTCATAGTATTCAACAGACTCATAAAAAATTTCTTTTTACTAATCTTGAATGCCTATCATAATTAAAGAAAATTACCATGCTATTTTGTAGGACTCTAAAAATAATCTAAGTGAAGCATGAGAGAACAATAGTTTCTATAAAAAAATGCACCACCGTGCCTCTAAAAGATATAAGTGAAGCACTAGAGCAAAAACTATATAGCTCAAAAGATATAAGTGAAGCACATAGAGTATTCTAATAATTTTCAAATCATGTGAGTCTCTCTCAAAAGGTGTGTATAGCAAGGATGATTGTGGCAAACTAACAAATAAAGACTCAAATAATACAAGACGCTCCAAGCAAAACACATATCATGTGGTGAATAAAAATATAGCTGCAAGTAAAGTTACCAATGGAAGTAGACGAAAAGAGGGGATGCCTTCCGGGGCACCCGCAAGCTTAGGCTTTTGGGTGTGCTTGAATTTTACCTTGGGGTGCCATGGGCATCCCCAAGCTTAGGCTCTTGCCACTCCTTGTTCCATAATCCATCAAAACTTAACCCAAAACTTGAAAACTTCACAACACAAAACTCAAAATAGAAAAAATCTCGTGAGCTCCGTTAGCGAAAAAAAAACACCACTTCAAGGTACTATAATTAACTCATTATTTATTTATATTGGTGTTAAAACTACTGTATTCCAACTTCTCTATGGTTTATAAACTATTTTACTAGCCATAGATTCGTCAAAAATAAGCAAACAACACACGAAAAACAGAATCTGTCAAAACAGAACAGTCTGTAGTAATATGTAGCTAACGCAAGTTCTGCAACCCCAAAAATTCTAAAATAAATTTCTGGACGTGAGGAATTTATATTTTAATAATCTTCAAAAATAATTAACTAAATATCACTTTCCAAATAAAAATGGCAGCAATTCTCGTGAGCGCTAAAGTTTCTGTTGTTTTACAGCAAGATTAAAAAGACTTTCCCCAAGTCTTCCCAACGGTTCTACTTGGCACAAACACTAATTAAACACAAAAAACACAACAAAAACAGAGGCTAGATAAATTATTTATTACTAAATAGGAGCAAAAAACAAGGAATAAAAATAAAATTGGGTTGCCTCCCAACAAGCGCTATCGTTTAACGCCCCTAGCTAGGCATAAAAGCAAGGATAGATCTAGGTATCTTTAGTTGGTAATTCTTTAATGAGACATCTATCACCTTTAGGAGTTTCTTTCCTTTTTTCAATAATCAAACTTCTAGGCACAAGATCGAAAACATCATTAGTAGCAAATGGTTCCTTAATGATAGAAAAATGATTAGGATGAATACTTATAGATTTGAGATCCGCAGTTTCTTTGCTAGAGGATTCACCCTTATTTTTAGGACCATACATAAGCTTGGAAATTTTAGTTGGAGGACTTGGAGTATTCTTTACGTAATAAAAAAGAGGTTCCCAAGTTGGTAATGATACCATCAAGTTTATCGATTCTAGTGGAATCATGATTTATTCTTTCATTAACTATAGGTTCCTTCTCTTTAATATTTTTCAAAGTTACTCCTACTTTAGATCCATATTGGGTAATTTGGTTGTGGATGTTTTTATCAAAATTTTCAATTAACTCTACGGTAGTAACTTTATTTTCAACAATTTCAAGTTTTTGCATTACATGCCCCAAAGTTAACATAGTTTCATTAACCAGAAGAGGGGGTGAGCCAAACAAATCTATCATAGCATTATAGGAATCGAAAGTGTGGCTACCCAAGAAATTCCCTCCGGCAATGGTATCAAGGACATATCTGTGCCAAGGAATAGCTCCTACATAAAAATTGCGGAGAAGAATAGAAGTAGATTGCTTCCTGGTAGATCTATTTTGAGCATTGCAAATTCTATACCAAGCATCTTTTAGGTTTTCTCCTTCCCTTTGCTTAAAATTAAGAACTTCATTTTCGGGAGACAATGGAGAAGATAGGGGACTAGCCATAATGACAAGCAAGCAATCCAACACACAAGCGAACAAGAAATGGGAAAAAAGAGGCAAATAGAGAAAGAGAGGGAGGATGGAGAGACGGCGAATAAAATGGCAAGGGTGAAGTGGGGGAGAGAAAACGAGAGGCAAATGGAAAATAATGTAATGCGGGAGATAAGGGATTGTGATGGGTACTTGGTATGTCTTGACTTGCAACGGCGCCACAAGTGACTCATTGTCGGGAGTCAAATCTTGACTTGTATTGCGCGAACCTCCCCAGCTACGCCACCAGAAATCCTTCTTGCTGCCTCTTGAGCACTGCGTTGGTTTTCCCTTGAAGAGGAAAGGGTGATGCAGCAAAGTAGCGTAAGTATTTCCCTCAGTTTTTCAGAACCAAGGTATCAATCCAGTAGGAGGCCGCGCACGAGTCCCTCACACCTACACAAACAAATAAATCCTCGCAACCAACGCGATAAGGGGTTGTCAATCCCTACACGGTCACTTATGAGAGTGAGATCTGATAGATATGATAGGATATTATTTTGGTATTTTTATGATAAAGACTAATAAAAGATGCAAGTAAAATAAATGGCAAAGGAAATAACTAAGTATTGGAAGATTAATATGATGGAAGATAGACCCGAGGGCCATAGGTTTCACTAGTGGCTTCTCTCAAGAGCATAATTATTTACGATGGGTGAACAAATTACTGTTGAGCAATTGACAGAATTGATCATAGTTACAAGAATATATAGGTATGATCATGTATATAGGCATCATGTCCGAAACAAGTAGACCGACTCCTGCCTGCATCTACTACTATTGCTCCACACATCGACTGCTATCCAGCATGCATCTAGAGTATTAAGTTCAAGAGAATAGAGTAACGCTTTAAGAAAGATGACATGATGTAGAGGGATAAACTCATGCAATATGATATAAACCCCATCTTGTTATCCTCAATGGCAACAATACAATATGTGCCTTGCTGCCCCTACTGTCACTGGGAAAGGACACCACAAGATTGAACCCAAAGCTAAGCACTTCTCCCATTACAAGAAAGATCAATCTAGTAGGCCAAATCAAACTGATAATTCGAAGAGACTTGCAAAGATAAAGAATCATACATAAAAGAATTCAGAGAAGATTCAAATATTGTTCATAGATAAACTTGATCATAAACCCACAATTCACCGGTCTCAACAAACACACCGCAAAAGAAGATTACATCGAATAGATCTCCACAAGAGAGGGGGAGAACTTTGTATTGAGATCCAAAAAGAGAAAAGAAGCCATCTAGCTAATAACTATGGACCCGTAGGTCGGAAGTAAACTACTCACACTTGATCAAAGAGGCTATGGTGTTGATGTATAAGCCCTCCGTGATCGATGCCCCCTCCGGCGGAGCTCCGGGAAAGGCCCCAAGATGGGATCTCGTGGATACAGAAAGTTACGGCGGTGGAATTAGGGTTTTGGCTCCGTATCTGGTAGTTTGGCGGTACGTAGGTATATATAGGAGGAAGGAGTACGTCGGTGGAGCAATAGGGGGCCCACGAGGGTGGAGGGTGC
>NC_041380.1:489452808-489458001 GCF_002162155.2 Triticum dicoccoides
GCCCCCCTACCTCGTGCCTTCCTCGTTGATTGCTTGACGTAGGGTCCAAGTCATCTGGATCATGTTTGTTCCGAAAATCACGTTCCCGAAGGTTTCATTCCGTTTGGACTCCGTTTGATATTCTTTTTCTGCGAAACCCTAAAATAGGAAAAAAAATAGCAATTCTGGGCTGGGCCTCCGGTTAATAGGTTAGTCCCAAAAATAATATAAAAGTGTATAATAAAGCACAATAATGTCCAAAACGGAATATAATATAGCATGGAACAATCAAAAATTATAGATATGTTGGAGACGTATCACGGACGACATGATGAAGGGGGTGCAATAGTACTCGCTGATGTAATCGGTCCTGTAGAACATAGAATGGATGATGAGACGAAGGTCGACCCAATGGGTTTCCTCAATACAAACGCGTATGATTGTGACATACTCCCTCCGTTCCTTTATGTAAGGTGTATTATTTTCAGCACGGTGACGAAGGCACATAATTATAGACATGTTAGGACGAAATTACCCTTGGCAAATTTATTTGTTAGTGGCAAGTAAATCAGTTAGTCGAGAAAGTATGAGATATATGCAATCGACAGAGAGATAGTTTCCTTGTTTTGCTACAAGGAGAGATACAGACAATCAGGAGAGAGATTCTTTCCCTTTTTCTGGAGGGCTAACAAGGGAATTATGCGGAATTGGAAGAAATACACCTTACATTTTGGAATTTTATCAAAAAACAAATACACCTTATATAAAGGAATGGAGGGAGTAGATATGATGAGTCAAACATATGACGAATCAGGTTATCAACATGCTAATGAGGATATGGATGATCTGTCCGGGCAGGAAGGTCGTAGCAGGGATTGCAAAAAGTCTCTCTTCATGAAATCCTCACAGGACACGCCTGAAGATGCCGCCTCAACACAGGCTCAACTAGTCGAGGGTCGTACAGTGCTTAGCCCGGGAACACTGGGGCATGGGTTAAGAAAGGGTCTGGAAGGTGTGCCCAAGAAAAAGAAGAGGAAGAGATGGGGGAAGATAGCTGCCTCCAAACAAGCCAGAGCACATAGCAACCAGATGATGGATTCTGAAGAGCATGTACCCATGAAAGGTGTGGCCATGTTCCATGTCACGGGCGAGCCGATGCTACCGTCGAAACCGCTGGAGGCACTATCAAGGGATCTCAGGAGACTGCACGACCATGTGCTATCGACTGAGAAAAGCCTACTAGCCTCGAAGGATCCAGGATATCCGAAATATGTGGCTCGTGGGCCCGAGGGGAAGTGCTACGTCGACACACGGCCCGTGGAGGTGTTCTTCCTGCGGTTTGACCATATCTTTGAGATGTTTCTGACAAGGCGGCTCGATTTTACAATCGTCCGCCTTTTTGCGCTACATATGAGCTCCTTCATGAGGAGAGAAGAAGTCTCGCAAATCTGTGTGGCGGATCCGTACTACATGCATGAGTCTTTCTTGAGTCTCGGCGACTTTGAGCGTGTAACTGCTAGGGACTACCTCCAAAACTTCATGGTATAGAACAAGGACCAGGAAATTGTCCTCCTGTCTTATCATCCAAAGTAAGTCATTTCCGGAAAACCCTTTCATACATTTTAATCATTCCTTCCCGCTCATATGGAGAATAATTTGAGGTGTCTTTTCCCCGCAGCAACGGGCGCGCCGTCCTTATCGTTCTTTACCTGCGAGTCTCCCACGCCATGTATTTCGACCCTCCAGAGACTATGAGAAGAAGGACTACACCCACATAATGAATATTCTAGATGATGCTCTGCAAGGCTTCAGCATTAGAGGTGGCCACATGCAGATCAGGAAACAAAGGAACAAGAAGATGGGTTTCGCGCATAAAACTAACTTCTGCTGCATCCATGTCCCAAAATCAAGCAAGAAGGATGGATTCTACATCCTCCATCTCATGATTGAGTTCAACACAGATCACCAAAAGCTTCGCATGACAAGCAGAAATGATGAACATATCCACAAGTGGCTAGAATCTCATGGAGAAGCGGATTATAAACTTAGAGATGACTTCTTTCGCATCCCAAGGGACATTGCGACGATCATCATGAAAGAAGTCGTCGATGAGAAGGGGATGTTCCACCACGGCCCTATATCGCGAGCTGATGTCCGAACTAGCATAGGCATGCAACGTCAAGACCACACGCTGTTCAAGAAGCTAGGGTCCATCCTTGATAATATGGAAGGATGGAACTTCTAGTGATTTACGATGCCAATGATAATGATATGTGTCGGTTGAACTTGTATACTTTCTGTAGCGATGAAACTTTGTGATGTCCACGGTCCCCGCCGAACTCGCGTAACGCTACTTTGTTTATTTGGGTACGATGACCTGGGTACCTCTAGTTAATTAGTTTGCATACTGTATGTTGCATCTAGTTGCTAATTAACCTTTTCTTTTTCGTGTTGCTCTAATATATTTTGTTGCATATGATTGTACATCCTCTTGATGAACATGCATCTCTAACAGGTACCTAGTTTCTTGATGGCGAGATGGCGGTGCTATGTCGTGTACAAAGGGAAGGTTCCGGGGGTGTACAACGAGTGGCCTGAGTGTTAGGTGCAAGTGAATGGGGTCTCGGGCGCCAGCCATAAAGACTTCAAAACCAGACAAGAAGCCGAAGCTAGTTACTTGAGGTTCATGCTAGCGCGCGAGAGGACTTGTAACCGCCGCCTCATGTACTGCATAGTTTTGCTCTCACTCATAGTGATAGCTCTTCTTGCGTATACCATTGTTTAGATGCATGACGTTGTAGTTGCACGTATTCGAGACTTGCATGTATTGCTATTTTCGAGATGATGACGAGATACCACTTTGTGTTGGATGATGATTATGATGAGACTATTTGTATGTATATGCTATGATTATATTTGTGGTCTCGCAGCCATTTGTATGTGTATCATGATGACATTTGTATCTGCTAAATATTCTTGTATGAAGCTTGTTCAAATACAAAACAAATATGCAGGAAAAAACAAAAACTACTAAAATTAGGAGTAGCGAGTGGAGAAAAGTTAGCAGCAGCGCCAGAGTAGCAGTAGTGCGTCCAGGCAAAGCACGCTAGAGCTATTAGCAGTAGTGAGCTTCCATGAAGCATGCTGCTGCTACACTTGTATAGCAGTAGCGCGGGTGTGCACGCGCTACTGCTACGGGTTAGCTATATGCAAACTAAGAGTTATTTTGAGCTCAAATTGCATATAAATCAAATAAACTACCACATATAATTCATTCCAAACTAAAACCCACAAATCACTATACATATAGAGCATTGCAATAGCTAATCGAGCAATGAGAGCTGAAAGAACAAAGTTGCTAACCTTTGTGATCACTTGGATGGATTGGGTGCCTTCAAATCTTCACAAATTTTGGCAAAAATGGAGGTTGTGCTCGAGAGGAGAGGAAAGGGGAAGAACAGAGAGCTCGGGCTCGACGAAGGGTTTATATAGGATGATCTTTAGTCGCGGTTGGTTATACGAACCGGGACTAATGGTGAATCTCTAGTCCCGGTCCATGCCACGAACCGGGGCTAAAGATGTTGGTGGGGCCCCAGCCTGACACCAGCCTGCCACCACCTCTTTAGTCCCGGTTCGTGGCACGAACTAGTACTAGAGGTTCGCCACGAACTGGGACTAATGAGCGCTGTCCGCCTAGGCGTTGGAACCGGCACTAATGGTCATATTAATGTCGGTTCATTCATAAACTAATGCTAATGAGCTAAACATTAGGCCCTTTCTCTACTAGTGTTGTCTTGCTTTTTTGCAAACTGCACATGTAAAGTTAATCACATTTAGTTGATGCGCAAAAAGAAATCACATTTAGTTAGCTTAGTGATAGCCACAACAGCTTTGCCGCATGGAAGTTGTAAATTGTTGCATGTTTGTCATATATGTACAACTAAATCACTATATACAGAATATGATCCTTAGTGATTATCGTTATTTATTGCCTTACATCTTAATTAATAATGGAAATGTATGCAAATTAGTGCATAGTTCATTATTTGTATTTACTAATATGAACATACCATGCACACATGATATACGCCTTAGCACATGGCCCCTTGCCCAACCTCCTAACCTATCAGGCATACGATATCAATGGATACACGTTCTACACGGAGCCAAAGATATGGACAGTGATGATCAGAACTCAGGGGTGACGATGGAATGCATGACCGGCAGTGACAATGACGCAACTGAAATATTTTATGAAAGGGTCGAGGAGATCTGGGAGCTTGACTACTCTGGACTACACAACACGACGATGTTCCATGTCAGATGGGCTAAGAATGTCAAGAGAGAAAACTGGACTTTCACTACCATGACTATACCCGACACCAAGAGCGCTACCGTGAACGTTGTCGTAAAAAATGACCCATGGGTACACGCTAAGCACGTGACATAATGCTTCTTCATAACCGACCAGCGCAATCCCAGCCGTGTTGTCGTGAGGAGCGGCAAAAGGAACATCATTGGAATGGATGGAGTCGCCAATGAGGAAGACTACGATCAGCACGGAAACCCAGTGAGGGAAGATGATGATGATGAAGAAGTATACGTCAAAAGAAGAATCAATACTGCATTACCTAAGAAAAATCATACTCCATGGAGAAGGCAAAGTCACAATGAGGGGCTCAATTATTCTTCAACTAACAAGAAGGGAAAGAAGCTGGCTCAAAAATGAAAACGTCAACGCTGAGGAACCGTATGTTATCGGTCAAATGATGTAATATATATGTTCCTATTTTGTATACACACTTAGTTAACTGCTCTCGGAAAAAAGTGAGAGAAAATAAAGGAAAACAAACGAGAAAACTGTTATTGGTTATAGTAGCAGCGCGTTTTCCAGAAAAGAGCTACAACTAGTCAAGGCAGCACTAGCGGTTTCTGCACGAAACTACTATAGCTACCTTGAGTAGCTATATCGCGCTTTGCCTAAACGCGCTACTACTATGCCCACTTAACCCCGAAAATCCCCACTCCTCTCTTCTTGCCGCCTCTTTTCCCCCAAATGCCCACACTCCCTCTTCCCCTGTCGCGCCGTCGGAGCCCTCGCCGCACCTCTGCGCTCGCCCCCGACCCTGACGCCGACCGACCCCGGCGCAGGCTCCGGCCCCCGACCCCGACCCCGGCGCTCGCCCACGGCCCTGACCCCGACCCCGGCACTCG
>NC_041380.1:489458637-489498764 GCF_002162155.2 Triticum dicoccoides
CGCTCGCCCACGGCCCCCGACCCCGACCCCGGCTCCGGCCCCGGCGCTCGACCCCGACCCCGACCCCTCCCAACCTCGGCCGTCGTCGGGCCTGCACCCTTTGTAAGCCCCCACCTCTCCTCCTCTCTCTGGTAGCTAGGTTTTTTGGTTAATTTAGTTAGGTTTTAGTTAGGGCAGATGGTTAATTAGGTTATATATGTGGACATGTGATGTTTTGGACATGTCATATTTCGAAATTTGGACATGTCATTTGGACATGATGATTATGGGCAGGGTAAATGATCCGAGTGGCCTATGTTATGCCGGAATGTTGATTCATTTCCGTTCTGGTGAATTTCAGGCGCTCGATATGTCCATTTTTTAGCAAAGGTCATGACGAAATTTTCCGTGAATTTTGGCATGATTTGTGCTAGATAGTAGGCATATCGAGTGCTCGGAAACGACATTCGGGCAAACATAGATTTCTTTTTTATGTCATTTCTCATTTTTTCATAGTTTTAGAATTAAACGAGGAGACTTAATCATAGAAAACATGTCGAACAACAAAGAAACTGGGCCTTCTGACCAAGATGCAGACGAGATGGATTATGAGGGTGAACAAGAGTACCTTGACTATTTGGCTGCTAAGAAAATGCAAAGTCAAGGTTTGCAGGTCGGCCTCGATGGTGGTATTGACGCCGACATCGACACCGACCGCGCCGGCACCGATGGCGGCGACGAGACTGATGGCGGCGCCGAGACCGGCGGAGAAGGTATCGGCGAGGAAGATACGTCGGGGAAGGTACCGACGCCGATGCCGCTACCGAAAATAAGAAGCAGAGGATGTGAAAACCTAACAAACTAGGGATTGGACGACTAGTGATCACAAAGATGGCACCTGGCAAGTTTGAGCCATTAGAGTCGGAAGAACCTCGCAAGTGCTATGGGAACCAAGTAGGATGCATCCTACGGGAATGCGCGAGCATCAACGATGATGACTTAAGGAGTAAAGAACATTTGACGCAGTTGCTCCTGACGAAGTTGCACAAGAGATTCAAGTTCCCCGACTGGGATGATAATATAGAAGAATCGTGGGATGATCTGAAGATGAAAAAGATTAACAATTATGCCATGGGCATGTTCAGCAATGATTTGGCCTCCTGGAAAGGGAGGGTGAAACGAGCTATTGACGCTGAGGAACCCCTGTCCAAGATTCTGGAGGAAAATTCGACACTTATGGTAGAGGAGTTCGAAAAGTTCTAGGACACTTGCGCTACCGAGGCAGCCAAGTCTAAGGCTGCGAAATTCAAGAGCCTTCAGCAAAGGAACACGGGGAAGCATCGCCTCGGAAGCCATGGCTACCTCGGTAAAAGGCCCATATGGGATAAGGAGGATGCGGAACGTGAAGCCGTGGGTATCCCAGACCCCTTCACGAAGTTCACCAACCCCTTGGAGCGTGACTTCGTCAGGGCCCGCTACAAGTGGGACAAGGAAAAGAAGGTTTTTTACACGGACCAGATCACAAGGAAATTGATTAGACTACTAATAATTATTCTTTTACCACCCTAAATTTAGCTACAGATCTAGTCGACTACACATTCCTAAACGGTTCATGCTCCTTCTACAGGAGAAGCAACACTAGCTTGCAGCTGAAAGCCCTACTTCTCCGATGAGGCCCAAGTGGGACACCCCTCTCAACCGGGCCTTGAACGAACTTAAGGGACTCCCTTTGGGCTAGCGGCCCCAATATGGTCGTGTGCACGGCGCTGGAGACAACACCACGTGGAAGGTGTTTTACAACGAGGGCCCGGAGGCCCAGAAGCAGAAAAAGAAGTTTAGTCAGGCGGACATCGACGAGAAGGTGAAGCTTGCGGTCGAGAAAAAAGCAGCTGAGGACGCGAAAAAACAGCCGAGGAGAAAAATGAGTTGCTACTATAGGCAGTCAATGCAGCTGTAACTGCCTGCAGAAATGGTTTCGCTACTAACTTGGTTCCAACTATCATCAACTGGACGAAGGAAAATCCAGAGAAGACGGTACATGATTTCCCGTTGCCCAGTTTCGTCGGGAGCAACTCCGTGAACAACAACACCACTGCACCATCACTTGCTCATGCAACCGGGCCTCCTCTCGCAGTCGCTCTCGCTCATAGCAGCCCGTCCTCAGTCTCTGGCATGCTAGGTGGGCCTTCGTCTTTGGCTGAGCTCGACGCCATCACGGTAATTACATGTCGCACCAGCATAGAATATTCCATTCTCGTTGCCTTTCGGATGTTTTACGCCACAGACATGTGTTTGCAGGCCGAAGAAACCCCATGCACCATCTACTTGATCAAAGGCCAGAAGGTGGTCATGGGAAAGGGGATGATAATGAACCCCTTGCAACCCACGTTCCACAACCACCCGATCCCTGCTGGGCACTTCAGAGTTAACTTGTGCAGTGTGAAATCGGGGCACGAGCATTTGCCTCCTCTAGTAAAGCATGTGGGAGAGGACGACGAGACCCCGCCGCGGATTGGAAACTGCAAGGGTTGGGTGCTGCTATGGCCAAAGAATCTTATTCGTCTAGAGCCGGACGAGAGCACACCAATAACCACACATCAACAACCATGTGCGGAGACCACCACCCCGCCTACGCAAACCAGCTCCTGTAGTGCCGGGTGAGAGCGGTAGATGACATGATGAAGGGGGTGCAATAGTACTAGCTGATGTAATCGGTCCTGTAGAACATAGAATGGATGATGAGACGGAGGTTGACCCAATGGGTTTCCTCAATACAAACGCGTATGACTGTGATATAGATATGATGAGTCAACCATATGATGAATCGGGCTATCAGCATGCTAATGAGGATATGGATGATCTGCCCGGACAGGAAGGTCATAGCAGGGATTGCAAAAAGTCTCTCTTCATGAAATCCTCACAGGACACGCCTGAAGATGCCGCCTCAACACAGGCTCAACTAGCCGAGGGTCGTACAGTGCTTAGCCCGGGAACACTAGGGCAGGGGTTAAGGAAGGGTCTGGAAGGTGTGCCCAAGAAAAAGGAGAGGAAGAGATCGGGGAAGATAGCTGCCTCCAAACAAGCCAGAGCAAATAGCAGCCAGATGATGGATTCTGAAGAGCGTGTACCCGTGAAAGGTGCGGACATGTTCCATCTCACGGGTGAGCCGATGCTACCGTCAAAACCGCTAGAAGCACTATCAGGGGATCTCAGTAGACTGCACGACCATGTGCTATCGACTGAGAAAAGCCTACTAGCCTCGAAGGATCCAGGATATCCGACATCCGCGGCTCGTGTGCCTGAAGGGAAGTGCTACGTCGACACACGGCCCGCGGAGGTGTTCTTCTTGCGGTTTGACCATATCTTTGAGGTGTTTCTGACAAGGCGGCTCGATTTTACAATCGTCCGCCTTTTTGCGCTACATATGAGCTCCGTCATGAAGAGAGAAGAAGTCTCGCAAATCTGTGTGGCGGATCCGTACTACACGCACGAGTCTTTCTTTAGTCTCGGCGACTTTGAGCGTGAAACTGCTAGGGACTACCTCCAAAACTTCATGGTATAGAATAAGGACCAAGAATTGTCCTCCTGCCTTATCATCCAAAGTAAGTCAGTCCCGGACAACCCTTTCGTACATTTCAATCATTCCTTCTCGCTCATATGGAGAATAATTTGAGGTGTCTTTTCCCCACAGCAACGGGCACACCGTCCTTATCGTTCTTTACCCGCGAGTCTCCCACGCCGTGTATTTTGATCCTTCCAGAGACTACGAGAAGGACTCACTATTAGAAAAAGGCCTGTTAGTGGCACACCTATTTTGGCCATTAATGGCGCACTATAGGTGCACCACTATCACCACGCCACTAGTAACAAATACTAATGGCGCACCTCTGGTGCGCCATTAGTATACCAGATAATAGTGGCACACCTGGCAGTGCGACATTACTATGTCCAACGGTGCGCCATTACTATGCCTCCTAGGGGGACATATTTACCTTCACGTATGCCCCCAAGTGCGCCATTACTATGCCCCATAATGCGCCACTAGTATTTAGCCCTGGTGCGCGACTAATGCTCAACAAGCTGCGCCACTATTATGAATATTAGGATTTTTTTTTTCTTTTATGATATTTGCACAGGTTACAAAATACATTACAGCACAAAATATAAACAGCACATCATATAAATAACAGATTTATCGAATACAACAGAAGATTAGTCTCTGAATACAATTCATCATATTAGTCTCCGAATTCAAAATACCGAACAAAGTTAGAACATTACAAGTCTCGAGACCGCGAGTAGTGAGTTTGTCTTCACATTACAAGTCGATATCTAAACTACCATCACATAGAAGAGAGCTGTGGTCACGATGAGCATCATCGCGATGAAACTGGTCTTCATCCGGTTCCTCCTCCGCTTCCTCCTCTCTCCCGCTAGATAGCGCGCGTATCTAGCTTCCGCCTCCGCCCTAGTGGTGTACCCTTTGTATCTGTTACCGCTGAAATGGTGAACCTGTCTCTGACACTCCTCCAAGTCGTCGTAGACTCCGGGAACCTTACCCTTGTACACGACATACACTACTACGGAAAACCTTATACACAGAAATTTAGCAACAACGCGGGTTAAAAAAGGGCGCTAGTGCTAGATAGCAGTAGCGGTTCAGAATAAACCGCGCTGCAGATACGATTCTAGCAGTAGCGCGTGTGCCCGTAAAAGCGCTACTACTAATATTCCCATTGCTGGAACAATGGGCTACGCATAGCAGTAGCGGCCTTGCAGGAAGCACGCTACCGCTAGGGCATGAGTAGCAGTGCGTTTTCCTGTAACAGCGCTACTGCTAATGGAAATAAAATAAAATGAAAAACAAATAGAAAAGTAAATGAAAATGAAAGAAACAGAAAAAGGATAAAGAAAAAAATAAAATGTAAAGCAAAATAAATGAAAAAGCGAAAAAACAGAGAAAGGCTTAGCTGTAGCGTGTGTTAGTAAGAGGCATTGTAGCTAACGCAGCTGCAACGCGTTTCTAGGACCCCCGCTATAGAAACAGAAAAGGAAATAAAAAAGAGAGAAAATTACATATGTATAGCAGTAGCGCGTTCTGGAAAAAGCGCTATAGCTACCTTAGCTATAGCACGTTCTGCGAAACGCGCTACCGCTAGTTTTGACTTAACCAAAAAACTGTTCCCGCCCGGCCACCACTTGCCCCCCAAATCTCTCGACCCACCCTGCCGCCGTCTCCCCGATTCGCCGTCACCCCACTTCGCCGCTGTCTCCTGCCGACGTCGACGCCCCGGAGCCACCATAGCCATGCGCCGTCGACACCACCGGAGCCGCCCCCAATGCCACGGAGCCGCGCGGCCTCATCAACGCCATCGGAGCCGCTGTCGATGCCACCGGATCCTCCCTCGCTACAACTACCTCCCTCGCTGTCACCGGAGACGCCCCTACCTCCCTCGCCACCACTGCCTCCCTCGCCACCACCGGAACCATCCTCTGTAAGCCCCCACCCCTCCTCTCTCTCTCATGCATAGGTTAGCTAGTTTAATTATGTTAATTATCTAGGTTAGGGCAAAAATTTAGTTAGGGCTTTGACAGAGAAGTAGTTAGGTTAACTAGTTTAATTAGGTTAATTACCTAGGTTAGTGCAAAAATTTAGTTAGGGCTTTGACAGAGAACTAGTCAGGTTAACTAGTTTAATTAGGTTAATTATCTAGGTTATTTAGGCAAGTTTTATTTTAAAGATGATCCCTTCCTAGACTTTTATTGTTGATTATATCTTTTCATTGAAGTGGTCATGTTGTTTGTGCCCAAGTGGCTTTGTTGTTTGAATGAAGCTGAGTGGCCTATATATGTTTTGCCGGAATGTTGATTCATTTCCGTTCTGGCAAATTTCAGGTTCTCGATTTGTCCACTTTTAGCAAAGGTCATGACTTGTGCTACAAACTAGGACATATCGAGTGCCCAGGATTTGCCGCACCAGGAAGGAGTCAACGTTCCTACAAAACATAGGCCTTTTGTATGTCATTATTCATTTTATTAGGTCTAGAATTAATTTACTAGATTTAATCGTAGGAAACATGGCTAGCAACGATGAAGGACAGGGTTCTGGTGATTGCGACGACGTCTACTGGGCGGCCGACGAATTTTTTAGCCTTGCCGACGATCAACCGGTGGCATCCGGGACTGAGACCGACACACAGACCGGTGTTGAGACTGAGACCGGCGCTGAGACTCAGACCGGCATCGAGACCGGCGCTGAGACTGAGACTGAGACCGGCGCTGAGACTCAGACCGGCATCGAGACCGGCGCTGAGACTGAGACCAACGCTGCCTCGGGGAGCGGAGCCGGTGTAGAACAGAAAGCAAAGAGGCAACGGCTTCCTAACAAACTCAAGACTACTAGACTGGTGGTCACGGAGGTGGACGATGTCAATTTTGAGCCAAAGGCGCCCGAGGAAGCGCGTCGATGCTACGGCAATCAAATAGGCTGCATCGTACGGACAACCGCCAATATCAACGATGAGAAACTACCGAAGATAGAAAATATGAGGAGCTCCCTCCTAAAGAAGTTTCATCAGATATTCTTGTTCCCGGGCTGGAATGAGAAGGATTATGAAGATCCAGATGAGGACCCGGCAATGAAGAAGATAAACAAACACGCCATGACCAAGTTTAGCAACGCATTGGCCGCCTGGAAAAATTGAGTGAAAGCAAAGATCATCGACAAGAAGGGACCCTACTCCAAGATTGTAAAGGATAATCCGACAATCATGGAAGAGCAGTTTCAAATATTCAAGGAGGCTTGCGAGACCGAAGCTGCCAAAAAAAAGTCTCAGTACATGAAGGGGCTTCAAGAGAGGAACATTGGGAGCCACCACCTCGGAAGCCGTGGTTACGGTGGAAAGAGGTCCAAATGGGCCAAGGAGGACGCGGAAGCCGCGAGTCTTGGCATCCCAGACCCCTTGGCAGATTTCACCGTCCCGCAGGAGCGTGACGTCCTCAGGGCCCGGCATCATTGGGACCCAGTGAACAAGGTTTACAAGACAACACCGGTCATTACGGAGTTCATGAGACTGCTGGTAATTTTAGTTTCTGATCAATTCGACGGCACATGTTAGTCATATTTGTAAACGATCCTTGTGCCTTTTGCAGAGAGAGCAGCACCGGATTGTGGCTGAAAGCGACTCGCCGTCTGAGGCATTGGCGAGGCCCAAGTGGGACACTCCATTCAACCGGGTGTTGAACATATTGAAACGACAACCGGTGGATACTCGACCGTTGTATGGACGTGTGCACGGTGTCGGAGACGGCGCCACGTGGAAGAAGTACTACCATGAGACCACGGAGGAGAGAAAGGAAAGACGGAGGTTAACTGAAGAAAACATCTACAAGAAGGTTGAGATTGCGGTTGAGAAGAAATCATCTCAAACAGTCGCAACAGCGGTAGCTGCCGCAAAACAGGTGGTTGTAGATTTGTCTACTTCCTTGGTGACGGGCGTTATCACTTGGACAAGGCAAAATCCAGAAAAAAATGCAGAGGACTTTCCCCTTGCCAACTTCTTGGGGAGCAGCTCGACTAGCATTGCACTAGCACCTGCTCCCGCACCGGCTCCTGCACCTGCTCCCGCACCGGCTCCCGCATCGGACGTGCTCGGTGGTGCTTCATCTATGGCTGAGCTCGACGCCCTCACAGTATCTGTCACACCGGCCCCCTTCAATATAAATGTACAATCTCTCGTTTTCGTTGCCTTTCGGATGTCTCACGTCGCCGACTTTTCTTTGCAGGCCGACGAAACCCCGTGCACCATATTGTACACCATCGGCGACCAGAAGGTGGACATGGGGAAGGCGACGATAATGAAGCCGAAGGAACCATTGTTCCACTGCCGGCCGATCCCCCCGAACGTCTTCAAGGTTTCCGTGGCCAGTGTCAAACCGGGCCACGAGAATTTGCCTCCTCCAATACTAGCGGGGGATGACGACGAGACACCGCGGCGGCTTGGTGATTATTGCAATGGGTGGGTGCTGTTGTGGCCAAAGAGTCTGCTTCGTCTGGAGGCGGCCGAGAGCACACCCATGAGCACGCAGCCTCAGCAAGGTATGAACATCAACACCCCACCTACCCAATTATCGTCGGGTGTCGGGTTGGGTGATAGCAGACGGGGTATGGAGGAGGCTCCATTAGTCGCTGATGACGTCACCATGAATGAGGATGAGGACGACGATGGCGCTAAACAGTATGTCTATACTGGCGCCTCCTCAGGGTTTGAGTGTCATGAGTCGGTGCCTGAATTGCCGTCTCAACGTATTATGGATGACCTTCCGGTAGTAAAGAAGTCTACGAAGAGAGCGAGGAAAGGCAAAAAATTTGATTCTATGATCCAGCCTCCTCAGCAGCCTCGGCTTCAGGACCGTATAGATATCCCCGATGCGGATAAATGGCATATCCCCGGTCAACCAATCCTACCTGCAACAGCGCTACGGGCCAGATTCGGCGATCTAATGAGACTTCATGACGATGTGATGCGGGTAGAGAAAGGCCTCATCGCCTCGAAAGATCTAGGATACCCACTCTACATGGTTAATGTTCCACGACAAATGTCGTACGTCGGCAGCTTCCCCGCGGATAAGTTCTTCCTCCGATTCGATTACATATTCGACATGTTTCACGTGAAGAAGCTGGATTTTACGTTTGTCCGCCTTTATGCCTTGCACATGAACTACATCATCGGCGTTGAGCAGATATCTAATATCTGTGTCACTGACCCATACTACATGCATGAGGGCTTCTTGGGAGTCTGCGCAAAGCACCGTGAATACGCGGGGGATTACATCGTCACTTTCATGCTCGCCAATAAGGACAAGGAGGCGATTCTCGTGCCTTATCATCCCGTGTAAATCATCCGTGCTGCTATCCTTCCTTCGATTTCAATCATTCATTGCACGGTGGAGACTAATTAATTTGAGGTGTACTTATTTTGCGCAGCGACGGGCGCACTGTCCTCATCATCCTCTACCCCCGATCCTCCCACGCTCTTTACTTGGACTCGTCAAACAACATTCACAAAAAGGATTACACCCACATCAAGGATGTTCTCGACAGTGCTATGTTTTACTACCAAGCAAGGGGTGGAGCGGTCAGGGACAAGAAGACAAGGGGCAGCAGGGCCGCCTTCGGCCATAAGAATGACTTCTGTTGCATCCAGCAACCGAACGATTCTTTTAATGATGGATTCTATGTCCTACACCACATGCTGGAGTACAGACGGGATCACCAGAACCTTCACATGTCACCTAGATCCGGCGATGCCCATATTCTGCAGTGGGCAATGGACATAGGAGATATCGAGGATCATCGACTTCGAGCTGAGTTCTATAACATCCAACGTGAACTTGCCCAAATCATCATGAAGGAGGTCGTCGGAAAAACGTCGCGGGAAGACGTCCGAACATGGATAGCCTATCAGTGTCTCGACATGAAGACTTTCACTAAGCTCAAGGACTATCTCCCTGACTTTGATGGATGGAACGGCATGTTGGAGTGATTGTCGATTAATGGCAATGTGTCCGTTTAGTCCATACTTTCTGTATGACAAAACTTCGAGTTATGCATGGTGAAACTTTATTTGTGATGTAATTAAACCGTCCTCCTCCTCGACTAGCGAAAATCACTATAGTTAGGGCATTTTGGGGTACGATGAACTTTGTTATTTATGCTTATGATATGTTGTTTCTATTTTTGCCAAGTCTGTCTCTTTCTGTTGCTCAACTATATATGTTGCATATCATTGACTCATGTGACGATACAGGTGCATAGATCATAGATGGCGAAGAAGTGCTACGCCAGGAGTATATATACGACAAGTGTCCGGAGTGTCAGGCCCAGGTGTACCGGTTTCCTGTTTCCGAGCGACAGGCAGTAGTTAGTTTAGGTTCACCCTAATGCGAGAGAGGGATACGAACTCATGTACTCAAAGTGATAGCTCTTCTCGCGTATATCATTGTTTAGATGGATGACGATGTATTTGCAAGTAATCGAGACTTGTATCGCTATTTTCGAGATGATGACGAGAGACCACTTTGTGTTGGATGATGATTATGATGAGACTATTTGTATGTATATGCTATGATTACATCTGTGGTCTCGCAGGCATTTGTATGTGTATCATGATGACATTTGTATGTGCTAAAGATTCTTCTATAAAGCCTTTCCACATACAAAACAAATATGCCGAAAAAACAAAAAATACTAAAATTAGCAGTAGCGAGTGGAGAAAAGTTAGCAGCAGCGCGGTAGTAGCAGTAGCGCGCACGGAAGAAGCACGCTATAGCTATTAGCAGTAGCGAGCTTCCACTAAGCGCACTGCATCTACACTTGTGTAGCAGTAGCGCTGGTGAGCACGCGCTACTGCTATGTTTTAGCTGTAGCGCCTTATTAGTAGCGCCGGTCCGCGCGCTACTGATACACCTAAAACCTGCACTGCTGCTAGCCTTTTCCCTAGTAGTGATACAATGGCATCTCTATGCACTAGACAAACAAAACGTTAGTAGCAATTCACAGACAATACATAAGCAATATATAAGTATGCAACAAAAGGATCGGAAGAGAAAAGCAACACATTAATAGCATGATTCATGGTCCTACTAATAAATAGCATCGATTACATATAAGTTGAACGACTGTCCATACTAAAGAGACATAGAAGTTCATTAAAGTTTAATTACAACATGAGCTAATCGATATTTTAGAACTACATAGCATCATTAATTTCGACTCAACTCAGGGACCGGAGCATGGATGAAGCCGCCGTCTTTCGTGATGGTCATGAAATCGCGATCGTTGCCATACTGCATTTGTAGCGTTGTTTCTATTTCACTGTTGGATGGTTGATATTTGAGGTAGAACTGCCTCGATGTACGAAGAACATCTTGATGGATGATTTGCGCAAACTCCGACTGGATGCGAAAGAATTCTTGTCCGATGACCGCGTCCTGGATTGCCGACAAGCTTGCGGCCCAATCTTTGAGATTAGTTGGTAGCAGAAGGTGATTATGGTCCCGTACGGTCGCCCGCATGTGATGGAGGGCGTAGTAGGCATCCTTCTGACCGCCAGGCGGCTGCTTGATGCAGGGGAACGTCGTTATGTGGGTGAACACATGCTTGCCGTACCTACAAATTGGCCTCCTAAAGGTGCCTCCAAATTTGGCGTAGCTAGGGAGAGCATCATCAAGAACTTTCTTGATATTTGTGTAGTCTTTCTTCTACTGACGGTCCGAGTCGAAATACGTGTCCATGGAGTATTTCGGGCTTAAGAGGATGAGTGTGCAATGTGTGTCACTGCACAAAACACGGAATGTTAGTAAAAAAAGAACGATCGAAATCTAAGAAATCATATGTTATGGGGCGGTGAGGGGATGACTTACTCGAGAAAGTAAGGCACGAGGAAGTTATCCTTATCTGGGTTTGCCAGAATAACGCCTTCGAGGTATGAACTCGCGACTTGCCGGTCCCCAGCGCTGCCCAAGATCTTGGCACGCATGTAGAAGGGGTCAACTATCATGATGTTCGGTGTCTTCTCTCTAATGATCCGCATCTCCATACTGAGCGAAAATAGCCGAATGAAGGTGTAGTGCAGCGGATGAAGGTTAAATATAGCGAAGATGTCATCAAACCGCAGGACGATCATACCCCCGATGGTGCTATCGACAAAGTCCATGCGCTCTGGCACCTTGGCCATGAAAACTGGGTATGCCACATCATTCTTGGAGAGACGCCACTTCTCCATAGAAAGAACACTACCATGCAGACTCCGCATAGCACTGGTTGCAGCATTGAGCAGATTAGTCGGTAGTATCGGCCTACCCGCCACATGCACCCTCCTCGAGATATCCTTAGGTGAAGGTGGACCGTCCTTAGCACGGATTATACTCGGTGTCGGCTGGCTCGCACCCTTGTTATTCTTTCTTTTCTGTCCCTTCTTCTTCAGTTGTAATGGGATCGAGTTCTGCTCAGAGACAGTCGTGAGACTTCATCCCGCTGAACTTCTGCTTCGCTGAGTCTAGGTATCTGCTTATCTTCCCTGCGTAACCGTAAGGAAGTTTTACTCCTATGAGGCAGGTGAAAAACTGCTCGATCTCCTCCTGACTTAGGGTGAAGCACGCGGGAGGGCAGTCATTTCCGATATTCTTGGCCTTTTTGCCTTTGACACGACTTTTCGTGTCCTTTGCCTCATCATCATCATCATCATAATCATCATCATTAGCGTGAAGCTCCTCCCTGATGCCCATTGATTTCAAGTTTGCCCTTGCTTTTGGCCCATCTTTGGTCCTCGCTGGCATGTTGAGCAGGGTACCAAGTAGATTCTCACACACATTCTTCGTGATATGCATGACATCAAGCCTGTGAGGCACACGGAGGATCTGCCAGTACGGCAAGTACCAGAAAACAGACCTTGTTTTCCATACCTTCAGCAGCTGCTCTGGCGCCTTTCGCTTCTTTCCCGGCTCTGGCGCCTTTCGCTTCTTTCCCGATGGTGGGCAATCTTTCCAATTTTTCAACAGCTCGTCTATTTCCTCGCCGCTCGTCGTACGCGGGCATCTTCGGGGTTCGGTTTCACCATCGAGCAGATCCTTGCGTTTTCTCCATGAGTCATCGTCGCGAAGCCACCTTCGATGTCCCATGAACACGGTTTTCGAAGACCCGAGATCTCTATCTAGCTGGCGATACGTTGTGTCATCCATGCACCTGACGCATGCACAAAATTTGTGGACCACATGTCCCACGACATATCCGTAACCGAGATAGTCGTGCACCGTCGTGAGCAGTGCAACTCTGATAGGGAAATATTCTTTCTCTGCGGCGTCCCACGTATTGGCTGGCGTTTTCCACAGCGTGTCTAGCTCCTCTTTCAGCAGCCCCAGATACAGATTGATGTCGTTCCCTGGTTGTTTTGGCCCTTCAATTAGATACTCATGTGAATGTACTTCCTCTTCATGCACAACCAGGGGGAAGGTTGTACATCCACGCAAACACAGGCCAGGTGCTATGTGTGCTTCTCTGGCTGCCAAACAGATTGACTCCATCGGTGCTCGCGCCCAGCATGATGTTGCTTGGATCGTCCCCAAATTCTGGGTGTTCGAAGTTCAACGCTTGCCACTAGCTCGCATCCTGAGGGTGACTCAGCATCTTGTCTTTTTTATTTATCTACGGATCATTTCTGTCAACTTCTCGCTTCTTCTCCTCCCTATCCGCGTGCCAACGCAGGAGCTTTGCTAGCTTAGGGTGCATGAAATACCGCTGCAGACGAGGAGTGATCGAAAATACCACACCACTTTTCGAGTAGCTTTCTTCCTCTTCTTGTATCGTGTGACGCCGCACACAGGACATATGGTAGACTCTGCGTGCTCGTCCCGATAAGTGATGCAATTGTTCATGCACACATGGTATTTCACGTGCGGTAAATCCATAGGACACACGATTTTCTTCGCCTCCTCGAAACTGGTCGGGCACTTGTTCCCCTTGGGAAGACGTTCGTGCCAGAATGACATGTTCTCATCGAAGCATGCGTTGGTCATTTTGTGTTTTACCTTCATCTCCAGAGCCATGAGCGTTACTTTCAGGCGGGTATCCTTGGGCCTGCATCCTTCATACAATGGAGTAATCACGTCTATCTCCAGTTGATCCAGCTTGGCTTTATCTCAGGCGGCAGCTCTTGTGTTATCCGTATGCTTGAGAAGCAGCTGTTGAATATGAAGGTCATACACCCAGCCCATCGATGGTCCATCGTCATCTGCTCTGGCATCTTCATCTTCATGATCATGCCCTTCGTCTTGATCTTCCTCATCATCATGTCCAACATCTTCTACATGATGACTGTGTACTGCATCTACTTCGTGATCATGTCCTGGAGATTCTACGTCTTCTCGCCCGCCCTCGCCGCGGTTATCTTGCTACCCTTCCTCATTTCTTGCCCGGCCCCCATGGACGACTTCATAGTCATCTTCATCACCTTGCCACCGATAGCCATCCATGAAACCACGCAAGAGCAGGTGGTTCCGTACCTCTACGGAATCCGGGTCCATATGGCTCTTCAGCTTGCATCTTCGACACGGACATCTTATCTCCGTCTCATTCTTTTGAAGCATCTTGGCCGTCATGGAGCTCAAAAACCTATTCATGATGCCTTCGGTCATCGTGCAGACCATGGTCGCCTGCGGGGTAGAGAAAAATGATATTTTAGAACCAAAAAAAATTGTCATGACTTTGCCTAAAAATAGGACCAAAAAGAATGCATTGTGCCAAATTTTCGCCGAAACGGAAATGAATCAACATTCCGGCAAAATATTGGCAACTATCGCATTTCTAATACCGGTACCTGCAAACACAAACATATGCAACACCACAAACATATGTAGATCTAGGCCATAAAAAGTGTGTACGTTGTTGGAGGGAGAAAAAAGTTGATCTAGAACATAAAGAAAGCTTTCCCCTTACTTACCTATCAAAAAAAAGGAAATTTAACCACTTAATTTGGGTGAATCTATGGTGCAAATGAGGTGAGGAGGAGGAGGCAACCGAGACCAAGCTTGCTAGAGGTGGAGAGAATGAAGTGGGGAAAGTGAGTGTGGTAGGTGGCTGTCCAAAATATCTAGCTGCTCCCAGGTTACCAATGGCGCACCACCTAAGAATGCGCCATTAGTAACCGGGGTTACTAACGGCGCACCTGGTGTGTGGTGCACCATTACTAATTTTGAAAAAAAAAACATGTTAGTAGTGGCGCACCAATGGATAGTGCGCCATTACTAGTTAAGACTAGTAATGGCGCACTATCCACTAGTGCACCACTACTAACAAAATTTTTTATCTTTTTTTTTCAAAACTAGTAATGGCGCACAACACACCAGGTGCGCCATTAGTAATGTGGACATTAATGGCATACCTGTATCTGGTGCGCCACTGCTATATAGCAGTGGCGCACCACATACATGGTGCGTCATTAATGCCCATATTAGCTATAGCCGTTTTCCTAGTAGTGACTACACCCACATAATGAATATTCTAGATGATGCTCTCCAAGGATTCAGCATTAGAGATGGCCACATGCAGATCAGGAAACAAATGAACAAGAAGATGGGTTTCGCGCATAAAACTAACTTCTGCTGCATCCATGTCCCAAAACCAACCAAGAAGGATGGATTCTACATCCTCCATCTCATGATTGAGTTCAACACGGATCACCAAAAGCTTCGCATGACAAGCAGAAATGATGAACATATCCACAAGTGGCTAGAATCTCATGGAGAAGCGGATTATAAACTTAGAGATGACTTCTTTCGCATCCAAAGGGACATTGCAACGATCATCATAAAAGAAGTCATCGATGAGAAGGGGATGTTCCACCACGGCCCTATATCGCGAGATGATATCCGAACTCGCATAGGCATGCAACATCAAGACCTCACGCCATTCAAGAAGCTAGGGTCCATCCTCGATGATATGGAAGGATGGAACTTCTAGTGATTTACGATGCCGATGATGATGATATGTGTCGGTTGAACTTGTATACTTTCCGTAGTGATGAAACTTTGTGATGTCCACAGTCCCTGTCGAACTTGCGTAATGCTACTTTGTTTGTTTGGGTACGATGACCTGCATACCTCTAGTTAATTAGTTTGCGTACTATATGTTGCATCTAGTTGCTAATTAACCCTTTCTTTTTCGTGTTGCTCTAATATATTTTGTTGCATATGACTGTACATCCTCTTGATGAACATGCATCTCTAACAGGTACCTGGTTTCTTGATGGTGAGATGGTGGTGCTATGTCGTGTACAAAGGGAATGTTCGGGGGGTGTACACCGAGTGGCCTGAGTGTCAGGCGCAAGTGAATGGGGTCTCGGGCGCCAGCCATAAAGGCTTCAAAACCAGACAAGAAGCCGAAGCTAGTTACTTGAGGTTCACTCTAGCGTGAGAGAGGACTCGTAACCGCCGCCTCATGTACTGCATAGTTCCACTCTCACTCATAGTGATAGCTCTTGTCGCGTATACCATTGTTTAGATGGATGACGTTGTAGTTGCAAGTATTCGAGACTTGCATGTATCACTATTTACGAGATGATGACGAGATACCACTTTGTGTTGGATGATGATTATGATGAGACTATTTGTATGTATATGCTATGATTACATTTGTGGTCTCGCAGCCATTTGTATGTGTATCATGATGACATTTGTATCTGCTAAATATTCTTGTATAAAGCCTATTCAAATACAAAACAAATATGCAGGAAAAAAACAAAAAACTACTAAAATTTGCAGTAGCGAGTGGAGAAAAGTTAGCAGCAGCGCCACAGTAGCAGTAGCGAGTCCAGGCAAAGTGCGCTAGAGCTATTAGCAGTAGCGAGCTTCCGTGAAGCACACTGCTGCTACACTTGTATAGGAGCAGCGCGGGTGTGCACGCGCTACTGCTACGGGTTAGCTCTAGCGCCTTATTAGTAGCGCCGGTCCCCGCGCTATTGATATACCTAGAACCCCCGCTGCTGCTAGCCTTTTCCCTAGTAGTGTTGATGTCCTTGGGACACGACATCTTTTCAATAGGATCAAATTTAGCTTTGTCAACTTCAATACCTCTTTCAGAAATTTTATGCCCCAAGACAATACCTTCATTAACCATAAAGTGGCACTTCTCCCAATTCAAGACAAGGTTAGTTTCTTCATATCTCTGCAAAACTCGATCAAGGTTGCTCAATCAATCTTCAAAAGAGGATCCATAAATAGAGAAATCATCCATGAAAACTTCACAAATCTTTTGACAAAAGTCAGAGAATATAGCCATCATGCATCTTTGAAAGGTAGCAGGTGCATTACATAAACCAAAAGGCATACGTCTATAAGTAAAGGTACCGAAAGAGCAAGTAAAAGTAGTCTTGTCTTGATCATCAGTTGACACAGGTATTTGAGAGAAACCAGAGTAACCATCTAGAAAGAAAGAATGTGTATGTTTGGATAATCTTTCTAGCATTTGATCAATGAAAGGCAAAGGGTAATGATCTTTTTTAGTAGCTTTATTTAATTTGTGAAAATCAATCACCATCCTATAACCTGTAATAATTCTTTGCGGAATCAATTCATCTTTATCATTAGGAACGACAGTAATACCTCCCTTCTTATGGACACAATGGACAGGGCTTACCCACTGACTATCAGCAACGGGATAAATTATACCTGCTTCAAGGAGCTTTAATATTTCCTTTCTTACCACTTCTTTCATCTTAGGATTTAGCCGCCGTTGGTGATCAATAACTGGTTTGGCGTCTTTCTCCAAATTTATTTTGTGTTGACATAGAGTGGAACTAATGCCCTTAAGATCATCAAGAGTATATCCAATAGCAGCACGGTGCTTCTTCAGAGTTTTCAATAATTTCTCTTCTTCATGCTCTGAAAGTTTAGCACTAATAATAACATGATATATCTTCTTTTCATCAAGATAAGCTCAAACACGGCGAGGCGGGGCAGCTGCGCGGGTGGCGGCGGGGTGGTGCGGTGCGGCAGGGCGGGGCAGGCGGCGAGGTGCGGCGCAGGCGGCGGGGCGGCTCGGGGTCCAAGGGAGGGCGGGTGATATTTAAAGGGGGGGAAGAGGCGGCGGCGGGGGTCTGACTTGGGGAGGGGGTCAGCGACGTCGGGTCGGGCTCGGACTCCCTCCGAGTCCGGCGACGGCACGCGGGCGAGCAGGGGAACGCGGCAGCGAAGCTGGGTCGGCTGAGCCCTTGGCCCAGTTCGGTCCAGGAACTTTTTTTTAAACAAAACCGCCGAAAAGGGGAAAAATCCTAAATAAATATATAAAAAATATAAAAATGCCAAAAACAATGTTCACCGTCTAAATAAAATATTTAGAACAAAGTGAACATTTTCTTGGCCTAAAATGCAATTTTGAAAAATGCAAATTTTTCTAATTCAAATAAAATAGCAATAAAATCCAAATAAAATTTTTTATTTAATTTTATCATTTTTCCTCTAATATTTCTTATATTTTAATATGAAATATTTCGAAGAGAAAAATAATTAAATCAAAATGACCCTCTTTTCAATATTTGAGGAAAATTCAAATATGGAAATAATAAAATCCCCAACTCTCTCCGTGGGTCCTTGAGTTGCTTAGAATTTTTAGGATCACAACCAAAATGCAGATAAAATATGATATGCATAAGATGACCTATGTATAACATTCAAAATCGAAAATTTGGGATGTTACAGACATAGATTGTCGTTCGATCATGGCGCATCCTACGGTGCACATACGCGGTCCACGTGGCTGGGGTTTCGGCCAATCATAACGTAACACACAACAGGCTCAGCGCAAGTGTTTCCGGAAGCGAAGGAAATGAACTGTCTGCGATAATGAACGGGCAAAATTGTAAGGGAAGCCAAATTTCTGTTGTCGTTTGCCGTTGAGCTCTTGAATACCACCGCACTGTATGGCTGCCCGGCCCCTCCGTCCAAGAACTCTCTCTAGGTGTCGTCCATGGCACCGTGGCACACAGTAACTGGTAAGGAAGCAATGGCATCCCGCCGCACCGCGTTCCTCGCCGCCCGCGACCGCACACATCATAAGGAAGCAATGGCATCTCGCCGCGCCGAGTTTATCGCCGTCGACGGCCAGACAGTTACATGGGAAGACTTTGAGGCTATCATGGCCGGATGGGTGGTGGATCTAGAGGCGACCAAAGCCGCACAGAAGGAGCGAAAAAGGCAGAAAGCAGTCAAGAAAAGAGAGTCCCGCCGCCACAAGAAAAAAGAGATCGCACGCTGTGGTGATGAGAGCTTGGCGGAGATCGAAGCACGGTGGGCTGCCGCCTACAAGGCCGGGAAGGAGAACGCCGGCGTCTGGCCAGCATTCCCCGATGGCAGCATGTGAGAAGTAGTTTAAGTTTGTAGTATTAGAGAAAATTACCAGTAATACTTTAAGTTTGTAGTATTAACGTACAATGTCGGTAAGAGCTTCCTTTGACAGCTTTGAGCGTTGATTAGCATGTGTGCCCATGTGCGTTTTTTGCGTTAATCATTAGAAGATCACAAAACACACGGTTTCTATGTTGTATCCGTCTGTGTTTTTTGCGTTAATGACCCATAAGTCAGTTACCTGTGCAATGTTTCCTAATAAACCAGGCGTACTATTGACCGAAAAAAGTTCAAGTACACGTGTAAATTTTTTGGAGACGGGATCTGCCAACTTTCTTTTTTCTCGCACACGAGTATTTTACACGCTTCGTCCGTGTTGTGTGTTTCCCCCGCCCAAGTTTCAAGTTTCGTAGCGAAATTTTCATTAGGCGCACGAATTCAGAATTTATTCCTCCAATCACATCCCCACACTTAGTATCCCCCCCCCCTCGCGCCTCCCCCTACCAGCATCTCAAATAGCCGCCGCCGCAACCACACCTTCAACCACATTTACGTTCTGCTTGGATCCAGTCAGGTAACCTACTGATCTCTATCACGGCCCTGTCCTAATTGCTTAAATGGCGCCTGCGAAACATCCTCATGCCTCCAAATCCCCACCGCCAGGAGCTGATGGCGGTCCATGGCGCAATGGCCGCTGTGCGTGTTGACCCGGACGAACACCTCGCCTCCGCCGCCGTCGACATGGTGCAGGCTCTGGCCCAGATGAAGTCCCCCAGCGACTACCCCCCAGGAGTTAACAGGTAAGATCTGGCCAGCTAAATCTTACCAATACCACTTGCAACGACTATGATTTGTACGGTTGATGTATTAAGCATGTTCGTGCCTTGTTTATTTCAGTACTGCACACTGTGTGATGTTCAAATATTACCGTGTCCATCTCAATTTCACCAATACCAGCAACAAACTTGCAATACATGACTCAGGATATCACTAGAGATGCTGCCCATTTGCTATTTTTAGTGGTTGCTAACCCTGTTGTACTTAACATGCATGTCCATGTACTTACGTAGGGTCATAACGGCCGATGATGTTGTTTGCCATCGAGGTTAGCTGCATCCCATGTCTTAAAGTATTTCACATCATTTGTGAAATTGCAGTTTAACTTCTACCATTTACTGGTTTCCTGTAGGCACACATGTCAGTGGCACTGATCCACGCTTCGACTCGGAGGAAAAGCTCGCATCCACCGTCGCTGACTTTGGACGGGCTCTAGCCAAGATGAAGTGCCCCGGAACTACCTCTCAGAATTTACAAAGTATGTACTCACCAATTTAATCTTACCAATACCAGTTGCAATTAATGGCTATGATCTGTACGGTCGATGTATTAAGCATGTTCTAGTAAACATGCCTAACACGTTGTTGCTATTTTCCCTACCTTTTTATAGACATCTGGTCCATTCTCTGCTTTGGCAGCACCTGCCTTGTGATGTTTAACTATGTCAATTGAATTTTTATCAGTACTGGTTTCAATGCCTATTAAGCCTGTTGCAATTAACAGTTGAATCCATTTTTAAACAGTTGTATTTCAGTGGCTACAAAACTTACAAAACATGACTTAGGATGTTGTTAAGCATGTTGTAATTAACAGTTGTATCCATTTTTAGTCTGTCCATTTTCTACCATGCTACTATCCGCAATGAAGATATCACTACTAGAAAAATGGCTATAGCCAATATCCCTATTAGTGGCGCACCATGGTGGTGGTGCGCCACTGCTATATAGCAGTGGCGCACCAGAAGCAGGTGCATCATTGTTATTTTTTTAGTAGTGGCGCACCTTTAGTCCAATGCGCCATTGCTATTTTTTCCCCGAGTCCACCCCCTTCCCCAGGTTTACCAATGGCGCACCTTTGCCAGGTGCGCCATTGCTATTTTAAATAGCAATGGCGCACCTAGCAAAGATGCGCCATTGGTAAGCCAGGGGATGTGGGCATTTTTGTGTAGCAATGGCGCACCACCCCCTGGTGCGCCATTGCTATGTGCTGCACCGACCGGCCCTGATTCGAGGATTTTTGTCTGGTGAAAAGAGAATCCAATCCAACCAAAGCAACACAACACAACGCTTCCTCCTCCTCTCCCCTCGAATCGATCCCCTCCATACCCACCGCCTTCGCCGTGGACCTCCTATCCCCATCCACACCGGCGTTCTTGTCTCCTCTAGCCTCACCGTCGACCTCCCGCCCCGCCCTGCATCCCATCGCCGGTGCCCCCACCCTCTCCCCTCTCCGTATCTTTCTAGGAGGGAGCGAGGCCTCAGATCCACAGGTCGTGGCAACCACCGCCACCGCGTCCTACTCCTTCCACCCAACCTAGCCGCCCTACGCATCCACAGCTCTCCGTCCCTTCCTCCCTCCTCGCGCCCGCAGCCATGTCGGAGATGCTGCTGCTGCACGGGCTGACGGGGAAGAACAAGCAGGCATGGAAGGATGGCAAGATCCACGGCACGGCGGTGCTGGTCAAGAGCGGCATGCTCGACCTTGGCGACTTCAACTCGACGGCGTCCACAACATCCTCGACGGCCAAGGACGATGGCGTCTCCTTCCATCTCGTCAGTGCCACCACACCCAACCCCCGTAAGCAGTCGCCTCATCTCCCTTCCTCTCACCCCACCCTGCATCTCTGAACTCACCATGCCATCTCCTTCCCTACACCGCGTGCGTTTCAGTTTTCCTCTTGGCCTTGTCCCTGCAATCTGTATTGTTGATTTCAATCCAAAATAAAAGAACAATCAGTGCAGATTTGGTTCCTTTTCTTTACTTGCCGGAGCCAATATTTGTAATTTATACAGTTTTTATATTTCCAAAAGGGAGATGAAATCAACGATGGCAGGGGAGTCAGTTTTTCCGGGTCATGTTTGAGTGGTCGAACGACTCACAGGGCATCACCAGCGTCATTCCGAGTTCTTCCTCAAGACGCCCACCCTCGACGGCGTTCTCGCAACAAGAGTTCTCGCGTGTGTTTCAGTTTGCCTCTGGCATTCTCGCGACAATCTGTACTAGCTGTCATCTATATTGATTTCAGTTTTTTTTAAAAGACGATCTGTATTGATTTTGATACGTTTCCTTTTCTTGGCGGACGCATGACCTGTTTCCTATGTATGTATAGGTACACTTCTATGTTTTCAAAGTTGGCTGGCACAAAGCAAATTCATCAACTAATGCCATCTTCCAGTCATTCTTTTTTTATCTGAATCACTCACTGTAATTTGTAGTACTTGGAAATTTACTTGTGGCAGTCTGAAGCTTTATTTTCGTAATATACTTGGAGAATTCCAAATTGATTTTGAGACCAGACCATGTTGATAAACTATAGCACTTCGATGTCGGATGCAAATAATTGCTCAATTTCACTTCTCTGCAATGTTCATTCTCACATATTTCAATCATTCTTTGTAGGGATAAAGTAAAGAAAAAGAAGAAAATATTACTAGAAGATTAGTTTTATAATTTTCTTTTATTTCCTTGTAAATTTTCTTTTATTGGATACTTGTAAAGATATTGTAATATTCTTACTATAATAAAAATTGTGATTCTATTTCATTTTTTGTTTTTAAATTATTTTTCCTTATAGGTTGTTTTCTGTAAATTTGGATTATTTTTTGTTTTCCAAATAAATTACTAGTGGCGCATTTCAGCCGTTATTAGTGGCGCACCTTCCTTTATTACTAGTGGCACACCTATAATGCTATTAGTGGCGCACCTAGAGGGAATACTAGTGGAGCATCTAAGGGTTAGTAGTGGCGCACCAGAGGTCCGCCATTACTATTTGGATTACTAATGGCGCATCAGAGGTGCGCCATTAGTATCTGTTACTAGTGGCGTGTTAATAGTGGCGCACCTATAGTGCGCCATTACTAACAAAAATAGGTGCGCCACTAATAGGGTTTTTTCTAGTAGTGTATACTAGAGATGCTGCCCATTTGATATTTTTGGTGGATGCTAACCCTGTTCTACTTAACATGCCTGTCCATGTACTTATGCAAGGTCATAACGGCCGATGTTGTTGTTTGCCATCAAGGTTAGCTGCATCTCATGTCTTATAGTATTTCACATCATTTGTGCAATTGCAATTTAATTTCTACCATTTACTGGTTGCATGTAGGTACACTTGCCAGTGGCACTGATCCACGCTTCGACACGGAGAAACAGCTCGCCTCCGCTGCCGCTGACTTTGGGCGGGTTCTGGCCAAGATGAAGTACCCTAATAACTACCTCTTAAGACTTACCAAGTATGTACTCACTAGTTCAATCTTACCAATACTAGTTGCAATTAATGGCTATGTTTTGTACGGTCGATGTATTAAGCATGTTGTAGTAAACATGCCTAACACATTTTAGCTATTTTCCCTACCTTCTTTTAGACAACTGGGCCATTATATGCTCTGGCAGCACCTATCCTGTGATGTTTAACTCTGCCAATTGCATTTTTATCAGTACCTGTTTCAATGGCCATTAAGCCTGTTGCAATTAACAGTTGTATCCATTTTGAACGAGTTGTATTTCAATGGCTACAAACTTGAAAAACATGAATTAGGATGTTGTTAAGACTGTTGCAATTAACAGTTGTATCCATTTTTTAATCCGCCCCTTTGCTACCGTGCTACTCTTTTGCAATGAAGATATCACTACAGATGATGTTGTTTTATTACCATTTGCTATTTTTGTCAACCCTGTTGTAGTTAACATTGGCTTATCATGTACTTACACAGGGCTACAATGGGTGATGCTGTTGTTTGCCGTCGAGGTTAGCTGCCTCCCATGTCTTATACACCATCTATTCCTAAATATAAGTATTTTTAGAGATTCCAATATAGACTACATAAGGAGCAAAATGAGTGAATCTAGATTCTAATCTAAACTATATTTATAATTCTATATAAATCCGTATGTACTTCATATTGAAATCTCAAAAAAATAGTTGTACTTAGGAACATAGGTAGTTGTATTTTACATCATTTGTGCAATCTCAGTTTAGCTTCTAACTTTTACTGGTTGCTTGTAGGTACATATATGAGCGGTACTGATCCACACTTCAATCCCTTTTGTGTATGGGAAAATGAGATATTTATGAACAAGCGTCAAGTGAGGAAACTAAAAAAGATTGTTAGGTGAAAGAAACAGGTGATTGGAATTAAGCTCTTTATTTACACTTTGTCGAAGACAACATTGAACTTTATGATCGTAAGTAATGTGTTGCTTTTCCCCCTGCCCACAACAAGTTACTCTATTAGATATCAGTATCTGATATTTTTCTCTTTTCAGTGGTTTCTGAAGCTATTTATTGATGATTACCTTGCAAACTACATGACCGGAGTGAAGGCAACTAAGGTTGAAGTATATAATTTATGCTACCATGATAATTGAGGGAGTCCTGGATTAGGGGGTGTTCGGATAGCCGGACTATACCTTCAGCCGGACTCCTGGACTATGAAGATACAAGATTGAAGACTTCGTCCCGTGTCCGGGAGGGACTTTCCTTGGCGTGGAAGGCAAGCTTGGCGATACGGATATGTAGATCTCCTACCATTGTAACCGACTCCATGTAACCCTAACCCTATCCGGTGTCTATATAAACCGGAGGGTTTTAGTCCGTAGGTCAACGTACACATCAACAATCATACCATAGGCTAGCTTCTAGGGTTTAGCCTCCTCGATCTCGTGGTAGATCTAATCTTGTACTACCCATATCATCAATATTAATCAAGCAGGACATAGGGTTTTACCTCCATGGAGAGAGCCCGAACCTGGGTAAAAGTTCGTGTCCCTTGTCTCTTGTGACCATCCGGCCTAGACGCACAGTTCGGGACCCCCTACCCGAGATCCTCCGGTTTTGACACCGACATTGGTGCTTTCATTGAGAGTTCCTCTGTGTCGTCACCGTCAGGCTCGATGGCTCCTACGATCATCGATAGCGATGTAGTCTAGGGTGAGACCTTCCTCCCCGGACAGATCTTCATCTTCGGCGGCTTCGCACTACGGGCCAATTCGCTTGGCCGTCTGGAGCAGATCGAAAGCTACGCCCCTGGCCGTCAGGTCAGATTTGGAAGTTTAAACTACACGGCGGACATCCGCGGGGACTTGATCTTCGACGGATTCGAGCCACTGCCGAGCGCGCCGCACTATCACGACGAGCATGATCTAGCTCTGCCGCCGAACGGTGCCCTGGATGCCGCACCCGCATCGGCTCCGACCCTTAATTCGGAGCCAACTGCGCCGATCGAGGATGGGCGGTTGGACGCCACCCCGGGGGCTGCGACCCCAACGGCGACTGAGCCAAACACCAGCCCCGTACTCTGCGAGACTCGTGACTCCAAGGAGCCGGACTCCTCTCCGGACTCCAAACCCTCCACGCCCCTGCCAATCGAATCCGATTGGGCGCCGATTATGGAGTTCACTGCCGCCGACATCTTCCAGCACTCGCCTTTCAGCGATATCCTGAAGTCACTAAAGTCTCTCTCTTTATCAGGAGAGCCCTGGCCGGAGTACGGTCAGCAAGGTTGGGGTACGGACGATGAAGAAATTCAAAGCCCACCCACCACCCACTTTGCAGCCACTATCGACGACTTAACCGACATGCTCGACTTCGACTCCGAAGACATCGACGGTATGGACGCCGATGAAGGAGATGATGAAGAACCAGTGCCTACTAGGCCCTGGAAAGCCACCTCGTCATATGACATATACATGGTGGACACCCCAAAAGAGGGAGATGGCGTTGGAACAGCGGAGGATGACCCCTCCAAGAAATAGCCTAAGCGCTGGCGTCAGCGGCGCCGCTCAAAATCCCGCTAAAACAAATACGACGATTCTAGCACGGGAGATAATAATACTCCGGAAAGTGCCGAAGAAAACCCCTCCAGCAAGACTTAGCACAGGAGGATGGAGAAACCAGCCCTCATGAGAGAGCGGCAGACAGAGAGGTCGAGGACGATAATTATATGCCTCCCTCCGAAGACGAGGCAAGCCTCGACGACGAAGAATTCGTCGTGCCAGAGGATCCCATCGAGCAAGAGTGTTTTCAACGCAGGCTTATGGCCACGGCAAGAAGCCTCAAGAAAAAACAGCAACAACTTAGAGCTGATCAAGATTTGCTGGTCGACAGATGGACCGAAGTCCTTGCGGCCGAAGAGCATAAATTCGAACGCCCCTCCAAGAGCTACCTAAAGCGCAGGTTGCTACCCCGATTAGAGGAGGAAGCACTTGATGCGGCCGACGGCCACCTCGTGGCCGCGACAGAGAGGCCTCCCGGCCCTCCACTCAAGCCACACCTCGTACCAAGGCATGGGAACATGCGCCGGACTTACGAGACATGTTGGAGGACAAGGCAAGGCAAACACGCTCGATCTACGGATCGCGTGGGCGCCCCACGGCACGAGACGGTAACCGTCACGCCGGCCACAAATTCGGCAGGGCCGAACACAGCTCATTGGAGCTACATCATGATATCGCCCAGTACAGAGGCGCCACACACCCACTATGCTTTACAGAGGAAATAATGGATCATCAAATCCCCGAGGGTTTCAAACCCGTAAACATCGAATCATATGATGGCACAACAGATCCTGCGGTATGGATCGAGGATTATCTCCTTCATATCCACATGGCCCGCGGCGACGATTTCCACGCCATCAAATACCTCCCACTCAAGCTTAAAGGACCAGCTCGGCATTGGCTTAACAACTTGCCAACATGATCAATCAGTTGTTGGGAGGACCTGGAAGCCCCATTCCTCGACAATTTCCAGGGCACTTATGTGCGACCCCCAGACACCGATGACCTAGTCACGTAATTCAGCAGCCAGAGGAATCGGCCAGGAAATTCTGGACACGGTTCCTAACAAAGAAAAATCAAATAGTAGACTGTCCAGACGCTGAGGCCCTAGCAGCCTTCAAGCACAATATCCGTGACGAGTGGCTGGCCCGGCACCTTGGACAGGAAAACCCAAAATCTGTGGCAGCACTCACGACACTCATGACCCGCTTTTGCGCGGGAGCAGACAGCTGGCTTGCTCGTAGCAACAATATGACCAAGAACCATGGTAATTCGGACACCAGGGATAGTAGTGGCAGGTCGCGTCGCAACAAGCAGAAGGGCCGCATTAACGACGACAATGCTGAGGATACGGCAGTTAATGCTGGATTCAGAGGCTCTAAAAATGGTCAGCGGAAAAAGCCATTCAAAATGAATCCAAGGGGGCCATCCAGTTTGGATCGAATACTCGACCGCTTGTGCCAGATACATGGCACCCCCGGAAAGCCGGCCAATCATACCAACAGGGATTGTTGGGTGTTCAAGCAGGCAGGCAAGTTAAACGCCGAAAATGAAGACAAGGGGCTGCATAGCGATGACGACGAGGAGCCCCGGCCGCCGAACAACAGTGGACAGAAGGGTTTTCCCCCACAAGTGCGGACGTTGAACATGATATACGCAACCCACGTCCCCAAAAGGGAGCGGAAGCGCGCGTTAAGGGACGTATACGCGGTAGAGCCAGTCGCCCCAAAGTTCAACCCATGGTCCTCCTGCCCGATCACCTTTGATCGACGGGACCATCCCACTAGCATCCGTCATGGAGGATTTGCCGCATTGGTCCTAGACCCAATTATTGCCGGATTTCATCTCACTAGAGTCCTTATGGACAGCGGCAGCAGCCTAAATCTGCTTTACCAGGATACAGTGCGGAAAATGGGCATAGATCCCTCGAGGATTAAGCCCACCAAAACTACCTTTAAAGGCGTAATACCAGGTGTAGAGGCCAACTGTACAGGCTCAGTCACACTTGAAGTGGTCTGCGGATCTCCGGATAATTTCCGAAGCGAGGAGTTAATCTTCGACATAGTCCCGTTTCGCAGTGGTTATCACGCACTGCTCGGGCGAACCGCATTCGCTAAGTTCAATGCGGTACCGCACTACGCATACCTTAAGCTCAAGATGCAAGGCCCTCAAGGAGTAATTACAGTCAATGGAAACACCGAACGCTCCCTCCGAATGGTGGAGCACACGGCGGCCCTTGCAGCGGAAGTACAAAGCAGCCTCTCCAGGCAGTTCTCTAGTCCGGCCACTAAACGACCGGACACCGTCAAGCGCGCCCAGAGTAACCTACAACAAGACCGCCTGGCACGATCCGAGCAGGCGTAGCAATGCGGCCCCAACCCCAACCCTCGCAAAAAGGCGACGTCAGTACTTCGTGTACATAACTACGCTCTAGAGATACCATGGGTACAGGGGGAGGGGCACCATCACGACATGCGCAAAAATACGGCTTAAACCGTACCAGGGGCTGCCGATTTTTTAATTTTCTCTTACTTTCAAGACTCCATCATTCGGAAGGCCTGTTCGGCAGTTCAATTGCCACACAAACAATGCAAGAACCAGGGAAGCAGACAAGCCACGCTGCAGTACGGAACCCCCAGGTGGTCTCTATAACGAGCAGTATACCTGTTCCGCATACTATTCCGCATCTTGCCCCTGGAACGGACATGTTAACTAGTCCAACCTTCCACTTATCACATTATTTGTATCATTCTGCTTTGGTCACAACCCTTTTTAATAAACAATGCATAGCTTTCGTCTATTTTTGCATTACCTTTTTTCTTTATATACTTTCCTTAATGACATGTTGCACCGGTACACGTTGGTATGGCCAAAATACGCCAGGGGCTTTAGTACCCCTCAATATGGTGTAAGAAGCCCGACCACTTTAACAAGTGCGGCACCCCGAACTTATAGCATTATATGCATCGGCTCCGAATCATGTATTGGGTCAATAGTTGGGTTTGCCCGGCTCCTATGTTTTGGTGCCTTACGTTCCGCTATGTCGGCTAAGGTAGCACTAGGAGAACCACTGCGATTGTGCCCCAGTTGAGCTGGGTCGAGCACCTCAGTGGAGAAAGCTAAAACTGACTGTCATGATGAAGCGAGAGTTGGTCGCTATTCGAGAGGTTTTTTTCGAGTCCCTAAAGACTTATGCCGCTTAGGGCGAGGAGCCGGCTCTGTCCGGCCAAGGCGTGGATAGCGCCCGGAACTCGGTATTCCGAATACCAGGGGCTTTGCCGAAATTTAAAGTTATAGAATTCTATGGCTAAGTGAGAGTGTTCACGCATTATAGTCTGATTGCCTTGTTCGTTGGGCTGAGCGCCTCCCTCGAAGGACCCAAACATGGGAAAAAGAGTGCTCAGGTTTATCCCCGAACACCCCAGCACTAGCGGCATGGGGGCAGAAGCCGATGACTCGCCATCTCTCAGAATTGATAAACAGCCGCACAGAAGGTAATATTTTAACTTCCAACAACATTGCTTAGCGCATATAAACAAGTTTTCAGCGCACAGGACAAACGAGCAAGTTTCACTCAAAAATTACATCCCTAGAACATTCATCCGCCACAAGGCAGGCACCCTTCAGAACATCCTTATAGTAATTCTCGGGCTTGCGATGCTCTTTCCCCGGCGGTGGCTCGTCCTTCACAAGCTTCTCAGCATCCAGCTTGCCCCAGTGCACCTTAGCACGGGCAAGGGCCCTACGGGCACCCTCAATGCAGACGGAGCACTTGATGACTTCGAGCCTTGGACAGGCCTTCACCAGCCGCCGCACCAGCCCGAAATAGCTCCCACGCAGAGCCCCTCCAGGCCACAGCCGAACAATGAGGCCCTTCATGGCATGTTCGGCCGCCTTGTGGAGCTCGAGCAGTTGCTTCAGCTGGTCGCTTAGGGGCACGGGGTGTCCGGCCTCAGCATACTGAGACCAGAACACCTTCTCTGTCGGGCTGCCCTCCTCGGCTCAATAGAATGCGGCGGCATCGGACACACTCCGGGGAAGATCTGCGAACGCTCCTGGAGAGCTCCGGATTCGGGTAAGTAACAAGTAACTCACGTTTATGTGTTTGCTTTGTATAAAGAATGCCTTACCCGCCGCTATCTTCTTCACCTCATCCATCTCCTGGAGGCTCTTCTGGGATTCGGCCTTGGCAGACTTGGCATTTTCAATAGCCACCGCGAGCTCGGACGCTCGCGTCTTTGAGTCAAGCTCCAAACTCTCATGTTTTTCCATGAGAGCCTGGAGCTCTTGCCGCACCTTGCCAACCTCGGCCTCATACTTCTCCTGCTCGGTGCGCTCCGAGGCCGCCCTCTTCTCGGCCTCGACCAGCGCCTGCTTAAGGGTCGCCACTTTAGACGTGGCCCCTAAAATAGCCACGATAATCCTGTCATTCTTTGCAATTGCACCTTTTTATATATATTTAAAAACAAGGTATTTCTTACCTTCATTGTCCTTGAGCTGTTTCTTGGCACGCCCGAGCTCTTGCTCGGACCACTCGAGGTTTTGCTTTAGCGTGTCCACTTCTGCAGTCAGTGCGGCGGACGCAAGCAGGGAAGCCTGCATATGCATATTGACTCATTTTTGTTAGACTCCTGCAAATTCTATTTGATCCTCTATTCGGCTTTTCTTCCCGAACGCCAAACAGAGCATCAGGGGCTACTGTCTATGCGTTACTATTATTTACATATTCTTTACTTACCTCAAAGCCTGTCAAAAGGCTAGTACAAGTTCAGTCAGTCCGCTCTTGGCGGACTGAACCTTCTGGACCACCGCACTCATAATAGTGCGGTGCTCCTCGTCGATGGAGGCGCCTTGGAGCGCCTCCAACATATTTTCTGGTGCCTCCGGTTGGACGGGGGCCGCCGGCACGATGGACTTGATCCTCTTGGAAGGAGGTCCCCCGCCGGACTCTAGAACCTTTGAAGGTTCCGGAGCGGTGTCCGGCCTAGAGCCAGACTTGGAGCCCTGAGGGGTTTCATCACCTTTACTCCTGGAGTCCAGGAGGTCGCCTTGCGACGCCTCCAGGACCACCTCCTCCCGGCTTGGAACCTGTTGGGACAACACTTCGGTGTCGTCCGTAGGGCGGGGGGAGGAAGCCGTCGGAAGCGAGTTCACATCCGACGAGTCCAGTGAGCTGCTCGACGACGCGTCGAGCCAGTCTTTGGGTGGGCTGGATAAACATGTTCGACGTAAAGGAAAGTTGTGCAATAAACGAATACTATGAATTACTCTGGTATCCGGATACTTACGATTTTGCCAGGGGCTTGGCCCTGGGCTGCCACTCCTCTCCGCCGTCGGCGTCGGTGGAGTAGTCCGGAGGAAGGGCTTTCCCCTTCTTGGACCCTCCGGCCTCCCCAGAGAGGGCGGCCTTCCTTTTCTTCTCTCCTCCCGCTGGAGGGGGAGAGTTCTCCTCTTCTTCCTCCTCGTCTTCACGGGAGGAATGCGCCTCGGAACCATCGGATGATGGATCCGACACCTCCTGGCGCCGGGCACTCTTTCGAGTCCCCGCAGCCTTTTTCGCGGCCTTCTTCTCCGGCACCACATAGGGTGCCGGAACCAGCAGCTTCGCCAAGCGAGCGTCCGCTGGGCCTTTGGGCAAAGGAGTCGGACAGTTGATCTGTCCGGACGTCACCTGCCAATCCCGTGAAAGGTAAGGGAGCTTAGATCCCGCATGGAGTCAAACTATGAAAAACTGATACCCTCTAAAAGGAAAAAATAGCTTACCGTGAGAGCATGACGCTGCGCACTGAATCCGCGATCCTCGGTAGCGGATGTGGGAGCCTCAGCGCCTTTGAAAAGCACCTTCCAGGCATCTTCGTATGTCGTGTCAAAGAGCCTGCTCAGAGTTTGGTGTCGCGCCAGGTCGAACTCCCACAGGTTGAAAGCCCGTTGTTGACACGAAAGGATCAAGCGGATGAGCATAACCTGGACTACGTTGACAAGTTTGAGCTTCTTGTCCGCCAGGGTTTGGATGCATGTTTGGAGTCCGGCCAGCTCTCCTTTTTTACCCAAGACAGGCCCGTCTCCTTCCAGGAGGTGAGCCGCGTAGGGGGTCCAGATCGGAACTCGGGGGGTGCGACCCATTCGGCATCGCCCGGCTCTGTGATGTAAAACCACCCCAATTGCCACCCCTTCAGGGTCTCCACAAAGGAGCCCTCGAGCCATAGGACGTTGGCCATCTTTCCCACCATGGCGCCTCCGCACTACGCCTGGTTGCCGCGCACCACCTTCGGCTTGATGTTGAAAGTCTTGAGCCATAGGCCGAAATGGGGGCGGATGCGGAGGAAGGTCTCGCACACGACGATAAACGCCAAGATGTTGAGGATGAAGTTCGGGGCCAATTCCTGGAAATCCAGGCCGTAGTAGAACATGAGCCCCCGGACAAATGGGTGGAGAGGGAAGCCCAGTCCATGGAGGAAATGGGGGAGGAACACCACCCTCTCATGGGGCCTAGGGGTGGGGATGAGCTGCCCCATTTTCGGGAGCCGGTACGCGATGTCGTTAGACAGGTATCCAGCCTTCCTCAGCTTTTTGATATGTCCCTCCGTGACGGAGGAGACCATCCACTTGCCTCCCGCTCCGGACATGGCTGGAGGAGGTTGAGGTGGGGAGTGCGGACTTGGGCGCTGGAGCTCGAGTGCGCAAGAATGGATAGGCGAAGGAGGAAGAAGGCGTAGGTGAAAAGGTGGATCCTTATCCCCTTATATAGTTGGACGCAACTACATGTCCCCACCAGCCTGGTAAAACTCGCTTATCTCCAAGCGCCGTAATCAATGGCGCGGTTGGTTTACCCATGCCCGTATTGATGAGACTCCCGGGATAAGGGGACACGATCTCTGCTTTAACAAGACGTGCCAAGGAAAGCGCCTCGCATAACGTGCTGAGGTGGGATAATGAAACGACTTGGATAAAGGCTTGGACGTGGTGTGTCACGCTACAGAATATGTCAGCAGATTAGATTGGTGTAAATATTATTCTCTCTATGGCAGTATGTGGAAACTTATTTTGCAGAGCCGGACACTATCTTTGTGTTCAAAATCTTCTATGAAATAATTGGAGGAGGAACCCGCCTTGCAATGCCGAAGACAATCTGCGCGCCGGACTCGTCGTCATTGAAGCCTGGTTCAGGGGCTACCGAGGGAGTCCTGGATTAGGGGGTGTTCGGATAGCCGGACTATACCTTCAGCCGGACTCCTGGACTATGAAGATACAAGATTGAAGACTTCGTCCTGTGTCCGGGAGGGACTTTCCTTGGCGTGGAAGGCAAGTTGGCGATACGGATATGTAGATCTCCTACCATTGTAACCGACTCCATGTAACCCTAACCCTATCCGGTGTCTATATAAACCGGAGGGTTTTAGTCCGTAGGTCAACGTACACATCAACAATCATACCATAGGCTAGCTTCTAGGGTTTAGCCTCCTCGATCTCGTGGTAGATCTACTCTTGTACTACCCATATCATCAATATCAATCAAGCAGGACGTAGGGTTTTACCTCCATCGAGAGGGCCCGAACCTGGGTAAAACTTCGTGTCCCTTGTCTCCTGTTACCATCCGGCCTAGACGCACAGTACGGGACCCCCTACCCGAGATCCGCCGGTTTTGATGGGCCGGCGATCGTCACAAGCGGTTGGACAAAAGTGGTTCGTGCCTATGGCATGCAGGAAGGCACATTATGGGCATTTCGCTTCTTCAACACCGTCGGCAGTCAAAATGATTTACACTTGTCTCTTCACCTTTACCGCCTTTAAATATTATGGTTCATCATAGTTAATTGCTGCCTAATCCTGTAATTACTGAACATATTATACTAGCAATTTTATTTATGGATTCGTTATTGAACCATTGTGTTGAGAATTTGAATTGCACGTCTCATATTTCAAAATTTCCAATTCGAATAATAAATTACAGACAAAAATAAAAAGGCAGAAAATGGTCATGGAACTTTGCAAATGGTTCTGGCAGTGAAAGCGCTTGTGATGGATAGCCCAATATCACACAGTTTTCTACATCAAATCGTGTGTGATGTAGTTGATAAAAGCAAACAGTTAACCAAGGCAGAGCGTGTGATAGTTACACCTTTCACACATGAGCCTACACATAAAATTGTGTCGGATGTACATACGAACGGAAACGTTTTCCCTGCATTGACTGTGTGGGATGTACATAAGAACGCAAACATATTCCTTGGATTGACTGTGTGTGATATACATACCTACGAATTTTTTTTGTGGGATTCACCGTGTGGGATGTCACTGGTAGAAAAAGGGCCTATAGTCCCGGTTCGTAAGGGCCTTTAGTCCCGGTTCCTGAACCGGGACTAAAGTGTCGGTACTAATGCCCCGACCCTTTAGTCCTGGTTCAATCCAGAACCGGGACTGATGGGCCTCCACGTGGGCAGTGCGCAGAGCCCAGGCAGGAGTCCCTTTGGTCCCCGTTGGTGGCACCTACCGGGACCAATAGGCATCCACGCGTCAGCATTTCTGTGGCTGGAGTTTTTGTTTTTTTGAAGGGGGGGGGTTGGGGGTTTTGGGGGGTTAATTTAGGTGTTTCATATATTGTGTTAGCTAGCTATAATTAATAGAGAGAAGTGTCCTCTCTTATGTCCGTGCTTGGTCGACGCTACGTACTATACATACGTATAGAGAGGACTAGACACGCTAGCTAGATAGTAAGCAAACGAAGGAAACAGAAGATCGTCATGAACATATATGCATACACAGAGAAGTGATATCGACCACCTCTCCTTCTCCGAGAGATTGGTCGAACAACAGGTTCTCGTATATCTATCCGACACTACCGGCTACATATATACAATAATTATCTCTTACAAATATAATCATACGGCCTCAGGGTCCACATAGAATTCTCCGTCTTCAGGGATCACGTGGTCAAGAAAGAATGCCGCCAATTCCTCTTGAATTGCTCGCATGCGAGCTGGTGCTAGGAGTTCATCCCGCTTCCGAAACATCTAATTTAAAGAAGGGGGTCAATACACATATATATGAATGAATGAAACTCAACACAAATGATGGTAATAAAATAAAATTGTGAATGTTGTTATTTACGTACTTCATATTGTTCGTCGGTGTAGCCCCGCTCACAGGTCATGTGGCGGATGGACTCGCAAACGTAGTATCCACAGAAATCATTCCCTTGTTCCTGCCACAACCACTTTACAAGAAATAGAGGTTAATCAAACTGATAAGCAAGAATGCCAAATGGTATTGATGAAACTAGCGCTTGAATGACTAGTAAATGCGCTTAAAATGCTACTATAGTACTTACTTTCGGGTGTCTAAATTGCAGCTCCTTCGGCAGTCCCAGAGCTTTTCTGGTGAATTTTCTCCAAACCCTGCCGGATAAAGAAAACAATTACTTGATATATCAGGAAATGAACAAAGTTGCTGATATGGTGGATAATGATCGATTTAACTTACTTCTCGAGTATTTGAGTCATGTCTGCATATTCCTGGGGATCTTTTCGTCTTGAGTCTAAGACGGTTACTAGTCCCTGCTCAAGCTTAATCTCTAGGAGAATATAGTGGAAACTGCACACGCATGCATAACTCATCAATTACATTACTATAACCTTGACTAATATATAAGGGAAACCGAATACGCACAAGACAGTAACACTCACTTGAAGTTGTAAGGAAAGAGTATTATATCTTCGTTTTCATTTATTACGAACGATCGTAGCAAGTTGGCCTCGGTAGCTGCGGCATGAAATTTAACCTGAGTTGCATCTATGAGATATGTGTTAATGAACCCAATATCACCGACTTGTCTTTTCTTCAATTCGGCGATCTTCAATCTGCATAATATAGTGAGGATGATTATAAATACATGCAATGAAAGAGCTAAGCTCTATAAAGAAACTTAATGACAGAAGTAGTACTACTTATAGACAGTAGCAGGTGACTGTTGTTTTATCGAGGGCCAGTTGATTGAAAAACTGATAGAACTCCTCAAATGGAACAGGCAACAGTTCAATTCCAACGAGGTCATGCTCCTTTTTAACTTTCACATACAAAGTACTCCTCCCCCCAGAGTCTCTGCAGATTTTCAAGTACCAATCATGCAATCTTCGCATCATCGTTGATAGAGATCTTTCATCTTTAACGAGAGGCTTCCCGTACTCGTATCTTTGTATCTGCACGTCCATGGGTTCATAATGTACTTCGTCGGGCAGGTAATCTGCAAGATTGCTATAACTGGGCACCATCCTTGGATCATTAGCGACGTTGTGGCTAGGCACCTTGAGCGGGGGGCACGATTGCTTCGCTTGTTCGCCGAGCTAGGCAATTTTTTTCCCAGCTCGTCGTTCTTTCAGCCTTTGATCACTGACAGTACTTCCCGACCGCTCCGCTTCGGCAAATTCCTTTCCAATAATGCGCTCATAGTTTCCTTTCGGCAGAGACTTCGGTGGTTTTGTCAGGGCAGCCAGAGTGCGCTTCACTTTCACCGGATCTACCTTCTCCTCCGGAGGTGGATGTCTCTTTGCTCTCAACCCTTGAAACCAGTCATCCACTTCGGTTCACGCGATCTCGGCGTTCTCCTCCGGGGTCCTCTCATATGGTAACTTCTCTGGAGTCTTCAGAGAAGGACCGAATCTGTATGTCCTCCCGCCTCTGGTTGTACTGCTAGACGCCGACAGAGCAGACGGAGCGGTTGTCTTCTTTACTTGCTTACGAGGCGGAGGAGAAGGACTATGATGCACCGGAGCAGCTGGAGCGGCGGCAGGTCTCTTACGCCCTTGCTGACGAGGCGGAGAAGGAGGAGGCTGGCTGCTCGGGCGCGTCGGCGCAGGCGGAGAAGGAGGCGGAGTGCCGCCACGTGCCGGAGAAGGAGCCGGCCGAGGGCCCTGATCGTCACTCGCCGGAGGAGGAGGCGGTGGAGGAGGCAGACTGCCCTGACTCGCCGGAGGAGGAGGAGGAGGCGGAGGCGTCCAGTTCGGAAGGTTGATGAGCTCCTTCCGCCATAGGCATGGAGTCATCAGAGCAGACCCCAGCCGAGTCTCCCCTTCACCGGTAGGGTGGTTAAGCTGGAGGTCCTCAAATCCCTCCGTTATTTCATCCACCATCACCCTAGCATATCCTTCTGGAATCGGCCGGTAGTGAAAAGTTGCGCCGGGTTCAGTAGGATAAACAGAGCCAACAGTCGCCTTGACCTTCTAATTCATCTATTGCGTCATAAGGTGGCAATTTTGAGACTCCGTGATAGCATCCATGGGATAGCTGGTAGGAGCCGTCAAGGCATGCTCCGGCTGAAGCAGCTCGGTGGAAGCCACGCTGCTTCTGCGCTGAGATGGCGGGGTAGCTTTGGCAGTACGTTTGCTGCGATTTGCTTCTCGTTCCTCTATCGCGTCTACCCTTGCTTGCAGCGCCTGCATTTGGGTCTGCTGCACTTTTTTCCTCCTCTCATGGGATTTGTAACCTCCTGCGTCCGGAAACCCAACCTTCCACGGAATGGAGCCTGGCGTGCCTCGTGTCCGTCCAGGGTGCTCAGGATTCCCGAGGGCCATTGTGAGCTCGTCGTTCTCTCTATCTGGAAAGAACGTCCCTTCCTGCGCTGCTTCGATATACTGCTTAAGCTTCCTGACTGGTATGTCCATTTGATCGTTCTTCCAAATGCACTTCCCTGTTACAGGGTCCAAGGTTCCGCCAGCCCCGAAGAACCAAGTCTGGCAACGGTCTGGCCAGTTAATTGTCTTTGGTTCGATCCCTTTATCAACCAGATCATTCTCAGTCTTGGACCACTTAGGCCGGGCTACGAGGTAGCCACCTCACCCCGTGCGATGGTGAAGCTTCTTCTTCGCAACATTTTGCTTGTTTGTCGCCGACATCTTCTTACTCTTTTCCGATGTCTTGTGGGCCACAAATGCGGGCCAGTGATCTCTGATCTTCTCATATCTGCCCTTGAATTCTGGTGTCTCATTATTTTCGACAAACTTATTCAGCTCTTTCTTCCACCTCCTGAATAGTTCTGCCATCCTCTTAAGAGAAAAAGACTTGATTAATTTCTCTTTAACTGGGTTCTCTGGATTATCCTCTGGCGGTAGGGTGAAATTTGACTTCAGCTCAGTCCAAAGATCATTTTTCTGCATATCATTGACATAAGACACCTCAGGGTCTTCTGTAGCCGGCTTAAACCATTGCTGGATGCTTATCGGGATCTTGTCCCTAACCAGAACCCCGCACTGAGCAACAAATGCACTCTTTGTCCGGAGGGGTTCAATCGGTTGGCCGTCGGGCGCGATTGCTATGATCTCAAACTTTTCATCCGAGCTCAACTTTTTCTTCGGGCCTCATCTCTTTACCGAAGTTGTGCTCGATCCGGAGGGCTAGAAAAAAGAACAAAGACTTAATTAATATGTGTACATACCAAAACAATGAATGCATCAATCAGCTAGTCAGCACAGGCTTAACTAATATATATACCTGGCCGGACTCGGTTCGGTCACCGGAGCCGTCATCACGGTCTCCTTCTTGCACCGACATTGGGTCACCGGAGCCGTCCTCATGTTCTTCTTCTTGCACCGGCATTAGGTCACCGTAGCCAGCTTGTTCACCCTCTCCTTCCAGACCATCGGTTTCATTGAGAAAAAACGAGACGGCATCACTTCCTTCTGCGATTATGTCCCTCAACAACGCTTCTTTTGCTTCGTCTAGGGCGGTGTCCATAGTTTCTACAAATATTTACAACATGGCAATTATTATTCAAACATGACAGATGGATATATTAGTGCCAAACGTAGAACTAGCTACATAATCATAGTAAGCTATCGGGAGGGGGTATATATCGACAACGACGACACTACATCTATGTCCCTCGACGACCCTCGTTCCCGCTAAAAAAAAGAGGAAGAAGAAGAAAAACAAGAGGAGAAGAAAGAATAGAGGAGAAGAACTCCTCTATTCTTTCTTCTCCTCTTTTTTTTCTTCTTCCTCTTCTTTTTTTATCCTCTTCTTCCTCTCATGTTCGAGAGGATCGCCGAGGGGTCGGGAGGTTGCCTAGTGTCAAAGGATTCAACAAAACCATGTCTTCATCATTAGGCGAAAGTAACATGTGCATGATGGTACGAAGCTCTTCAAAGTTGTTCTGGAACGGAGTCCCAGATAGGATAATTCGCTTTTTGGTACAAAGTTCAGCAAGAGCCTTCCGAATATCGCTATTTGGAAGGCCTTTGCTGAATTCGTACCAAAAGGCGGATTATCCTATCCGGGACTCCATTCCAGAACAACTTTGCAGAACTTCGTACCAACATGCCCTAGTTACTTCCGGCTAATGATGAAGGCATGGATTTCTTCAATACTTTGACACTAGGAAACCTCTCTCGACCCCTCGGCGATCCTCGACCCCTCGAACCCTCGACGACCCTGGAACCCTCGACCCCTAGACGACCCTCTTCTTCCTCTCATTTTCGAGAGGATCGCCGAGGGGTCGGGAGGTTGCGTAGTGTCAAAGGATTCAACAAAACCATGTCTTCATCATTAGGCGAAAGTAACATGTGCATGATGGTACGAAGCTCTTCAAAGTTGTTCTGGAACAGAGTCCCAGATAGGATAATTCGCTTTTTGGTACAAAGTTCAGCAAGAGCCTTCCGAATATCGCTATTTGGAAGGTCTTTGTTGAATTCGTACCAAAAGGCGGATTATTCTATCCGGGACTCCATTCTAGAACAACTTTGCAGAACTTCGTACCAACATGCCCTGGTTACTTCCGGCTAATGATGAAGGCATGGATTTCTTCAATACTTTGACACTAGGAAACCTCTCTCGACCCCTCGGCGAACCTCGACCCCTCGAACCCTCAACGACCCTGGAACCCTCGACCCCTAGACGACCCTGGAACCCTCGACCCTCGACCCTATAGAACCGTCGAACTGTCGACCCTGAAACCCTCGACCCTTGACCCCTTAACGACCCTCGACCCTCTACCCTAGTTCCCGACCCTCGACCCCTCGGCGATCCTCAACACCCTCGTTCCCGATAAAAATTAAGAAGAAGAAGAATAAGAATAAGAATAAGAAGAAGAAGAAGAAGAAAGAGGAGAAGAAGAAAGGAATAGCTAGAGGAGAAGATCGAAGAAAAAAAAGAAGAAAAAAAAGAGGAGAAGAAGAAAGGAATAGTGGAGAAGAAGAGAAAATAGAATATATTCTATTTTCTCTTCTTCTCCACTATTCCTTTCTTCTTCTCCTCTCCTTTTTCTTCTTTTTTCTTCTTCTTATTTATTTCTCCTCTTCTTTTCCTCTCCTCTTCTTCTTTCTTTCCTCTTCTTATTTTCTTCTTTCCTATCCTTCTTTTTCTAAAATTGTAACTTTTGCATATATAAAACTTCTCTAAAATTGTAACTTTCTATATAAAACTTTCCTATC
>NC_041380.1:489498952-489499571 GCF_002162155.2 Triticum dicoccoides
ATCTATATATGTTCTCTTCTTATTTTCTTCTTTCCTATCCTTCTTTTTCTAAAATTGTAACTTTTGCATATATAAAACTTCTCTAAAATTGTAACTTTCTATATAAAACTTTCCTATCGGGAGGGAGAGAAGATCGAAGAAAAAAAAGAGGAGAAGAAGAAAGGAATAGAGGAGAAGAAGAAAAAATAGAAAAAAATTCTATTTTTTCTTCTTCTCCTCTATTCCTTTCTTCTTCTCCTCTTCCTTTTCTTCCTCTCCTCTTCTTCTCCTTTTTCCTCTTCTTATTTTCCTTTTTCCTCTCCTAAATATATAAAACTTTTCTAAAAATGAAAGTAATCTAAAATGTACTAAATCAGAGAACATATATAGATAATCCTTTTCTAAATATTTAAACCTAACTGCATTTTTATAAAAAAGAAAAATACAAAATACAAACATATATATGAAAAAAATCTGAAAAGAAACAATATACACAATACATATATACATAATATACACAAAGAGGCAATATACACAAGCATATATAATATATAAAAAACAGGGGAGGGGCGCCGGCCGGACCAACGGGTAGGGCGACAGCAACGGGCGGGCCGCGGCGACGGTGACGGGCAGGGCGGGG
>NC_041380.1:489500191-489524052 GCF_002162155.2 Triticum dicoccoides
GGGACCAATGCCCCCTTTAGTCCCGGTTGGTGCCACCAACCAGGACCAAAGGCCTGTGCTGTCCCGAACCCAGATATTTAGTCCCACCTCGCTAGTTGAGAGGGAGGCGCACCCGCACCTGTTTATAAGGTGCGGTGCGCCTTCCCTCTCGAGCTCCTCTCTAAAGCAGGCTTTCGGGCCTAACACTGCAATCTGTGCCTGTGGGCCTACTGGGCCTCCCGCGGGCCTGAATCCTGGCCCATGGTAGGGTTTCTAGTCGTATTCAGGCCGTGGGGGCCCAGTAGGTGGCACTTTTTTTGTTTTTTTGTTTTTTTTGTTTCTACTTAGAACTAAATACTTATAGTTTTGTAGTGATTTCTTATAGTTTTGTAGTTTTAAAATTTGAATAGTTTAAATTTGTTTTTTTTAAATTTGTGTGAATCACTAGTTTATGAATAACTTTACTATAAAAATTGATTTTTGAGTCAATCTTTTTCCTGCTATTTAATATTACTGTGTTTTATCATTATACTCAATTTGGTAATTTTAGTTAGTCATAACAAATATTATAGGGGTGAGCCCTATTTTTTCCTAGTTTTTTTGTTTTGTTTTCTGCATTATTTATTTTCTTTTGTTTTTTGCTTTATTTTTTAATTCTTTTTGCTTTTCGTTTTAGAAAAATTATAAACTTTCTGTTAGTGCCATTAGTTTTCAAATTTGAAAACACTTTTTTAGTTTTTTTGTTTTCTTTGTTGCTTTATTTATTTTATTTTGTTTCTACTTGCAACAAAATACTTATTGTTGCTATTTTTATTTTTTTCCAGTTTTTTTGTTTTGTTTTCTGTATTATTTATTTTGTTTTGTTTTCTGCTTTATTTTTTAATTCTTTTTGCTTTTAGGTCAGCAAAATTATAAACTTTCTGTTAGTGCCATTAGTTTTCAAATTTGAATAGTTAAAATTTGAATTCTTTGAAAATTGTTTGACTCACAAGTTTGTGATTAACTTACTAAAAAAATGAGAATAGATGCGCTTATAGAGAAAATTCAACCTAAATTCCTAGTAAATTTCTATGAATTTCAGAGAAATTCACTATGAATTTAGGTTAAACTTTTCTCTATTAGGGCATCTATTTTCACTTTGAGGGGAGCTCAACAAGGCAGAGAGGGAAGGGCTTATAAACCGGTGTGAGCCCCCTTCGGTTGGCTAGGTGGGACTAAACTCGGCCCGCAACGAGGACCAACCCTTTAGTCCCGGTTTGTGGCACAAATCGGGACTAATGGTCATGGGCCAGGGGCGAGGAGCAAAATTATAAACTTTCTGTTAGTGCCATTAGTTTTAGAAAGTTGAAAGTTGGCATGCGCCAGGGACTAATGGTCATGGTATTACGAGGGCCGAACCATAAGACATGAAAGCATTTCAAATGAACTCTGAAAAAGTTGAAAGTTGGGATGGTATCATAATTTCACCCACATAGCATGTGCATGTACAAAACGGACAATGGTAGAATGTTCGTGTGTTACAAAGTTGCGGGAGAAAGTCTTCACTTTTTCTTCGCTTGTGTCATTTGCTTATTGCGCCGTAACCATGGATAATCTTCATTGTTTATCAGGATGCTTGGGTCAGCCTTGACATTGAAGGGAGGAATTTCATGAAACTTTTCATAATCTTCAGACATGTCTGTCTTGCCGTCCACTCCCGGGATGTTCCTTTTTCCTGAAAGAACTATATGGCGCTTTGGCTCATCGTATGATGTATTCGCTTCCTTATCTTTTCTTTTTCTCGGTTTGGTAGACATGTCCTTCACATAGATAACCTGTGCCACATCATTGGCTAGGACGAACGGTTCGTCAGTGTACCCAAGATTTTTCAGATCCACTGTTGTCATTCCGTACTATGGGTCTACCTGTACCCCGCCGCCTAACAGATTGACCCATTTGCACTTAAACAAAGGGACCTTAAAATCAGGTCCGTAGTCAAGTTCTCATATGTCCACTATGTAACCATAATATGTATCCTTTCCGCTCTCGGTTGCTGCATCAAAGCGGACACCGCTGTTTTGGTTGGTGCTCTTTGATCTTGGGCGATCGTGTAAAATGTATTCCCATTTATCTCGTATCCTTTGTAAGTCAATACAGTCAAAGATGGTCCCCAGGACAACAAGTACAACTCATCACAAATAGTGTTGTCACCTCTAAGACGTGTTTCCAACCAACTGCTGAAAGTCCTGATGTGTTCACATGTAATCCAGTCGTCGCACTGCTCCGGGTGTTTGGAGCGCAGACTGTTCTTGTGTTCATCGACATACGGGGTCACCAAGGTAGAGTTCTGTAGAACTGTGTAGTGTGCTTGAGACCAAGAATATCCGTCCCTGCATATTATTGAGTCGCTTCCAAGAGTGCCTTTTCCAGTCAGTCTCCCCTCATACCGCGATTTAGGGAGACCTATCTTGTTAAGGCCAGGAATGAAGTCAACACAAAACCCGATAACATCCTCTGTTTGATGGCCCATGGAGATGCTTCCTTCTGGCCTAGCGCGATTACGAACATATTTCTTTAGGACTCCCATGAACCTCTCAAAGGGGAACATTTTGTGTAGAAATACGGGCCCCAGGATGACAATCTCGTCGACTAGATGAACTAGGACGTGCGCCATGATATTGAAGAAGGATGGTGGGAACACCAGCTCGAAACTGACAAGACATTGCGCCACATCACTCCTTAGCCTTGGTACGATTTCTAGATCGATCACCTTCTGAGAGATTGCATTGAGGAATGCACATAGCTTCACAATGGCTAATCGGATGTTTTCCGGTAGAAGCCCCCTCAATGCAACCGAAAGCAGTTGCATCATAACCACGTGGCAGTCATGAGACTTTAGGTTCTGAAACTTTTTCTCTGGCATATTTATTATTCCCTTTATATTCGACGAGAAGCCAGTCGTGACCTTCATACTGAGCAGGCATTCAAAGAAGATTTCTTTCTCTTCTTTCGTAAGAGTGTAGCTGGCAGGACCTTTATACTGCTTCGGAGGCATGCCGTCTTTTTCGTGCAAACGTTGCAGGTCCTCCCGTGCCTCAGGTGTATCTTTTGTCTTCCCATACACGCCCAAGAAGCCTAGCAGGTTCACGCAAAGGTTCTTCGTCACATGAATCACGTCGATTGAGGAGCGGACCTCTAGGTCTTTCCAGTAGGGTAGGTCCCAAAATATAGATTTCTTCTTCCACATGGGTGCGTGTCCCTCAGTGTCATTCGGAACAGCTAGTCCACCGGGACCCTTTTGCAAAGATTACGTAGTGTAAATCATTGACCATAGCAAGCACGTGATCATCAGTGGGCATGGCGGGCTTCTTCCGGTGATCTGCCTCACCTTTGAAATGCTTGCCTTTCTTTCGACATTGTTGGTTGGTCGGAAGAAATCGACGATGGCCCAGGTACACATTCTTCCTGCATTTGTCCAGGTATATACTTTCAGTGTCATCTAAACAGTGCATGTATGCGTGGTATCTTTTGTTTGTCTGTCCTGAAAGGTTACTGAGAGCGGGCCAATCATTGATGGTCACGAACAGCAACACCTTACGGTTAAATTCCTCCTGTCTGTGCTCATCCCACATAAGTACACCGTTTTCATTCCACAGCTGTAAAAGTTCTTCAACTAATGTCCTTAGGTACACATCAATGTCGTTGCCGGGTTGCTTAGGGCCTTGGATGAGAACTGGCATCATAATGAACTTCCGCTTCATGCACATCCAAGGAGGAAGGTTATACATACATAGAGTCACGGGCCAGGTGCTGTGATTGCTGCTCTGCTCCCCGAAAGGATTAATGCCATCCGCGCTTAAAGCAAACCATACATTCCTTGGGTCCTTTGCAAACTCATCCCAGTACTTTCTCTCGATTTTTCTCCACTGCGACCCATCAGCGGGTGCGCTCAACTTCCCATCTTTCTTTCGGTTCTCACTGTGCCATCGCATCAACTTGGCATGCTCTTCGTTTTTGAACAGACGTTTCAACCGTGGTATTATAGGAGCATACCACATCACCTTCGCAGGAACCCTCTTCCTGGGAGGCTCGCCGTCAACATCACCAGGGTCATCTCGTCTGATCTTATACCGCAATGCACCGCATACCGGGCATGCGTTCAGATCCTTGTATGCACCGCGGTAGAGGATGCAGTCATTAGGGCATGCATGTATCTTCTCCACCTCCAATCCTAGAGGGCATACGACCTTCTTTGTTGCGTATGTACTGTCGGGCAATTCGTTATCCTTTGGAAGCTTCTTCTTCAATATTTTCAGTAGCTTCTCAAATCCTTTGTCAGCCACAGCATTCTCTGCCTTCCACTGCAGCAATTCCAGTATGGTACCGAGCTTTGTGTTGCCATCTTCGCAATTGGGGTATAACCCTTTTTTGTGATCCTCTAACATGCGATCGAACTTCAGCTTCTCCTTTTGACTAATGCATTGCGTCCTTGCATCGACAATGACCCGGCGGAGATCATCATCATCGGGCACATCGTCTAGTTCCTCTTGATCTTCAGCAGCTTCACCCGTTGCAGCATCATTGGGCACATCGTCTGGTTCCTCTTGATCTTCACCAGCTCCCCCCGTTGCAGCGTCACCGTATTCAGGGGGCACATAGTTGTCATCGTACTCTTCTTCTTCGCCGTCTTCCATCATAACCCCTATTTCTCCATGCCTCGTCCAAACATTATAGTGTGGCATGAAACCCTTGTAAAGCAGGTGGGAATGAAGGATTTTCCGGTTAGAGTAAGACCTCGTATTCCCACATTCAGTGCATGGACAACACATAAAACCATTCTGCTTGTTTGCCTCAGCCGCATCGAGAAACTCATGCACGCCCTTAATGTACTCGCGGGTGTGTCTGTCACCATACATCCATTGCCGGTTCATCTACATGCATTATATATAATTAAGTGTCCAAATTAATAAAAGTTCATCATCACATTAAAACCAAAGTGCATACATAGTTCTCATCTAACAACATATAGCTCTCCAGAGCATCTAATTAGTTAAACCATACATTGAAACTATGTAAAACATTTCAATGCGAAAACAAATGCGATCATAATCGCAACCAAGGTAACAATTGATCCAACGGCATAATGATACCAAGCCTCGGTATGAATGGCATATTTTCTAATCTTTCTAATCTTCAAGCGCATTGCATCCATCTTGATCTTGTGATCATCGACGACATCCGCAACATGCAACTCCAATATCATCTTCTCCTCCTCAATTTTTTTTATTTTTTCCTTCAACAAATTGTTTTCTTCTTCAACTAAATTTAACCTCTCGACAATAGGGTCGGTTGGCATTTCCGATTCACATACATCCTACATAAATAAAATCTATGTCATGTTGGTCGGCATAATTTTCATAAACAATAAATGAACCAATAGTTATAAAGATAATATACATACCACATCCGAATCATAGACAGGACGAGGGCCGATGGGGGCGGATACCAAAACCATCGCACTATATAAGATGCAATAATAAATGTAAGAAAATGATACAAGTATCTATCTAAACATACAAGTAAGAATATTTTTCCTTTCAGAAAGAAGATAAGAACAAGAGGCTCATCACGGTGGTGTCGGTGATGAGATCGGCGCGGGTGATCGGCGGCGGTGAAGACGGGGACGGGGCGTGACGGACCGCTAAATCTAGACAAATCTCGAGGAAAATGGAGTTTGGAGGTCGAGCTTCGAGAGGAGAAAGCTTAAGTAGTGTGGCTCAGGCATTTCATCGAACACCTCATGTGCATAGGAGGTGAGCTAGAGCACCACAAAGCCCTCTCCACCTCGGCCAGAAAAAACATAGCACTGTGCTCTGCTCTTGCACGAGGGGGTATATATAGGCACCTCATTGGTCCCGGTTGGTGACATGAGCCGGGACTAAAGGGGAGCCTTTGGTCCCGGTTCAAGCCACCAACCGGGACCAATGGTGGTGGGCCAGGAGCAAGGTCCATTGGTCCTGGTTAATCCCACAAACCGGGACCAAAAGGTCCAGATGAACCGGGACCAATGGCCCACGTGGCCCGGCCGGCCCCCTGGGCTCACGAACCGGGACCAATGCCCACATTGGTCCCGGTTCTAGACTGAACCGGGACTAATGGGCTGACCCGGCCTGGACCATAGCCCTGTTTTCTACTAGTGTGTACATACCTACGGAAATGTTTTTCTAGGATTCACCGTGTGGGATGTACATACCTACGGAAATGATTGGGTTTCGATGCGTCGCCTGATCACACACGACCCCAGTCTGTGTCCCAGGAGGGCCTATTCTGGACGAATTCTGGGTCGTGTGGTAAGGACCCCGCTATCGCCCACACTCACTTGGCGACGGTTCGAAATACCGTTGCGGAAAGGGGTTAAAAACCGTTTGTATAGCACCGACGCGTACTAGTGTATGTACCACTTGCAAGGCCTGACGCTTCCATCGAAACCTCTGCACCTTGCATAAAATTTCTTTCTGTCAGTCCACATAGTCTTGGAACATATTCTAAACTCCTTCATGCTTGGGAACAACTTGCCTACTTCAATAACATGATTTTCTTTGTCATACACACTTACAAGCTCATCATCATATGCATCATCTACATCAACTGCAGCATCTTCCATCAACTATCCATCCACGTCTTCACAAGCATTTGTGTTAGCATCATTAGGCAAACTCGATTCATCCCTCTCTTCCTCATCTTGATCATCTATTGGATCTACTGGAATGCCAAAAGTTTGGCCATCTCAGTGTTAGCCATTGGTGCAATGACCAAATCAGTAGTGTCTTCTAATTGTACTGGATTCCAATCAACACAAACAACCCTTGCAGCACCATCACAACCCTCTTCTGCATCTTGATCAACCCCCCTATTACTGTCACTTCACCTGTAAACATGGGCATTATCTGTCTTTGTGAAGCCCAATCATCATCTACCATCTACGAAGCCAACTTTGAGGGCACATATCCAACCTTAGAATCTGATTTCAGATCAACGAGCTCTTCATGAAATGGTGTATATTTTCTTGCCCAGCCGTATTGCCGATCGATTTCATTCACCATCTCTTCACCATTCTCAATCCTCACCTACTCACCCTTCCAATTATCAAACCGCAACAATGCTACCTCTTGCTCTGGACCCAAAAAATGCTCTCCCTAATTTTCTCCAGAACATTTCTCACAGCCCTCTCTTCCATGCTCCGTATTTCCTGTGGATCAATCTCTACAAATTCAACCTTCCATTTCACAATTGTATCTCTCTCTATGTCTCGCGCCCTACCATCACCTAGCTTTGCCTTAGAATGAAAGAATTCGACAGTGAATTCGAATGTCCTAGCACCATCGCCCTTGTTTGTCAATGGCGGGCAGTGTGAGCTAGCGGAAGCAGACGAGGCACAAATCACATAGCTTGGAAAGGATGCACATACCTAGTCGACCTTGTTGTCTCTGGCGGCTCCATCGCGGTCAGCCTCCCTCCCCCGCACCCAAATCTGAATCAAATCGACTAAAAATAGAGGGAAACAGATGCTATGCGGTGAGATCTAACTCGACAAGGAGAGGAGCAGGAAAAGGGTTCCGGATTCACTCACCACAGCCGCCGTCGTCGCCGAGAACGAAAGCTCCGCCGCTGCGGTTACCGAGAAAAAAAGCTCCGGCGCCGTCGCTGGCTCGCCGCCGAGAACGAAGAGGAGGGAGCAACGGGTCACGTCTCACCTGATTCAGACAGGCACATGGACACGTCTCACCTGCTGCACTGCCAAGTGGGGTCGTAACTAGATGCACTGTTAAGTGGGACCCACATGTCTTAAACATAACCTCAGTCCCTTTGATGACCATTTTAATCGCCTGAGTGGGCCTTGGCTATTTGGGTATTTTCGTCAACCACATCGCACTCTTTCCATTTCACCTCAAATGTGTCGCACATGAGCTATTGACCCCTTCTCATGATCCTTCTCATAATATCGCCTCTGCCAAAACTCTCTTCTACAAAGTTGCGATTGTCGACGCCGGCAAGGAGCAGCGGGCGAGGTGGTGGCACAATTGACCTGCTGCTGCCGAGTGCATGTTGCCAGCGTGCTGCTCACTAAACGTGCGTCCTCTTCCTGTCCCGTCAGTCGCTGCAGATCGAGCCTGGTGGTGTAGTGCTGGAGAATGAAGATGAATGGAAGTTCCTTTTTAACGGAAAGCATGGAGGTTGGGGAGGGCCGGAGGGGGAGGGCCGGTGGGGTGGTGGAGAATTAGGGTAAATTGGCTGGGGGAGTGAGATTTTATCGGATGTCCCCGAAGGGACAGGGAGTGAGATTTTATAGGATCAAGAACCAACGTTAAATCGACACATTGAACAATATCTACGCCGTCCAACCAGCTAGACAGATAGGACAGTTTCCTATTTATACGACACAAAGTTTCTTTGTAGCTCGTCCTACATGGTACCCTTTATCTGTGCGGTTGGCCATAATATGGAGATGTGTGCTAGTGCTAGCATCAGCAGTAGTATCTCTGTAGCCACAGAGCGTTTAGTCTGAAAAGGCAGGCCTGCTGAACAGTAGCAAGATTCCCTCCTAGGTCTTGCGTGCAACCAGCTCTGTCCCAGTCGTGTCACTGCCTGGTCTCCATTGATGTTCGGTCCCGGGGTCCACCCTCCTCTGTTCCACCCGCCTCCCTCCCTCTCTGCAGATATTTGCACGCAGCACAAACTCACTTTGTGTCTCTCTCACGGCATTTGCATGCAAGACACACTCTCTCCTATTTATTTTACTCCATCTGCATGCACTGCAGCACACTGTCTCTCCTGACATGGAAGACACACAGTCTCTCTCCTTTTTCTTTACTCGACGAGCACTAAAAGCACGCACATGTGACACTGTTGTGGTGAGGAACCAGCAAGAACCGAGTCAAAACAACTACAAGAAAATGACCTATAAAGAGTACATGTAGTCGAGCTTTGACTTTTGCCGGCCATACCTATTAGTGTGAGAGTACCTTTTGTGATTATTTTTAGTGAGGGAGAGCTCGTGATGTTGTGAATGCGTGCGAGAGTCCTAAAGAGAGAAATCATGTCGAGAGAGGTGCATGCATATGACAAAGAGCAAGGAGAGAGAGCTTGTGAGAGATTATGCTGTGCAAGCTTTGTCCGAGAATTGTGCGTGTCAGAAAGAGTGGAGAGAGAGAGGGCCCTCTGTGCATGCATGTGAGAAAGGATGGAGAGAGAGAGGGCCATGTGGGCATGCATGTGACAAAAGCCTGCAGCGGGTCTAGTCTGACGAAAACTTGACATCTCAACAGAGTATTAAGCGTTGAGAGCCCTGCAGCAGCTGTTGTTTTCTAAATCTTAGCACATATCCATATGCGTCTGGGTTCAGCTTGAACGGTTACGATATAGGGTGCCGCGTAGCCTGTCCTACAAAAAACCGTGCTCTTTATACGGTGTCAAACCAGCACAGAAAGTCAGAAACACACTCTCCCTAGAGACAAACCACCACAGCTCTCTCCGGCTCTAATGATCTCTTGCTCCACCCACCAACCCTAATTCTGCACCGGCCAAACCCGAAGGAGATGGAGGCTGGCGGCGCTAGCACGACTATTACGAGGAAGAGGGAAGCTGCCGCGCTCGAGGGCCATCTGGCACCGGCGCCGGCGGGAGCGGCGGCCGATCCCGGAATGGGCGAGGACGACGGAGGCGGATCCGGCGAAGATGGGCAAGATCTCGACCGCCTCAGCAGCCTCCCCGATGCGATCCTCGGCGAGATAATCTCCCTCCTCCCCACCAAGCAAGGGGCTCGCACCCGGATCCTCGTGTCTCGGTGGAGCCCCTGAACCTCGACTGCCGTCACCTCGCCCGTACATGGCACGAACTCCCTTCTCTCATGCATCGCATCATTAACGCCCACCAAGGCCCCGGCCGCCGCTTGTGCACTCCGGAGCTGTTGTACACCATAAGCGACATAGATGCCGTGGAGGCCTGTCTCCTGTCCACCGCTCTGGCTAGGCTCGAGGAGCTTAAGCTTAACAGCTGGAGAGGGGAGCCGCTGCCGGAATTAGTCTTCCGCTTCTCAGACACCCTCCGTGTTTTCTGCATTGAAAAGTGCAGCCTCCCGGACGCCACCGTCCAAAGATTTCATTTTCCCCGGCTTCAGCGGCTCGAAATTGTTCATAGCAGCACCTCGGAGTGCACACTCCACAGCATGATTGCCGGCTGCTCTTCTCTGGAGTGCTTGCTAATCTCTCGGTGCAGTGGACCTCGTTGCCTCCGGATCAATTCACTTGTCCTCAGAAGCGTTACAGTCAGCAATTACCTTGTCTTGAAAGACTATTCCATCTTAATCAGAAACAGGATTTGCGTGTGTCAGTGCTCTTCGCGCCTAAGTTGGAGACCTTAGGCTGTACCAACTCCACCAGGCTCGTCTTTGGTTCTACAGATATTAAGGTAACTCCAGCCTTCTGTGTGCAATGTGCACACACGTTTTTAGCATATAATTTGCACATGTATATTGTCTAATGTTGGCTTTCATCTTTGATGAAGGGATCGCGCACAATCAAGTGTTTGGCCCTCAGTATGCCCACTCTTAGTTTGGATATGTTTATTGGACTGATAAGAAGGTTTCCGTGCTTGAAGAAGTTGTACATTCAGGTGAATTAATTGTTCACTGACAATAATACCTTGTGTTTGGCTGCTCATTTGATCTACTTGTTTTGCTGAAGTTGTTGTTTGCTGATGTTCTTTCCAGCGCAACACCTCAAGGAAGAACAATAATGCGTGGCGTCGTAAATACCGCGATCTGCTCAAAAGTCTTGACATCCGTCTGAAAATTATGGTGTTGAATTATTATTCAGGCAGAAAACCTGACGTTGATTTTGTCACATTCTTTGCCCTCAATGCTGAACCGCTAGAGTCGATGACACTTGTGGTCTAGACCGACGATGAGGACTTCTTGGCAAAACAGCCTCGCAAGCTTCAGCTGGAGAAGAGGGCTTCAAGTGGTGCTCGGTTTCATTTCACCACGGAACGACGCTACGAATTTGGATACAAATTATCTTTTTGAGTGGTAGTTTTGAAAATACTTCGTGTTTGGTCCAGTGAGAAGTTACCCTATCCAACCAGCAAACCTTATTTTATGTTTCGTCCCATAAGCTACTGTGTTTGGAGTATTTTAGTTTGTATTGTCTTTGAACATGTTCAAACAAGCTATTTATTTAAATGATGTTTGCGGTTATTACTTATTATTGTCTTATCATGAATTCATGATACCCTGTTTAGATAAAATTATTTGCATGCGTGGCGCCTGGGTTACTGCAGGAGAGGTGTGATTCTGGACCATAGTCCACCCGCACCCACACTCGGTGCCGTCTGATTAATACTACTTCATTGGGGATACAAGCCAGCTTATCACTCAAACTTCAAAGATTAAGCTAATTCTAGAACAGTATCGGGGACCAGGGCTATGCCCTTTCTTTTCTAAGTCTATGTGGGCCCAAGCAGTGCCCCAATGCTGATTCCCCTCCTGGTTGTCCCATGCAAATAAACCAATTAGTATATTTTTGGATATTTATTTATAGAATGGCTATAGTGCACGCATGGTACATCGAAGTTTGTATGTGTGTTCATGATATTTATTCATGCAAAAAGGATACTTTTGCGTTCTTAGAAGAAAAATTCTTGTTCTCTAAAAAAAGAAAGATTACACATGCTTTCACATAACTATCTCTATCTTGTTGTTGCTACGATTTTATTTTTCAAGAAATTACTCAAAAGATATAGATGACCCAAATAACCATGTTGATGTACATACATGTAAAAAATGAATAACAATGCTGTTGCACATAACGAGGCAATACAAAATGTTGAACAGTGAGAAAACTAGTACTGATGTTAGTGTGGTGTGCTTTGTCCCCTAGTATCTTGTTAATTTGGCACTGATGTTAGTGTGGTGTTAGTAGGTTTTTGCCCGGTGGTAGATCTTTCGATAGCGAGCATCTGCAGCGGGTTTCCTACTAATGCTCCAACTTGCCTATCCCCTTTCCCGCCCCTTCTCTTTTGGTTAGTTGTAATACCTGGATGGATGTACTGAATATTTCTGTTAAGCAATTAATGAAAAGGGGTGTGAGCCTGGTTGGAAAGAAAATGTTGATCTCAGGTTGCTAGTGATCGATAAATGGCAAATTGGAAAAGTAGTAGGCAACCATGTAACTCATGAAGAAAGAACATGCGCTGATTAACGAAGCACAAACTGTCGCACTTCCATAGATAGGAATTCTCGCATCTCTCCCTCCATGCACTCTATCTGGTTGGGAAAGTTATTTTGGACTGATAGCCCACTTAATCTGAAAGTGGCGTTTCATTCGTGCAATCCAGATGATGCGGCATGGAGGAAGCATGGACAGACAGCTGCACCCACAAGGTTCAGACTTCAGAGTTCAGACATCACAACCGAGGGAACCTGCTACCTGCTCCCATTTAAACTTCTCGGTTCAGCAATTTCTCACAAGTCACAACCATGTGAAAGTTGCCAGTAGGTGCAAGGTTACAGGCAAGCACAAATATGTGTCTCATCAATTAAGCACAAGACATGCTCCCTCCATCAATTTTAATTTTAAATGGCACCGGTTGGGCATTCATTCATAGTGCTACCGTCCTAAATAAGATGTCAGGGGAATGTCACGTCGTTGTTTGGTGATAAGCATAGGTAGCAGCAACTGAGTAAGCCCGAGCTAGCTAGCTAAAAGATTCTTGGACGGTCATGCATATGATGGGACATATATGTATCACCTGAGGGATATATATGTTGCTTATGATGGCACTTCTAGAAGTTCTTATGGGCAAGAAATAATACATTGCACTGCTCCCAAAATTAAAGTGGTAGATGCACTTTCTATTTCTAGATCTGGTGATGACACTTCTCCCAAAATTAAAGTGCTAAATGCACTTCTCCCAAACACCAAAAATTCTCTTCTACAAATCCACCGTCATGCAATCTTGCTGCCTCTTGTCGTGGTGATTTTTCCACACTTCCGTCCTGTATAAAACTTCCTTATGGTTAGACAAGTGTGTTCTACACACAATCGAGTCGAGTGAAGATTAAACGAAAGTCACATGAATTAGCAAGGCAGCAATGGAGGGGGGACGAGCTCGCAATATTGGGATCCTAGCTCCCATGAAAATACCCATGCACATCATAGAAATTATGTGATGTCTCCCCTGGAATCTAGATCGTCGCCTCCATCGTATCTCCTTCCCCCACTTGTATAATCTCCCTCCTCCTCCCTCCCTCCCCACACCAAACAACATGCCAGAAGTCCACCCCCAAACCGCCACCGCCCTAGAGGGAGTCTTCCTCCTCCATTCCCCGGAACTTCAGCGGCGTCGCCCATACCTCCTTCCTCAATTTCGAGAGCTGAGTTTTAGGACCACGGCTCGGCCGCACCTACGGTCAACACCCTTGGATGTAGTATATCTCCCATTGGGATATGGGCCCTATTAGCATTCAAATTTTTGTGATTCAGTACTCTTTAAGTTAACCCATCATTTACGTTGGCATTCAAACAGTGAGTTTTTTTTCATATTGCTTGTAGGCCTTCTCAGGCTAGACTTCCAATGTGGCACGCCTTCCAATAACACTATAGCTCACAAGCCCAGGAAAGAAAATTTAAAAAGAGTCATGTTCAGGCTTCTCAATAATAATGTAGCTCAGGGTGATATGTATGCACGAAAAAAAAACATAACAGAAAAGAAAAAATAAAGGAACATTAACAAACAAAAAGAAGAAAAATGAAAAAAAAAACGGAAAACAGAAGAATAGCAACAGTAGCAGCTACATTACCATGCTCAAGTTTTGATTCTCTCTGGAAACTATTGCTGCCTTTTTTTCTTTGCTCTGATGCATAGAAATTTGTCTAATTGAAACATTCAAAAACTGATTTAGCTTGATATACTATCTGCAGCGATTGTTCAGGCATCCATGCAAGTATGGGCCCATAGCCATTGTGCATCACGAAGCAATAAAGAAAGTGTATGGACCAAACTTGATTATTTTAGCGATTATTTTATTCTAGCATGCAGTAGATCTTATTAGAATCTATAGGCCTGCTAACTATCTTTTGACCATTCCCGCCATGTTTTACCTTGGCCATTAGGCACAAATCCCAAGGATGGGGCCCAACAGATGTGTGGCTTTGAGCGTAGGTGCGGCTGCACCATGGTTCTATCCAACATTTTTGCTCAATTTCGGGCAGTGGCCGGCGAGGTACGAGCAGCTTCCAGTACTCCGGTGGGTTGATTGCTTAGTCCCAGACCAGCATCCTCAGATTCTGCTCGCTTTCTAGATCCGCCCCGGCTGCTGCTCTGCTATGAAGAAAAATCTTCGTTTTCCACAAACAAAAGCACTTCGTTGTTGCACGGCCGAGTACTAATAGCAATTTATTTTGGCAATAGCCAGGGGTTCAATTCAACGGATGCTCAGCTTGGCATGTGTTTTGTTGTCTATTACCCTCAACAAATTTTGCAGAACCTCATTTTCTGTCAGTTTGACTGAATTCCCCATGCTCTACATCCGGAGCCCCACCTTCTATGGGCGGATTCGCCCGTTGCCGGCTAGCTAGGGAGTGTTTGGATTCGAATCATGCCGACGAATTCTGCCGTTTTACTAGTTGTTCCCGAGGGATCTGAGCTTTTGTAGCTATGATTCTTGTCCATGCTGAAGGTGGTTGTGTATTTATCCGAGTTTTGCGTCTCCAGTTCTAGGGCAAAGTTTGAGCTCCATGTAGCTGTAATTCCAGCCACGCAGCATTTAGTTAGCTTAGTGATAGCCACAACAGCTTTGCAGCAGGGAAGTTTTAAATGTTGCATGTTTGTCATATATGTACAACTAAATAACTGAATATAATCCTTAGTAATTTTCGTTCTTTATTGCCTTACATCTTAACTAATAATGGCAATGTACGCAAATTAGTACATAGTTCATTATTGGTATTTACTAATATGAACATACCACGCACAGATGATGATGTTGTTAGCTGATATTCTAATTGTAGAATCGAAGCTCGCTAATTTACTACTTTGGCTGATAGTAATAGAGTTACAAGTTATAGCACCTTTTGGTTATTTGAAGTTTGTTCGGTACTGCACCTTCTGGTTTGATCTTGGGAAGGACTTTCACTTTAATTTTGGTCAATTCACTGAGAACTATAAGCTGAACTTGTATGTGTATGCACATTTTAGAACCTGTTAGTGCTATTGTGGAAGTTCACATTTAGTATCAAAACTTTACAACACCAGGCATAATCAAACTTACAGTGATCTTGAGATTTTATGAGGCATTTTGCACAAGCAATATAGAAAAGAAAAGTTTGGAATTTAACGTGTTACAGTACTTCTTTCATTCAAATTTAAGTTGCACGGAAGGTCTACCTAGTATAAATGCAAAAATGAGAACTTGCTTCACATATAAATCCATCAATAATATTTTAGTTTGGAATATACATAATTATTAAGGTTTTAATAACTCAAGGGTAAGCAAGTTGTTATGGAATCCACTTATGAATTCATGGGGTTGCAGGGACATAGAGTTTGTGCACTGGTTCTTATTAAACTGATTAAAGAAATTTGCCGGGTTAACAACTTTCTCTTCCTTCCCGTTTGCATGTTCCATAAGCTTCATTTGTTGTGATGCCATCCATGCCATGGTCTACATTCTTTATTCTGGCAGTATGTTGTAAATTGGCAGACTTATGCGCATTATTTCCAGGAATTGCAACTCCACCATTATTTCTAGAACCAATGTCACTTTTAGTTGATAGGTTTTAAAAAGGACGAGGTATGGAACCTTCAATTTATGTCATATTAGGGATGAAAATGGAGTGAAAACTTTCCGCTTTTCCGGAGAAAAATGAAACGGAGAGGAAATGTGAGAACAGAAATGGAAATTTGCAAAACGGAAATGGAAATGGAATTTTTTATGCGGAAACGAAAACAAAAATGAAACCGTGATTTCTGGTGGAATAGACGTGGAAATGGAACTTTCCGTTTCCGTGAATATGGAATTTTTGTTTTTACTATAGGCCTATGGCTGCATTGTAGCCCAACCACCAAACAACACACAATGACACATCGACGAGAATGAGCAGAATAGATAGTCTGAGGCCCAACTTCTACTACCACATACATACTCAACTAGACCCTACACGCAATTGTCCAGCACTCCTAGAATAGTACGCTAAGTTGCCGACGTAATCATATTATTTTGTAGCCATGATAACAATTCTTTAAATTTGTTTGTGTTGTGTGTATTTTTCTATGGTTCAAGGGGATTTTAACTTCCGGTAAATGACCACTTCTGTTTCCGGGTCCCCTTTGTATTCACTCTATGTTTGTTTCCGGTAGTATCCGTTTCCGGGGTTTCTATACTTGTTTTCTCTTTTCGATGCTGCCTGTCGATGATGTTGATCCCATCATAATACTGCGTCTCCACTACTCTTTCCCGTTCACATCCCCTCCGTCCAGCACCTGCTTCTGTGCACGAGAACGCAACACGCTTACATCGATCGATTCAACAGTCAATCAAACATCAGAAATTTGAATTCCGGGAAAAAAGAGAAGAAGGCGTCAACCTGGGGCTTGGCCTCGAGATCGCGGAGCCTGCGGACCCCCGGCGGGTCATCTCCAGTGGCCACCTCGACAGTCCACACAGCCCGCGCCACCGTAGGATGGGTCGCTGTGTGGCGGCTTGACCGGGCATCTCAGGGCGACGCTATCGAAGTGCCTGCGCGCCTGGGCCTTCACCCGCGCCGCCTCTTCCAGCGGCAAGTGCGGTCCGCTCCGCGCCGGCCACGTCGTCGCCATGGCTTCACTCCTCTCTCGTTGGCTCGCTCGGTGGTCACCTGGAGTCTTCGGTTCCAATCCGACCGAAAATGCCAAACGAAGGCCGAGCTCCGCAAACACAACGACTTTAATATTGCAAAATTTAAATTCATACTTGAAATTTTAAAATATACACATAATTAAAGACATAGCATATATATGTGCAAATTATCATGATGCAATACTTTAAAATGAGAGCTACACAAAAAATAGCTTTTCAGCACATGTATTCTTGATCCTCATAGTTCATAAAAAAATTGCGGCTTGCAATTCAAGATATTTCATCATAAAATTAGACACACATATACATTAAATCCTTGCATACTTGTATATTTTTTCAGAATTTTCTGAAACTTAAAGGTACAAAATTTTGAACTTTTCAAAATAAAGACCTCCATCACTACTGGAATTGAGTTATACACCGAGTGCCACGGACACTCAGCAAAGGGCCTATCCCCGCCGGCAAAGCCTTTGTCGAGTGCTGGACTCGCAAAAGCCACCTGGCGTACACCTCTCAGGAAAACAGGAATTTGCCGGGAGCGAGGACACGGGCACTCGGCAAAGAGTTTGCTGAGAGTCAAACAATACAACTCGGCAAAAAAGAAGTGGCTAACGGACAACAGATGGGGACGGCGGTTGCCACGTGGCGCATCTTTGCCGACTTGGCTCTCAGTGAAGACCCTGACACCCAGGGTACATGAAAACTCCAGTAGTGCATGAAGCTCGGCCTCCAAAACATTCTACTTGTGATCGTTATCCTAATCTGCCCTTGTCATGCTGAGATTGGGACGGCTAACACGTGGTGAGCTCGGGAGGCGAGTGATTATTCACGTGGGTCGGTCGGTTCATCCAAAGACACTAGTAGAAAACAGGGCTTTGGTCCAGGCCGGGTCAGCCCATTAGTCCCGGTTCAGTCCAGAACCGGGACCAATGGGGGCATTGGACCCGGTTCGTGAGACCAGGGGGCCGGCCGGGCCACGTGGGCCATTGGTCCCGGTTGGTGGGACGAACTGGGACCAATGGGCCTCGCTCCTGGCCCACCATCATTGGTCCCGGTTGGTGGCTTGAACCGGGACCAAAGGCTCCCCTTTAGTCCCGGTTCATGCCACCAACCGGGACCAATGAGGTGCCTATATATACCCCCTCGCGTAAGAGCAGAGCACACTGCTCTGTTTTTTTTTGGACGAGGGGGAGAGGGCTTGGTGGTGCTCTAGCTCACCTCCTATGCACACAAGGTGTTCGATGGAATGCCCGAGCCACACTACTTAAGCTTTCTCCTCTCCAAGCTCGACCTCCAAGCTTCATTTTCCTCAATATTTGTCTAGGTTTAGCGGTCCATCACGCCCCGTCCCCGTCTTCACCGTCGTCGATCACCCGCGCCGAGCTCATCGCCGGCACCACCGTGGTGAGCCTCTTGTTCTTATCTTCTTTCTAAAAGGAAAAATATTCTTACTTGTATGTTTACATAGATACTTGTATTATTTTCTTACTTTTATTATTGCATCTTATATAGTGCGATGGTTTTGGTATCCGCCCCCGTCGTCCCTCGTCCTGTCTATGATTCGGATGTGGTATATATATTATCTTTATAACTATTGGTTCATTTATTGTTTATGAAAATTATGCCGACCAACGTGACATAGATTTTATTTATGTAGGATGTATGTGAATCGGAAATGCCAACCGACCCTATTGTTAAGAGGTTAAATTTAGTTGAAGAAGAAAACAATTTGTTGAAGGAAAAAATAAAAAAAATTGAGGAGGAGAAGATGATATGGGAGTTGCATGTTGCGGATGTCGTCGATGATCACAAGATCAAGATGGATGCAATGCGCTTGAAGATTAGAAAGATTAGAAAATATGCCATTCATACCGAGGCTTGATATCATTATGCCGTTGGATCAATTGTTACCTTGGTTGCGATTATGATCACATTTGTTTTCGCATTGAAATGTTTTACATAGTTTCAATGTATGGTTTAATTAATTAGATGCTCTGGAGAGCTATATGTTGTTAGATGAGAACTATGTATGCACTTTGGTTTTAATGTGATGATGAACCTTTATTAATTTGGATACTTAATTATATATAATGCACGCAGATGAACCGAGAATGGATGTACGGTGACAGACACACCTCCGAGTACATTAAGGGCGTGCATGAGTTTCTCGATGCGGCTGAGGCAAACAAGCAGAATGGTTTTATGTGTTGTCCATGCACTGAATGTGGGAATACGAGGTCTTACTCTAACCGGAAAATCCTGCACTCCCACCTGCTTTACAAGGGTTTCATGCCACACTATAATGTTTGGACGAGGCACGGAGAAATAGGGGTTTTGATGGACGAGGCGAAGAAGAAGAGTACAATGACAACTATGCCCCCTGAATACGGTGATGCTGCAACGGGGGGAGTTGGTGAAGATGAAGAGGAACCAGACAATGTGCCCAATGATGCTGCAATGGGTGAAGCTGCTGAAGGTCAAGAGGAACCAGACGATGTGCCCGATGATGATGATCTCCGCCGGGTCATTGTCGATGCAAGGACGCAATGCAAAAGTCAAAAGGAGAAGCTGAAGTTCGATCGCATGTTAGAGGATCACAAAAAAGGGTTGTACCCCAATTGCGAAGATGGCAACACAAAGCTCTGTACCATACTGGAATTGCTGCAGTGGAAGGCAGAGAATGCTGTGGCTGACAAAGGATTTGAGAAGCTACTGAAAATATTGAAGAAGAAGCTTCCAAAGGATAACGAATTGCCCGACAGTACATACGCAACAAAGAAGGTCGTATGCCTTCTAGGATTGGAGGTGGAGAAGATACATGCATGCCCCAATGACTGCATCCTCTACCGCGGTGCATACAAGGATCTGAACGCATGCCCGGTATGCGGTGCATTGCGGTATAAGATCAGACGAGATGACCCTGGTGATGTTGACGGCGAGCCCCCCAGGAAGAGGGTTCCTGCGAAGGTGATGTGGTATGGTCCTATAATACCATGGTTGAAACGTCTGTTCAGAAACGAAGAGCATGCCAAGTTGATGCGATGGCACAGTGAGGACCGGAAGAAAGACGGGAAGTTGAGAGCACCCGCTGACGGGTCGCAGTGGAGAAAAATCGAGAGAAAGTACTGGGATGAGTTTGCAAAGGACCCAAGGAATGTATGGTTTGCTTTAAGCGCGGATGACATTAATCCTTTCGGGGAGCAGAGCAGCAATCACAACACCTGGCCCGTGACTCTATGTATGTATAACCTTCCTCCTTGGATGTGCATGAAGCGGAAGTTCATTATGATGCCGGTTCTCATCCAAGGCCCTAAGCAACCCGGCAACGACGTTGATGTGTACCTAAGGCCATTATTTGAAAAAAATTTACAGCTGTGGAATGGAAACGGTGTACGTACGTGGGATGAGCACAGACAGGAGGAATTTAACCTAAAGGTGTTGCTGTTCGTGACCATCAACGATTGGCCCGCTCTCAGTAACTTTTCAGGACAGACAAACAAAGGATACCACGCATGCACGCACTGTTTAGATGACACTGAAAGTATATACCTGGACAAATGCAGGAAGAATGTGTACCTGGGCCGTCGTCGATTTCTTCCGACCAACCATCAATGTCGAAAGAAAGGCAAGCATTTCAAAGGCGAGGCAGATCACCGGAAGAAGACCGCCATGCGTACCGGTGATCACGTACTTGCTAGGGTCAATGATTTACACGTAATCTTTGGAAAGGGTCCCGGCGGACTTGCTGTTCCGAATGACGCTGAGGGACACGCACCCATGTGGAAGAAGAAATCTATATTTTGGGACCTACCCTACTGGAAAGACCTAGAGGTCCGCTCTTCAATCGACGTGATGCTCGTGACAAAGAACCTTTGAGTGAACCTGCTAGGCTTATTGGGCGTGTATGGGAAGACAAAAGATACACCTGAGGCACGGGAGGACCTGCAACATTTGCACGAAAAATATGGCATGCCTCCAAAGCAGTATAAAGGTCCTGCCAGCTACGCTCTTACGAAAGAAGAGAAAGAAATCTTCTTTGAATGCCTACTCACTATGAAGGTCATGACCGGCTTCTCGTCGAATATAAAGGGAATCATAAATATGCCCGAGAAAAAGTTTCAGAACCTAAAGTCTCATGACTGCCACGTGATTATGACGCAACTGCTTACGGTTGCATTGTGGGGGCTTCTACCGGAAAACGTCCGATTAGCCATTGTGAAGCTATGTGCATTCCTCAATGCAATCTCTCAGAAGGTGATCGATCCAGAAATCGTACCAAGGCTAAGGAGTGATGTGGCTCAATGTCTTGTCAGTTTCGAGCTGGTGTTCCCATCATCCTTCTTCAATATCATGATGCACGTCCTAGTTCATCTAGTCGACGAGATTGTCATCTTGGGGCCCGTATTTCTACACAATATGTTCCCCTTTAAGAGTTTCATGGGAGTCCTAAAGAAATATGTCTGTAACCGCGCTAGGACAGAAGGAAGCATCTCCATGGGCCATCAAATAGAGGATGTTATCGGGTTTTGTGTTGACTTCATTCCTGGCCTTAAGAAGATAGGTCTCCCTAAATCGCGGTATGAGGGGAGACTGACTGGAAAAGGCACTCTTGGAAGTGACTCAATAATATGGAGGGACGGATATTCTTGGTCTCAAGCACACTACACAGTTCTACAGAACTCTACCTTGGTGACCCCGTATGTCGATGAACACAAGAACAGTCTGCGCTCCAAACACCCGGAGCAGTGCGATGACTGTATTACATGTGAACACATCAGGACTTTCAGCAGTTGGTTGGAAACACGTCTCAGAGGTGACAACACTGTTTGTGATGAGCTGGACTTGTTGTCCAGGGGACCATCTTTGACTGTATTGACTTACAAAGGATACAAGATAAATGATAATACATTTTACACGATCGCCCAAGATCAAAAGAGCACCAACCAAAACAGCGGTGTCCGCTTTGATGCAGCAACCGAGAGCGGAAAGGACACATATTTGGTTACATAGTGGACATATGAGAACTTGACTACGGACATGATTTTAAGGTCCCTTTGTTTAAGTGCAAATGGGTCAATCTGTCAGGCGGCAGGGTACAGGTAGACCCACAGTACGGAATGACAATAGTGGATCTGAAAAATCTTGGGTACACTGATGAACCATTACTCCTAGCCAATGATGTGGCACAGGTTATCTATGTGAAGGACATGTCTACCAAACCGAGAAAAAGAAAAGATAAGGAAGCGAATACATCATATGATGAGCCAAAGCGCCACATAGTTCTTTCAGGAAAAAGGGATATCCTGGGAGTGGAGGGCAAGACAGACATGTCTGAAGATTATGAAAAGTTTCATGAAATTCCTCCCTTCAATGTCAAGGCTGACCCAAGCATCCTGATAAACGATGAAGATTATCCATGGTTACGGCGCAATAAGCAAATGACACAAGCGAAGAAAAAGTGAAGACTTTCTCCCGCAACTATTATGATGATACCATGCCAACTTTGTAACACACGAGTATGCTATGCCAACTTTTTCAGAGATCATTTGGAAATTATGAATTTAGGTCGAATTTTATCTATAGGTGCATCTATGTTCATTTTTTAGTAAAGTTAATCACAAACTTGTGATTCACACAAATTTCAAAGAATTCAAATTTTAACTATTCAAATTTAAAAACTAATGGCACTAACAGAAAATTTATAATTTTTCTAAAACTAATGGCACTAACAGAAAGTTTATAATTTTGCTGACCTAAAAGCAAAAAGAATTTAAAAATAAAGCAAAAAATAAAAGAAAATAAATAATACAGAAAACAAAACAAAAAAACTGAAAAAAAAATTAAAAATAGCAACAATAAGTATTTTGTTGTAAGTAGAAACAAAATAAAATAAATAAAGCAACAAAGAAAACTAAAAACTAAAAAAATGTTTTCAAATTTGAAAACTAATGGCACTAACACAAAGTTTATAATTTTTCTAAAACTAAAAGCAAAAAGAATTAAAAAATAAAGCAAAAAGCAAAAGAAAATAAATAATGCAGAAAGTTTATAATTTTTGTGACCTAAAAGAAAAAGGAAATCACTAAAAAACTATAAGTATTTTGTTCTATAATATTTGTTATGACTAACTAAAATTACCAAATTGGGTATAATGATAAAACACAGTAATATTAAATAGCAAGAAAAAGAATGACTCAAAAATCAATTTTTATAGTAAAGTTATTCATAAACTAGTGATTCACACAAATTTTAAAAAATTCAAATTTAAACTATTCAAAATTTAAAACTAATGGCACTAACAGAAAGTTTATAATTTTTGTGACCTAAAAGAAAAAAATCACTAAAAAACTATAAGTATTTAGTTCTAAGTAGAAATGAAAAAACAAATAGTAAAAAAATGCCACCTACTGGGCCACCATGGCCTGAATACGACTAGAAGCCCATCCATGGGCCAGGATTCAGGACCGCAGAAGGCCCAACAGGCCCACAGGAATAGCGGTGTGAGATTAGGCCCAAAGGCCTGCAGTTCTGAGGAGTTCAATGAAGAGGGCGGGGCAGCGCTTATAAACAGGTGCGACCGCTCCTCAGCTAGCGAGGTGGGACTAAACATCCCACCGCACCGCGGGTTTGGCAGACGCAGGCCTTTGGTCCCGGTTGATGGCATTAACCGGGACTAAAGGGGGCATTGGTCACGGTTCGTGGCACAAACCGTGACCAATGCCACCCCTTTAGTCCCGGTTGGTGCCACCAACCGGGACCAAAGGCCGCCGATTCCCGCCCTTTGGGCTGCTGAAAAGAGGACTTTGGTCTTGGTTGGTGGCACCAACCGGGACTAAAGGTGGCATTGGTCCCGGTTGGTGCCACGAACCGGGACCAATGCTCTTGGTATATAATCAGGACTTGTGAAAAATTTCAGTTTCTCATCGACCATTTGCCCCCGACGACGCTGCCAGGCTGCCCCGGCGCCGTCCGCCGCCCCTGCAGTCGCCCCGACCGCACCGTCGCCGTC
>NC_041380.1:489524824-489525585 GCF_002162155.2 Triticum dicoccoides
GCCCGCCCGTCGCCGTCGCCCTGCCCCTCCGTTGGTCCGGCCCCCCTGTTTTTTTCATATATTATATGCTTGTGTATATTGTGTATATTGCTTCTTTGTGTATATTATGTATATATGTTAGTATATATATTGTGTATATTGCTTCTTTTCAGATTTTTTTCATATATATGTTTGTATTTTGTATTTTGCTTTTTTATAAAAATGTATATATGTTTGTATGTTCTTTGTGTATATATGTTCATATATGCAAAAGTTAGATTTAAATATTTAGAAAAGGATTATCTATATATGTTCTCTGATTTAGTACATTTTAGGTTAGTTTCATTTCTAGAAAAGTTTTATATATTTAGGAGAGGAAAAAGGAAAATAAAAAGACGAAAAAGGAGAAGAAGAGGAGAGGAAGAAAAGGAAGAGGAGAAGAAGAGGAGAGGAAGAAAAGGAAGAGGAGAAGAAGAAAGGAATAGAGGAGAAGAAGAAAAAATAGAAAATCTTTTTTTCTTCTTTTTTTTTCTTCGATCTTCTCATCTATTCCTTTCTTCTTCTCCTATTTTTATTTCTTCTTCGTATTCTTATGTTTTATCGGATCTGTCGTCGTCGATATACCCCTCCCGATAACTTCAACACGAGGGAGGGGGGGTCGATATACCCCCTCCCAATAACTTCAACACGAGGGGGGGTCGATATACCCCCTCCCGATAACTTCAACACGAGGGGGTCGATATATATACCACCTCCCGATAACTTCAACACGAGGGGGGGGG
>NC_041380.1:489526357-489539282 GCF_002162155.2 Triticum dicoccoides
GGACACTACATCCACGTCCCACAAGTGACGCGGGCTTTGACGCCCACGTCACTTGTGGGACGTGGATGTAGTGTCCGACACCGACGACCACATGTATCTCACACCCACGATACTTTCTATTCAGGGTTTCCTCTACCGCTCGGCGACCCTCGACGACCCTCGTTTCCGCTAAAAAAAGAGGAAGAAGAAGAAAAAAAGAGGATAAGAAAGAATAGAGGAGTTCTTACTCCTCTACTCTTTCTTCTCCTCTTTTTTTATTCTTCCAATTCTTTTTTTATCCTTGAAGCATTGTTGAGGCCACCCCAAACCATAGAGAAGCAGCGTCAAGGCCACCCCAAACCCTAGAGAAGCAGCGTCGAGGCCACTAATTAATATTACTTCTACGTTTGCCACTAATATATCCATCTGTCATGTTTGAATAATAATTGCCATGTTGTAAATATTTGTAAAAACTATGGACACCGCCCGAGACGAAGTACAAGAAGAGTTGTTGGGGGACATACTCGCACGAGGAAGTGATGCCGTCTGCTCGTTGTTTCTCAACGACACCGATGGTCTGGAAGCAGCTGGTTATGATTATGATGGCTCCGGTGACCTAATGCCGGTGCAAGGAGACCGTGAGGACTGCTCCGGTGACCCAATGCCGGTGCAAGAAGGAGACCGTGATGACGTCTCCGGTGACCGAACCGAGTCAGGCCAGGTATATATATTAGTTAAGCTTCTGCTGACTAGCTAATTGATGCATTCATTGTTTTGGTATGTACACATATTAATTAAGTTTTTATTCTTTTTTCTAGCCCTCCGGATCGAACACAACTTCGGTAAAGAGACGAGGCCCGAAGAAAAAGTTGAGCTCGGATGAAAAGTTTGAGATCATAGCAATCGCGCCCGACGGCCAACATATTGAACCCCTCTGGACAAAGAGCGCATTTGTTGCTCAGTGCGGGGTTTTGGTTAGGGACAAGATCCCGATCAGCATCCAGCAATGGTTAAAGCCGGCTACAGAAGAGCCTGGGGTGTCTTATGTAAATGATATGCAGAAAAATGATCTTTGGACTAAGCTGAAGTCAAATTTCACCCTACCGCCAGAGGATGATCCGGAGAAGCCAGTTAAAGAGCAATTAATCAAGTCTTTTGCTCTTAAGAAGATGGCAGAACTATTCAGGAGGTGGAAGAAAGGGCTGAATAAGTTTGTCAAAAATAAAGAGACATCAGAATTCAAGGGCAGATATGAGAAGATCAGAGATCACTGGCCCGCATTTGTGGCCCACAAGACATCAGAAAAGAGTAAGAAGATGTCGGCGACAAACAAGCAAAACGCTGCGAAGAAGAAGCTGTTGGGTTTCGTAGTAATTTCAAAAAATTTCCTACGCACACGCAAGATCATGTTATGCATAGCAACGAGAGGAGAGAGTGCTGTCTACGTACCCACGCAGACCTACTGCGGAAGCGTTGACACAACGTAGAGGAAGTAGTCGTAAGTCTTCGCGATCCAACCGATCAAGCACCGAAACTACGGCACCTCCGAGTTCGAGCACACGTTCAGCTCGATGACGATCCCCGGACTCCGATCCAGCAAAGTGTCGGGGAAGAATTCCGTCAGCACGACGGCGTGGTGACGATCTTGATGCACTACAGCAGCAGGGCTTCGCCTCAACTCCGCTACAGTATTATCGAGGAATATGGTGGCTGGGGGCACCGCACACGGCTAAGGAATAGATCACGTGGATCAACTTGTGTGTTTCTGGGGTGCCTCTACCTTAGTATATAAAGGAGCCAAGGGGGAGGGGGGCGCCGGCCAGGAGGAGGGCGCAGGAGGAGTCCTTCTCCTTCCGGGAGTAGGACTCCCCCCCTAATCCTAGTTGGACTAGGATTCCCCGAGGGGGAAAGAGAGAGAAGGGGGGCCGGCCACCTCTCCTAGTCCTAATAGGACTAGGCGGAGGGGGAGGCGCGCGACCACCTTGGGCTGCCCCTTTCTCCTTTCCACTAAAGCCCACTAGGCCCATATGGTTCCCGGGGAGTTCCGGTAACCTCCCGGTACTCCGGTAAAATCCCGATTTCACCCGGAACACTTCCGATATCCAAACATAGGCTTCCAATATATCAATCTTTACATCTCGACCATTTCGAGACTCCTCGTCATGTCCGTGATCACATCCGGGACTCCGAACAACCTTCGGTACATCAAAATGCATAAACTCATAATATAACTGTCATCGTAACCTTAAGCGTGCGGACCCTACGGGATCGAGAACAATGTAGACATGACCGAGACACGTCTCCGGTCAATAACCAATAGCGGGACCTGGATGCCCATATTGGCTCCTACATATTCTACGAAGATCTTTATCGGTCAGACCGCATAACAACATACGTTGTTCCCTTTGTCATCGGTATGTTACTTGCCCGAGATTCGATCGTCGGTATCCAATACCTAGTTCAATCTCGTTACCGGCAAGTCTCTTTACTCGTTCTGTAATACATCATCTCGCAACTAACTCATTAGTTGCAATGCTTGCAAGGCTCATGTGATGTGCATTACCGAGAGGGCCCAGAGATGCCTCTCAGACAATCGGAGTGACAAATCCTAATCTCGAAATACGCCAACCCAACATCTACCTTTGGAGACACCTGTAATGCTCCTTTATAATCACCCAGTTACGTTGTGACGTTTGGTAGCACCCAAAGTGTTCCTCCGGCAAACGGGAGTTGCATAATCTCATAGTTATAGGAACATGTATAAGTCATGAAGAAAGCAATAGCAACATACTAAACGATCGGGTGCTAAGCTAATGGAATGGGTCATGTCAATCAGATCATTCAACTAATGATGTGACCTCGTTAATCAAATAACAACTCATTGTTCATGGTTAGGAAACATAACCATCTTTGATTAACGAGCTAGTCAAGTAGAGGCATACTAGTGACACTTTGTTTGTCTATGTATTCACACATGTATTATGTTTCCGGTTAATACAATTCTAGCATGAATAATAAACATTTATCATGATTATAAGGAAATAAATAATAACTTTATTATTGCCTCTAGGGCATATTTCCTTCAGTCTCCCACTTGCACTAGAGTCAATAATCTAGATTACACTGTAATGATTCTAACACCCACGGAGCCTTGGTGCTGATCATGTTTTGCTCGTGGAAGAGGCTTAGTCAACGGGTCTGCAACATTCAGATCCGTATGTATCTTGCAAATCTCTATGTCTCCCACCTGGACTAGATCCCGGATGGAATTGAAGCGTCTCTTGATGTGCTTGGTTCTCTTGTGAAATCTGGATTCCTTTGCCAAGGCAATTGCACCAGTATTGTCACAAAAGATTTTCATTGGACCCGATGCACTAGGTATGACACCTAGATCGGATATGAACTCCTTCATCCAGACTCCTTCGTTCGCTGCTTCTGAAGCAGCTATGTACTCCGCTTCACATGTAGATCCTGCTACGACGCTTTGTTTAGAACTGCACCAACTGACAGCTCCACCGTTTAATGTAAACACGTATCCGGTTTGCGATTTAGAATCGTCCGGATCAGTGTCAAAGCTTGCATCAACATAACCATTTACGACGAGCTCTTTGTCACCTCCATATACGAGAAACAAATCCTTAGTCCTTTTCAGGTATTTCAGGATGTTCTTGACCGCTGTCCAGTGATCCACTCCTGGATTACTTTGGTACCTCCCTGCTAGACTTATAGCAAGGCACACATCGGGTCTGGTACACAGCATTGCATACATGATAGATCCTATCGCTGATGCATAGGGAACATCTTTTATATTCTCTCTATCTTCTGCAGTGGTCGGGCATTGATTCTTACTCAATTTCACACCTTGTAACACAGGCAAGAATCCTTTCTTTGCTTGATCCATTTTGAACTTCTTCAAAATTTTGTCAAGGTATGTTGTTTTTGAAAGTCCAATTAAGCGTTTTGATCTATCTTTATAGATCTTTATGCCTAATATGTAAGCAGCTTCACCGAGGTCTTTCATTGAAAAACTCTTATTCAAGTATCCCTTTATGCTATCCAGAAATTCTATATCAATTCCAATCAGTAATATGTCATCCACATATAATATCAGAAATGCTACAGAGCTCCCACTCACTTTCTTGTAAATACAGGCTTCTCCGAAAGTCTGTATAAAACCAAATGCTTTGATCACACTATCAAGGCGTTTATTCCAACTCCGAGAGGCTTGCACCAGTCCATAAATGGATCGCTGGAGCTTGCACACTTTGTTAGCTCCCTTTGGATCGACAAAACCTTCTGGTTGCATCCTATACAACTCTTCTTCCAGAAATCCATTCAGGAATGCAGTTTTGACATCCATCTGCCAAATTTCATAATCATAAAATGCGGCAATTGCTAACATGATTCGGACAGACTTAAGCATCGCTACGGATGAGAAGGTCTCATCGTAGTCAACCCCTTGAACTTGTCGAAAACCATTTGCGACAAGTCGAGCTTTGTAGACAGTAACATTACCGTCAGCGTCAGTCTTCTTCTTGAAGATCCATTTATTCTCAATTGCTTTCCGATCATCGGGCAAGTCAACCAAAGTCCATACTTTGTTCTCATACATGGATCCCATCTCAGATTTCATGGCTTCAAGCCATTTTGTGGAATCTGGGCTCACCATCGCTTCTTCATAGTTCGTAGGTTCATCATGATCTAGTAGCATGACTTCCAGAACAGGATTACCGTACCACTCTGGTGCGGATCTCACTCTGGTTGATCTACGAGGTTCAGTAGTATCTTGATCTGAAGTTTCATGATCATTATCATTAGCTTCCTCACTAACTGGTGTAGGTGTCATTGAAACAGTTTTCTATGATGTACTACTTTCCAATAAGGGAGAAGGTACAGTTACCTCGTCAAGTTCTACTTTCCTCCCACTCACTTATTTCGAGAGAAACTCCTTCTCTAGAAAGTTTCCGAATTTAGCAACAAAAGTCTTGCCTTCGGATCTATGATAGAAGGTGTAACCAATAGTTTCCTTTGGATATCCTATGAAGACACATTTCTCCGATTTGGGTTCGAGCTTATGAGGTTGAAGCTTTTTCACATAAGCATCGCAGCCCCAAACTTTCAGAAACGACAACTTTGGTTTCTTGCCAAACCACAGTTCATAAGGCGTCGTCTCAATGGATTTTGATGGTGCCCTATTTAACGTGAATGCGGCCGTCTCTAGAGCGTATCCCCAAGATGATAGCGGTAAATCAGTAAGAGACATCATAGATCGCACCATATCTAGTAAAGTACGATTACGACGTTCAGACACACCATAACGCTGTGGTGTTCCGGGTGGCGTGAGTTGTGAAACTATTCCACAATTTTTCAAATGTACACCAAACTCGTAACTCAAATATTCTCCTCCACGATCAGATCGTAGAAACTTTATTTTCTTGTTACAATGATTTTCAACTTCACTCTGAAATTCCTTGAACCTTTCAAATGTTTCAGACTTATGTTTCATTAAGTAGATATACTCATATCTGCTTAAATCATCTTCGAAGGTGAGAAAATAACGATATCCGCCACGAGCCTCAATATTCAAAGGACCACATACATCTGTATGTATGATTTCCAACAAATCTTTTGCTCTCTCCATAGTACCGGAGAACGGTGTTTTGGTCATCTTGCCCATAAGGCACGGTTCGCAAGTACCAAGTGATTCATAATCAAGTGGTTCCAAAAGTCCATCAGAATGGAGTTTCTTCATGCGCTTTACACCGATATGACCTAAACGGCAGTGCCACAAATAAGTTACACTCTCATTATCAACTCTGCATCTTTTGGCTTCAACATTATGAATATGTGTGTTACTACTATCGAGATTCAACAAGAATAGACCACTCTTCAAGGGTGCATGACCATAAAAGATATTACTCATATAAATAGAACAACCATTATTCTCTGATTTAAATGAATAACCGTCTCGCATCAAACAAGATCCAGATATAATGTTCATGCTTAACGCTGGCACCAAATAACAATTATTTAGGTCTAATACTAATCCCGGAGGTAGATGTAGAGGTAGTGTGCCGACTGCGATCACATCGACTTTGGAACCGTTTCCCATGCGCATCGTCACCTCGTCCTTAACCAATCTTCGCTTGATCCGTAGTCCCTGTTTCGAGTTGCAAATATTAGCAACAGAACCAGTATCAAATACCCAGGTGCTACTGCGAGCATTAGTAAGGTACACATCAATAACATGTATATCACATATACCTTTGTTCACCTTGCCATCCTTCTTATCCGCCAAATACTTGGGGCAGTTCCGCTTCCAGTGACCAGTCTGCTTGCAATAGAAGCACTCAGTTTCAGGCTTAGGTCCAGGTTTGGGTTTCTTCTCTTAAGTAGCAACTTGCTTGCCGTTCTTTTTGAAGTTCCCCTTCTTCTTCCCTTTGCCCTTTTTCTTGAAACTAGTGGTCTTGTTGACCATCAACACTTGATGCTCCTTCTTGATTTCTACCTCCGCAGCTTTCAGCATTGCGAAGAGCTCAGGAATAGTGTTGTTCATCCCTTGCATATTATAGTTCATCATGAAGCTCTTGTAGCTTGGTGGCAGTGATTGAAGAATTCTGTCAATGACGCAATCATCTGGAAGATTAACTTCCAATTGAATCAAGTGATTATATACCCAGACATTTTGAGTATATGCTCACTGACATAACTGTTCTCCTCCATCTTGCAGCTATAGAACTTATTGGAGACTTCATATCTCTCAATCCGGGCATTTGCTTGAAATATTAACTTCAACTCTTGGAACATCTCATATGCTCCATGACGTTCAAAACGTCGTTGAAGTCCCGATTCTAAGCCGTAAAGCATGGCACACTGAACTATCGAGTAGTCATCAGCTTTGCTCTACCAGACGTTCATAACATCCAGCGTTGCTCCTGCAGTAGGCCTGGCACCCAGCGGCGCTTCCAGGACGTAATTCTTCTGTGCAGCAATGAGGATAATCCTCAAGTTACGGACCCAGTCCGTGTAATTGCTACCATCATCTTTCAACTTTGCTTTCTCAAGGAACACATTAAAATTCAACGGAACAACAGCACGAGCCATCTATCTACAATCAAACATAAACAAGCAAGATACTAATCAGGTACTAAGTTTCATGATAAATTTAAGTTCAGTTAATCAAATTAATTAAAGAACTCCCACTTAGATAGACATCCCTCTTATCCTCTAAGTGATTACGTGATCCAAATCAACTAAACCATAACCGATCATCACGTGAGATGGAGTAGTTTTCAATGGTGAACATCGTTATGTTGATCATATCTACTATATGATTCACGCTCGACCTTTCGGTCTCCGTGTTCCGAGGCCATATCTGTATATGCTTGGCTGGTCAAGTATAACATGAGTATTCCGCGTGTGCAACTGTTTTGCACCCGTTGTATTTGAACGTAGAACCTATCACACCTGATCATCATGTGGTGTCTCAGCACGAAGAACTTTCGCAACGGTGCATACTCAGGGAGAACACTTCTTGATAATTTAGTGAGAGATCATCTTATAATGCTACCGTCAATCAAAGCAAGATAAGATGCATAAAAGGATAAACATCACATGCAATCAATATAAGTGATATGATATGGCCATCATCATCTTGTGCTTGTGATCTCCATCTCCGAAGCACCGTCGTGATCACCATCGTCACCGGCGTGACACCTTGATCTCCATCGTAGCATCATTGTCGTCTCGCCAAGTTTATGCTTCCACGACTATCACTACCGCTTAGTAATAAAGTAAAGCATTACATCGTGATTTCATTGCATACAATAAAACGACAACCATAAGGCTCCTGCCAGTTGCTGATAACTCGATTACAAAACATGATCATCTCATACAATAAAATTCAGCATCATGTCTTGACCATATCACATCACAACATGCCCTGCAAAAACAAGTTAGACGTCCTCTACTTTGTTGTTGCAAGTTTTACATGGCTGCTACGGGCTTAAGCAAGAACCAATCTCACCTACGCATCAAAACCACAACGATAGTTTGTCAAATAGACTCCGTTTTAACCTTCGCAAGGACCGGGCGTAGCCATACTTGGTTCAACTAAAGTTGGAGAGACACTCGCCCGCAAGCCACCTGTGTGCAAAGAACGTCGGGGGAACCGGTCTCGCGTAAGCGTACGCGTAAGGTTGGTCCGGGTCATCTCGTCCAACAATGCCGCCGAACCAAACTATGACATGCTGGTAGGCAGTATGACTTATATCGCCCATAACTCACTTGTGTTCTACTCGTGCATATAACATCAACATATATAACCTAGGCTCGGATGCCACTGTTGGGTTTCGTAGTAATTTCAAAAAATTTCCTACGCACACGCAAGATCATGTGATGCATTGCAACGAGAGGCGAGAGTGCTGTCTACGTACCCATGCAGACCGACTGCGGAAGCATTGACACAACATAGAGGAAGTAGTCGTACGTCTTCGTGATCCAACCGATCAAGCACCGAAACTACGGCACCTCCGAGTTCGAGCACACGTTCAGCTCGATGACGATCCCCGGACTCCGATCCAGCAAAGTGTCGGGGAAGAATTCCGTCAGCACGACGGCGTGGTGACGATCTTGATGCACTACAGCAGCAGGGCTTCGCCTAAACTCCGCTACAGTATTATCGAGGAATATGGTGGCTGGGGGCACCGCACACGGCTAAGGAATAGATCACGTGGATCAACTTGTGTGTTTCTGGGGTGCCTCTACCTCAGTATATAAAGGAGCCAAGGGGGAGGGGGCGCCGGCCAGGAGGAGGGCGCAGGAGGAGTCCTTCTCCTTCCGGTAGTAGGACTCCCCCCCCCCCCCAATCCTAGTTGGACTAGGATTCCCCGAGGGGGAAAGAGAGAGAAGGGGGGCCGGCCACCTCTCCTAGTCCTAATAGGACTAGGGGGAGGGGGGAGGCGCGCGGCCACCTTGGGCTGCCCCTTTCTCCTTTCCACTAAAGCCCATCTAGGCCCATATGGTTCCCGGGGGGTTCCGGTAACCTCCCGGTACTCCGGTAAAATCCCGATTTCACCCGGAACACTTCCGATATCCAAACATAGGCTTCCAATATATCAATCTTTACGTCTCGACCATTTCGAGACTCCTCGTCATGTCCGTGATCACATCCGGGACTCCGAACAACCTTCGGTACATCAAAATGCATAAACTCATAATATAACTGTCATCGTAACCTTAAGCGTGCGGACCCTACGGGTTCGAGAACAATGTAGACATGACCGAGACACGTCTCCGGTCAATAACCAATAGCGGGACCTGGATGCCCATATTGGCTCCTACATATTCTACAAAGATCTTTATCGGTCAGACCGCATAACAACATACGTTGTTCCCTTTGTCATCGGTATGTTACTTGCCCGAGATTCGATCGTTGGTATCCAATACCTAGTTCAATCTTGTTACCGGCAAGTCTCTTTACTCGTTCTGTAATACATCATCTCGCAACTTACTCATTAGTTGCAATGCTTGCAAGGCTTATGTAATGTGCATTACCGAGAGGGCCCAGAGATACCTCTCCGACAATCGAAGTGACAAATCCTAATCTCGAAATACGCCAACCCAACATCTACCTTTGGAGACACCTGTAATGCTCCTTTATAATCACCCAGTTACGTTGTGTCGTTTGGTAGCACCCAAAGTGTTCCTCCGGCAAACGGGAGTTGCATAATCTCATAGTTATAGGAACATGTATAAGTCATGAAGAAAGCAATAGCAACATACTAAATGATCGGGTGCTAAGCTAATGGAATGGGTCATGTCAATCAGATCATTCAACTAATGATGTGACCTCGTTAATCAAATAACAACTCATTGTTCATGGTTAGGAAACATAACCATCTTTGATTAACGAGCTAGTCAAGTAGAGGCATACTAGTGACACTTTGTTTGTCTATGTATTCACACATGTATTATGTTTCCGGTTAATACAATTCTAGCATGAATAATAAACATTTATCATGATTATAAGGAAATAAATAATAACTTTATTATTGCCTCTAGGGCATATTTCCTTCAGAAGCATCACCATCGCACGGGGTCAGGTGGCTACCTCGTAGCCCAGCCTAAGTGGGCCAAGACTGAGAATGATCTGGTTGATAAAGGGATCGAACCAGAGACAATTAACTGGACAAACCATTGCCGGACTTGGTTCTTCGGGGCTGGCAGAACCTTGGACCCTATATCAGGGAAGTGCATTTGGACGAACGATCAAATGGACATACCAGTCAAGAAGCTTCAGCAGTATATCGAAGCAGCGCAGCAAGGGACGTTTGTTCCACACAGAGAGAATGACGAGCTCACAATGGCCCTCGGGAATCCTGAGCACCCTGGATGGACATAAGGCACGCCAGGCTCCATTACGTGGAAGGTTGGGTTTCCGAACGCAAGCGGTTCCAAAAAGTGCAGCACACCCAAATGCAGGCGCTGCAAGCAAGGGTACAAGCGATAGAGGAACGAGAAGCAAATCGCAGCAAACGAACTACCGAAGCTTCCCCCGAAGCTACCCCGCCATCTCAACGGAGAAGCAGCGTGGCTTCCACCGAGCTGCTTTAGCCGGAGTATGTCTTGACGGCTCCTTCCAGCTATCCCGTGGATGCTATCATGGAGTCTCAAAATTGCCACCTTATGACGCAATGGATTAATATGAAGGTCAAGGCGGCTCTTGGCTCTGTTTTTCCTACTGAACCCAGCGCAAATTTTCACTGCCGGCCGATTCCAGAAGGATATGCTAGGATGATGGTGGATGAAATAACGGAGGGATTTGAGGACCTCCAGCTTGACCACCCTATCGGTGAAGGGGAGACTTGGCTGGGTTCTGCTCTGAAGACTCCGTGCCTATGGCGGAAGGAGCTCATCAATCTTCCGAACTGGACGCCTCCGCCTCCTCCTCCTCCTCCGGCGAGTTAGGGCACTCCGCCTCCTCCACCGCCTCCTCCTCCGGCGAGTGACGATCAGGGCACTCGGCCGGCTCCTTCTCCGGTGTGTGGCGGCACTCCGCCTCCTTCTCCGCCTGCACCGGCGCGCCCGAGCAGCCAGCCTCCTCCTTCTCCGCCTGGTCAGCAAGGGCGGAAGAGACCTGCTGCCACTCCGGCTGCTCCGGTGCGTTGTAGTACTTCTCCTCCGCTTCGTAAGCAAGTAAAGAAGACAACTGCTTCGTTTGCTCTGTCGGCGTCTTGCAGTACAGCTAGAGGCGGGAGGACATACAGATTCGGTTCTTCTCTGAAGACTCCAGAGAAGTTACCATACGAGAGGACCCCGGAGGAGAACGCCGGGATCACGCGAGAAGAAGTGAGGAACTTCTTTGAAGGGGTGAAAGCAAAGAAACATCCACCTCCAGAGGAGAAGGTAGATCCGGTGAAAGCGAAGCGCACTCTGGCTGCCTGACAAAACCACCCAAGTCTCCGCCGAAAGGAAACTATGAGCGCATTATTGGAAAGGAATTTGCCGAAGCGGAGCGGTCGGGAAGTACTGTCAGTGATCAAAGGCCGAAAGAACGATGAGCTGGGAAACAAATTGCCCAGCTCGGCGAACAAGTGAAGCAATCGTGCCCCCCGCTCAAGGTGCCTAGCGACATCGTCGCTAATGATCCGAGGATGGTGCCCGGTTATAGCAATCTTGGCGATTACCTACCCGACGATGTACATTATGATTTCATGGAGGTGCAGATACAAAGATACGAGTACGGGAAGCCTCTCGTCAAAGATGAAAGATGTCTATCAACGATGATGCGAAGATTGCATGATTGGTACTTGAAAATCTGCAGAGAGTCTGGGGGGAGGAGTACTTTGTATGTGAGAGTTAAAAAGGAGCATGACCTCGTTGGAATTGAACTGTTGCCTGTTCCATTTGAGGAGTTCTTTCAGTTTTTCAATCAATTGGCCCTCGATAAAGCAACAGTCACCTGCTACTGTCTCTAAATAGTACTACTTCTGTCATTAAGTCTCTCTATATAGCTCAGCTCTTTCATTGCATGTATTTATAATTATCCTCACTATATTATGCAGATTGAAGATCGCCGAATTGAAGAAAAGACAAGTCGGTGATATTGGGTTCATTAACACATATCTCATAGATGCAACTGAGGTTAAATTTCATGCTGCAGATACCGAGGCCAACTTGCTACGATCGTTGGTAATAAATGAAAACAAAGATATAATACTCTTTCCTTACAACTTCAAGTGAGTGTTACTGTCTTGTGCGTATTCGGTTTCCCTTATATATTAGTCAAGGTTATAGTAATGTAACTGATGAGTTATGCATGCGTGTGCAGTTTCCACTATATTCTCCTAGAGATTAATCTTGAGCAAGGACTAGTAACCGTTTTAGACTCAAGACGAAAAGATCCCCAGGACTATGCGGACATGACTCAAATGCTCGAGAAGTAAGTTAAATCGATCATTATCAACCATATCAGCAACTTTGTTCATTTCCTGATATATCAAGTAATTGTTTTCTTTGTCTGGCAGGGTTTGGAAAAAAATCACCAAAAAAGCTCCAGGACTCCCGAAGAAGCTGCAATTTAGACACCCGAAAGTAAGTACTATAGTAGCATGTTCCGCGCATCTCCTATTGATTCAAGCGCTAGTTTCATCAATACCATTTGGCATTCTTGCTTATCAGTTTGATTGACCTCTATTTCTTGTAAAGTGGTTGTGGCAGGAACAAAGGAATGATTTCTTTGGATACTACGTTTGCGAGTCCATCCGCCACACGACCCGTGAGCGGGGCTACTCTGACGAACAATATGAAGTACGTAAATAACAACATTCACAATTTTATTTTATTACCATCATTTGTGTTGAGTTTCATTCATTCATATATATATATATATATATATATATATATATATATATATATATATATATATATATATATATATATATAT
>NC_041380.1:489539534-489541836 GCF_002162155.2 Triticum dicoccoides
ATTAGATGTTTCGGAAGCGGGATGAACTCCTAGCACCAGCTCGCATGAGAGCAATTCAACAGGAATTGGCGGCATTCTTTCTTGACCACGTGATCGCTGAAGACAGAGAATACTATGTGGACCATGAGTCCTTATGTTAGGAGATTATATTTGTAAAAGATAATTATTCATGACAATCTCTCGGAGCTGATAGTGTCGGATAGATATACGAGAACTTGTTGTTCGACCAATCTCTCGGAGAATATATGTAGCTGATAGTGTCGGATAGATATACGAGAACTTGTTGTTCGACCAATCTCTCGGAGAAGGAGAGGTGATCGATATCACTTCTCTCTGTATGCATATATGTTCATGACAATCTTCTATTTCCTTCGTTTGCTTACTAGATAGCTAGCGTGTCTAGTCCTCTCTATACGTATGTATAGTACGTAGCATCGACCAAGCACGAACATAAGAAATGACACTTCTCTCTATTAATTATAGCTAGCTAACACAATATATGAAACACCTAAATTAACCCCCCAAAACCCCCAAACCCCCCTCCCCCCTTTTAAAAAAACAAAAACTCCAGCCACAGAAATGCTGACGCGTGGATGCCTATTGGTCTCGGTTGGTGCCATCAACCGGGACCAAAGGCCCTCCTGCCTAGACTCCGCGCACAGGCCACGTGGAGGCCCACCTGTTCCGGTTCTAGATTGAATCGGGACTAAAAGGACAGGGCATTAGTACCGACCCTTTAGTCCCGGTTCAGAAAACGGGACAAAAGGCCCTTGCGAACCGGGACAATAGGCCCTTTTTCTACTAGTGAGAGTTTCCTATTCAACCGTGGAGAAATATAAATATAAAATGCTTAAAAAGAAGTAATGTTTGTTTTCCTGCCGGACAAAGTGCTTCGTCCAACCTTACACGTCCCCCTCCCTTTTCTATCCGTTTTGATTTCCCCCACCCTGATGTTAACACAACCGACCGATATAGTGTTAGGACTATATCTCTCTTATCACGATTATGTGGATACATGATACAAATCTCACTAGAGATTGAAGGAGATATAGTTTAGGATGGGAGGAGCACAAAAAGGGGTAGGCAGCAGCGACAAAGAGGAGGGATCCACTCGTTTGGTCATGAGGCGACCGAGCAGAGCCGAGGAAGAAGACCATGCTTTTTTTTAGGGGTGCTTCTTCAGAAAGCTGCTCCTTTTTCTCCTGTTTCAACATTCAAGGACCATTAGGGCATGTCTAATGCTGGGCGCTTCTGGAGGCGTCAGGATTGTTTTCCAATCGATATCCCGGTAAATTGGCACTTAAGGGTGACAAATCCTGGCATCGGACGCAACGGCGCGCAAAAAGCTGCGTCCGACTCTTCCTTCCTTTCCTTTCCGTATGCACCATATAGGCAGTTCAATTAACGCACAATTAGCACCTATAGTTAAGCGCCTGGCGTTGGAGGGTTGTGCTCTTAGGTATTTTTAATTTAATAAAACTATTTCTTTCCTCTATAAGCGCCTACTCTGACGCCTAGCATTGTAGAGGAGCCCGAGCCAATTCATGGGTTCGCGGTGTATCGCTTTGCCACTTACCAGGCTACTAACACGATACCAGCGAAGGCCCATTTTCTGGCTTTCAGCAAAGGCACCCGCCAATAGACACTAAGCTGAACTGCTGAAGCTCAGAATATACCCAACAATCATGCCCCAGAGTTTTAGACTAGCCACAATGGAAGTAACTTCAACAGCAACATCGAGTCCAACTCAGCAAAATTACTTATGTGACAATGAGTTAATGACGAGAGAGATAGTTTAAGTAACTGAGCTACTCCCTCTCTCTCAGTTTACAGGGCGTGCGCGTACCCTTAGGTCGTCAATTTGACCAACCTAATACAAGTCATATATTACAAAAAATATACCAATATAAACTCCAGATGTTATATTTTTAAAAGGTATAATTTTTGTGTTATATAGTTTATATTAGGGTGATAAAATTGATAACCTAGTCACTGTGACTAGTCTTACACTACATACATACATACACTAGTAGAAAAAGGGGCTTTGGTTCTGCCAGAAAAGAGTATTAATATCGGTTGCATTACGATCCGGGACATAAAAAAAACTGCGGCGAGGGCACCGTACAGGCATTACTCCCGGTTGAAATTGGACCGGTACTAAAGAGTGCAATGCCCATTAGTACCGGTTCTTTAGTACCGGTTTGTGACACGAACCAGTACTAATGGGGTTGAGACCTTTAGTACCGGTTCGTGCCACGAACCGGTACTAATGGTGCAATTTTCAAATCCTACCCCCCCCCCC